>NW_019154131.1:7018265-7093391 GCF_002288905.1 Enhydra lutris kenyoni | reverse complement strand
TAAAATACTAAAAGGGTGGCAACAACCCAAGGAAAATATGCTTTAGCCAGATCAGAAGAGATCCCAAATCGTGAAGGGGGAGAAAGGGGATAAAAAGAGGTTCAGAAAGAAAAAAAAGAAAGAAAAAAAAAAGAAAGAAACAATTAATAAAAGAAAACCGATAAAGAAAAAATATAAAAAGGAAAAATATATATATATATATATTAGATAAACTATTTAAATAACGTTAAAAAAGAAAATGGTAAAAGTTAAAAAAATTTAGCAGAAGAAGAGAAAAAAAAATTGAAAAAGAAAAAAAAATTAAATTAACTGCAAGGCTAAAGAATCATGGGGAGAAAGCCATGAGTTCCATGCTTTGCTTTCTCCTCCTCTGGAATTTCGCTGCTCTCCTTGGTATTGAAACTGTACTCCTTGGTAGGTGAACTTGGTCCTGGCTGGGCTTCTTGTTTATCTTCTGGAGGAGGGGCCTGTTGTAGTGATTCTCAAGTGTCTTTGCCCCAGGTGGAGTTGCACCGCCCTTACTCGGGGCCGGGCTGAGTAATCTGCTCGGGTTTGCTGGGTTTGCTTTCGAGAGCTTTTGTTCCCTGAGCGCTTTCCGTAGAGTTCCGCAGGGCGGGAATGAAGATGGCGGCCTCCCCATCTCTGGCCCGGAGGAGCCGAGAGCCTGGGACCCCACTCCTCAGTGCGCCCTCAGAGAATAGCACCCAATTACTCCCGTCACCCTGGCCTCCGGCTGCGCTCCAAGCTGACCGAGCCTGTAACCGGTTCAAGGTAACCCCGAGCTTAGAGCTCACTACTCGGCTCTGTCTCTGTAGCCGGCTTCCCCGTTCTAATACCTGTAAGCTCTGCGACACTCAGACACCCCCGATCCTTCTGTGACCCTGCGGGACCTGAGGCTGCACTGACCCCGCCTGGGCTTCACCCCAGTTAAGCCTCTGGAGCGATGTCCCTCAGCGGAACAGACTTTTAAAAGTCCTGATTTTGTGCTCCGTTGCTCCGCTGCTTGCCGGGAGCCGGCTCCTCCCCCCGCGGTCTATCTTCCCGTCGCTTTGGATTCACTTTCTGCCAGTCCTACCTTTCAGAAAGTGGTTGATTTTCTGGTTCTAGAGTTGTTGTTCTTCTTCTCTTCGATCTCCTGTTCGATTTGTAGGTGTTTGCAATCTTTAGATAAGCTATCTAGCTGATCTCCCACTACCTGAAGTAGTCTCATCCTGCTACTTCTCCGCCATCTTGACTCCTCCTGTTAGTAACTTTTTAATTTGTTTTATAGTCTATTCTATCTGATGAAAGTAAACCTACCTTTTTTAGATATATTTTTTCCATTTGTTTACTTTCAAATCCAAAGTCGTTTTTTTTTTTTTTTTGGTTTGTTTTATTTGCGGACTGCATATAGTCTGGTCATATAGTTTAATCCATTTTGGTTATGTCTCCATTTTAATTGTAGTGTTTAACACATCATATCTAATGTTATTACTGTTAGGTAGATTTACATCTGAGACTTCGCTATTTATTTACATTTCTTAGTCATCATATACCCCTAACCAAATACCACTCCCTTCTTTTATGTTGAATATATATTATTTTAATTCTCTTATGATTCCTTTCACTATTTTTTAAAAATTTAGTCTTAGCTAATACTCTGAAGATTATAATTAACACCTTAATTTAAGACAATCTAAATTGGATTAATGCTAACTTAATTTCAAGAATATGCAAAGCATTTAAGTGTAAATCCATTTTCTATCTCCTTTATGCTATTATTGCAATACAAATTACATTTTTAATTTATTCTGTACTTATCAACACAAGTTCATAATTCATGCTTTATACAGTTGTCTTTTACAAACATAATTGAAAAATGCTACAAAATTGGATTTATTCCTTTTTTCCAGTTTTTTATTGTGTTATGTCACCATAAAATAGTTGCTATAAAATAGCCACCATAAAATACATCATTAGTTCTTGATTCAATATTCCAAGTTTACTTTGTATTTACTTACCTATGAAGTTGCCTTTTCAATGCTCTTTATATTATCATGTGGATTTTACTTATTTTCCAGTGTCATTTCATTTATCTGTAATGATTTCATTTATATTTCCTATCAGTCAATTCAGCTAGTGACATAATTTCTCTATTTTGTATTATTTGGAAATGTCTTAATTGGCCTTCATTGTGGAAGGAAAATTTTGCAGGTATAAAATTCTTACTTTCTGGTATTTTTCTTTCAGACTTTTAATATATTACATTATCATCTTCTGGCTTTTATGATTTTTGAGGATATAACAGCTATTAATCATATTGAAAAGTTTTTTATGGGAGGAGCTGCTTCTCTCTTGCTATTTTAATATTCTGCCTTTATCTTGATTATAATGTATCTAGGTGTGGAGTTTGATGATGTTTTTGGATATGTACATTAATATTTTTTCACTAGATTTGAGACTTTTGCCATCATTATTATTATTTTAATATATCTCTGCCTCTTTTTTCCCTTTGCTTTCCTTATAAGACACCCATTATTCTGATGCTGGCACACTTGAGGGTGTGTTAAATGTCACTAAAGCTCTGTTTAATTTTCTTCTTTTTCTTTTTGTTTCTCACACTAAGTGATCTCATTTGCCCTACCTTCAATTTTGTTTTTGTTTTTTTTTTCTTTAATATCTGCTCAAATTTGCTGTTGACTCTACTAGCAAATTTTCATTACAATTGTCACATTTTTCAACTCGGTCATATTTTTCAAATCTGCTGTTGACTCTTCTAGCAAATTTTCATTACAATTGTCATATTTTTCAACTCAAGAACTTCTAGGTTTCTTTCTTTAATATAATTGCTATGTCTTTACTGATACTCTTTATTTGATGGGACTTCATTCTCACAATATTTTTTCATTCTTTTTACATTTTCCTTTAGTTTTTTTAACATATTTAAAAAGCTGAATTAAATTCATTGTCTAACAAGCCCAATATCTAGGCTTTCTAAAGCTAATTTTATCAATCACTACTTTTTTCCTGTATATGGGCTTTACTTTTGAGTTATTTGCATTTTTAAAATTTTTAAATTGGGTAATTTAAATAATATGATATGACAAGTCTGGGAACAAGATTCTCCCTCTTCTTCAAAGTTTGTTTTTGTTATTGTTTATGTTTATTGCTGTTAATAATAGATTAGGTGATTTTTCTGACAACTCCTGTAAAGTCTGTATTCTCTGCTATGTATGAATGACCACCAAAATTTCTGCTTGTTTGTCTTCGTTGTCAGCTTGGGTTTAGACAAAGATATCTTTATCAAGTAGAACTAATAAGTCTGCTAGCCTTTGCTATGGAGCCGTGTGTGTGTGTTTGTATTTGTGGTAGAGACTTTTGAATATTCAGATGGACAGTTAAAATGTCTGCCTTAGCATTAACTTCCAACTTGGACATATCCCTACATTCAGAGATTTAGGTCTTCTCAAATCTTTCCAGCAATGCATACAACTCTGGACATGTACACAGCCTTAAACATATGAACAGTCTTAAAGATTTTCATGAATATTTGGCATTATGTGTATCTCATTTGCCAATTTTTCCTTCTAAGCTTATTGGCTACACAATTGTTTTTCCCAATTATCTACCACTTCAGGTAGTCATAAATTTGGTTTCAACAAATCTTCTCAAGAATGCCTCCAAAAAAATGCTTTTCATACTAGCTGAATGCTGATTCACTAAAAAAATGAGAGCCTTGCACGTAAACTTAGACAAAACTAGTAGAGTAGACAAGAAATGACAATTTGCTGTGAATGCAGCTTTAAAGGAATTTCAAACCTGTTTCATCCTCCAATGAATGCTATAATAATAGTTTTTGTCCCTATTTTGGTCTGTTTGTTTAAGGCTAGTTTAGGGTTAAAAAGTAAATATTAGACTAGAAAGTGTTAAAATGGCATAAAGCTTATTTTTACCAAAATTTAGCCATTTCTCTTCAATCATTTCTTTCTAGGTTGCTATAATTCTTTCATTAATTTTTAGAGTTCTGAAAATTCATTCTATTTTTTCCACTTTTATTATTGCATTTATGAAAAAATAGCTTTTAGAGTTTCTTTGTCTACCATTTGCTCTGATATCACTCTGTCTAGTTTATAATTTAAAAATAAGATATTATAAACTATACTGCTAAAGGTAAATACAAAGTGAAATTCACAAGTGTAATATTATAGTGATGTGTTAATCACTTACCTCTAGTTTAAAGGTTAATAAACAAACGTATTAAAATTAACTATGCCTTTAATATTTGATAATGGTTATAGAATATGGAAAGAGGGAAACTGTGAAAACAACACATAAAATTATGGCAGAGAAATAAGAGTGGAGTAGCTGTATGTGATCAAAGTTAACTTATTAGCTTAAAATAAGCTTTGTATCTGTAAAATATTTTATGTAAGCTTAATAGTGACCACAAAGCAAAAACTTATAGTAAGAACACAAAAGATAAAGAGAAAAGGAACCATAGCACACCACTATGGAAATGATTAATTCATAGAGAAATGCAGCAAAAAAAAGAAGAAAAGATCAAAACAGCCAGAAAACAGTAAGATGTCATTACTAAGTCCTTACCCATCAATACTTACTTTAAGTATAAATAGATAAAGTTATCTAATCAAAGCAGAGAAGCTAAATGGATTAAAAAAAAAAAAACAAAAACAACAAACAGGACTCAACTATATGCTGCATACAAGAGACTCGTTTCAACTTTAAGAACACAAATAGATTCAAAGTGAAGGGATGGAAAGATATTCCCATGCAGTGGAAACCAAAAAAGAGAAGGGGTAGTTATTTATTATTATCAGACAAAATAGACTTTAAGTCAAAAACTCTAGTAAGAGACAAAGATCAATAATAATGATGGGTCAATTCATCAGGAAGATATATCAATTTTGAAAATATATGAACCAATATCAGGGCACCTACATATATTAAGCAATACTAACATATCTGAAGAAAGAAATAGATAATTGTATAGTAACAGTGGAGGTCTTCAATACCCTGCTTTAAGAAATAGATCATCCAGGGGTACCTGGGTGGCTCAGTGGGTTAAGTCTCTGCCTTTGGCTCAGATCATGATCTCAGGGTCCTGAGATCGAGCCCCACATTGGGCTCTCTGCTCAGTAGGGATCCTGCTTCCCCCTCTCTCTTTGCCTGCTTCTCTGCCTACTTGTGATCTGTCGAATAAGTAAATAAAATCTTTAAAAAAAAAAAAAGAAAAAGAAAAAGATATAGATCATCCAGATAGAAAATTAATATGAAAATACCTTAAACTGGAAAAATAACTATACCGATTCAAATTTAAAGTGTATTTTACATAGGTATGACTGGAATTTAGGCTGGTCACATAAAATATTTGAATGAACTAGAAGTTTCCATAAATACAAAGGAAAAGAAGTTTATTTAAATACATAGGAAAGTTTATATAAATACATAGGAAAAAATCATTGGAAGTGAATCAACCCAATAGTACAAACTAGATTAGTTATGTATGTGTGTGTTTTAAAGATTTTATTTATTTAGGGGTGTCTGGGTGGGTCAGTGGGTTAAGTATAAATAGATAAAGTTATCTAATCAAGAGCAGAGTAGCTAAATGGATTAAAAAACAAAAATGAAAACTATACTCAACTATATGGCTCTGCCTTCTGCTCAGGTCTTGATCCCAGGGTCCTGGGATCCAACCCCACATGGGGCTCTCTGCTCAACAGGGAGCCTGCTTCCTCCTCTCTCTCTCTCTGCCTGCCTCTCTGGCTACTTGTGATCTCTGTCAAACAAATAAATAAAATCTTTAAAAAAAAAGATTATTTTTCATTTATTTGAGAGAGAGCAAGAATGAGAGAGAGAGAGAGAGGATGAGTGGGGTGAAGGGCAGATGGAGAAGCAGACTGCCCGTGGAGCAAGGAGCCCAATGTGGGACTCCTGGATCCTGACCCCAGCCTAAGGCAGACACCCAACCAACTGAGCCACCCATGTCCCCCTAGGTTAGATATGTGTTTATGTATAATATGAGAAATAACTACATATGGCTCAGGAGTACACTGTAATACTGTAGTGTAGTGGAAATACCTGACATTTACCTTTTCAACTATAATGTAAGTGCCTGACCTTAAGCTTTTGATTGCTGAGGCATCCATTTCAAAGGCCTTCATCTTGAATATGTACCTTGTCAACTGTATGAAGCAGCTACTAGCAAAACAACCAGGTAAGGAATTAGGCTGCCCACCCCCATGAAGTTCCCTCTATCAAAAAGCACTGGGTAACCTAAATAACTGACAGTTTGCATGACCCTGTTACTCCCTTTCTGCACCTTAATTCCTGCTCTTACACTTTAAATTAGTTAGTGAAGCATGAACCTGAAAAACACTAATAAGCAGAGCCCGGGTCCTCTCTTTCTCTTTCTTACACAATCACACACACACACTCTCTCTCTCTCTCATTCTCTCTCCTGGACAACCTTACTGTGTGGCCCTCCTGAATGCTATATACTTTTCAGGACCTTTGAGTTGTAAATCTTGCTCCTCAAAGTTCCCTGAGGTTTTTTCTGAAATGCATCCTGCAATCGGTAATAAGAATCATGAGGATCCATCTAGCTACTACATTGGCCCAGGTGGAGGAAATATCTGTGGGGGATTGCTCTGTGAATTATAGTTCACTCTCCAAACCCAGTTCAAAATTGTTGAAGTGACAATGTAAACCATATAAGGGAATTGTGGTCCAAATATCTGCTTCTTCAAAATATCTGTGAATCCACATACTGTACTTTATTTGCTTACGTATTCAAACAATGAATTGTCATGTGTCAAAGCCATTAGTAAAGTAACCTTAAGTATGGTAGCATACAGATTATTTTGACAATTTGCTAATTGAGTTCCAGGCAATAAAATTTAAACTTTGGAGCTGATATTTAAGCCTTACAGCTTTTAATGTTTATTCTTCTTTTACTAAATATGTATATGTCTTCTTCATTGAAGAATCATGTACAACCCACAGTGTCTCTAGGGTATGAGCCTCTATGCCAAATTTCCTGAAACCTCATTTTTTAAAAAGATTTTATTTATTTATTTAACAAAGAGAGAGATCACAAGTAGGAAGAGAGGCAGGCAGAGAGAGTGGGGGAAGCTGGCTCCCTGCTGAGCAGAGAGCCCCATGCGGAGCTCCGTCCCAGGACCCTGAGATCATGACCAGAGCCAAAGGCAGAGGCTTAACCCACTGAGCCACCCAGATGACCCTGAAACCTCATTTTTTATGTTTCAGATGATGTTTCTAGTCCACGGTCTGGTCAGACCTTAGATTACATCTTCTAGATTCTTGCTTAAGTATTCTGCAATATTTTATTCAAAGTTGAGATTTCATATCTAGTTTTCATTTGACATCCTGGAGGATGTTTGGGATTGTTTTCAGTAAAAACACAATTCGCTTTGGCTCCAACTTGGCTTTTATAGAGTTCATGGTCTTCCAGTGGCAGTTTCTTCCTTCCTCTCTTCTTTTCTCCCTTCCTCCTTTTCTCCTTCCTCTCTTTCTCTTGCTCCCTTTACCTTCCTCTTCATTCCTTCTTGCATAGGGTTTAAACTAAAAATGAATCTCCTTTTTTGAAATACCACTGTTATCTTTGTTATAGCAGCACAGACACCCTTGCAACAGAGGTTGCTATTGTTTGGTTAATATATGATGCATTAGGTATATATACCAAAATACATCAGGTCGTGAAAAAATTGTTATTTGATTTTCACTGCTTATTTCAAAGGTCTAATCAAGAGCTATTTATAAAACACAATAATTTTGTCATAGCAAAATAAGTAAGAAAAATATCCTTAGGCAAGATAAATAAATTGCCAATTTTGTTCATGGTTTGTTTTGTCTGTGATAAAATGGTTCAACTCTGATTTTATCAGAGAAAGATTTAGTATAATTATAAAGTGAAAAGTACATAAGCATTCTATAAGAGAATTACTTTTAAAGAATAAATTATTTGTGCTTCATTTTCCATTGAAATCATTATTTGAGAATTCATTAACTTTTTCATATGTGGCTACTAGCATCTACTGTTCTAATAATTAAAATGTAGCCAGGTACAGGGAATATATTTATCAAAATCTAGTGGACCACATTATCTTATTTTATATTCTTTCTATAGGAAATATTTAGGCATACAGATTGCTCTATTCATAGAATGTATGTGATGCATTAGTATGTATAAATTTGTTAGCCCTCACATAGTCCACAGCTCAGTTTTAATCTCTTCCGAGGTAAGGTTTTTGTTTACCAGTCTTTAGAAATTAATCACTGTCATTGCATTGTTAAGAGAAAAAATAATAAGACATTGATGAAGTGGCTTCAATTTGTGCAGAGTATATAAAAATTAGATTATGCAGAAACAGACCAAAAGCTTAAATATATTACTGCAGTACATTTCCCCCCCTCTGGCTGCCAAATGAAAAGTGGTGTTTAAAAAGAAAATAGACATCTTCTGCAAACACAAAATAGGAAAAATGCTTCTACAGTTAGTTATGTTTCAAAGGTAACTCTTCCCATGTGTAATAGAATTCTGCTGTCTATTTCAAGAAAAAATGGTAAGGCAATAATAAGATTGTTTAAATATCTATAGTATGACTTGCTGTTATTAATGTAGTGAAGGGAACATCTCTTCTAATTAATTTGGCAGAGGTGTGTTAAGAATCCAGACAGATGAAACATTTCTTTGCATTCAAGGAAAACAAATGACTACAAGCAAATTAGTTTTAAAAAGGTGACATTTAAAAATAGAAACACCCAGCAGATTTACTTATATACTATTCCATGTAATAGCTTTTGATAATAAGGTTTTTTCCCCTAACTTTGTACCAGGTACTGGACTCATCTAATTATGATAACAATTCAATGAGGTAAGTTTTGTATTATCTGTCATTTTACAGATGAGTGGACTGAGAGTCAGGGAAAAAATAAGGAACTTGTCTAACGTCACCAGGCCATAAAGCAGAGGATATAAAATGTGAATGCAGGAATGAAACCTTCAATCTTTGAACAATTGTCCTACCTTGCCAGTCATTGGGGAATATCTGTTTGGGTTCTAATACTCTGCCATTGACATTTATTCATTCATTCTTTTTCCCATGTAGTAAACATTTACTGAGCACTGACTATGTGCCAAGTAATGAGGTAGTTTGCAGTATTGTAAGGAAAATACATATCTCAGTCCAACATTGCAAGTCATTTCTAACTGTAATTCAGTTTGAGAAGGTTGAGCATGTATACTTGCATAGTGTAGCTAACCTTGTTTCAACATAGTAGTGAAAATATTTGGGATCCTAGCATAGGCTGAAGATTTTGGATAGTTTGGTTGGAAATGGGACATAGCTCTAGAACAGGGAGAAAGTCTGACTGCTGCCTATACCTAGCCCCATGCCTAGAGAAACATTCTCTGCCCCCTAAGGGACCAATGGGAGCCTCAGAGGCACAAGATAAACCAAGCAAACCAGAATAACATCACAAAGTCTCCAAAAATTAAATTGCCATTAAAACCACAGCCCACAAAAGTAAGCTAAGACCCAGGTGCTAAAACCTAAGCAGGGTGACGGAATGCTAAAATAAAATATTTAAATAGGACCCGGAATCTCCTAACAAAATACACAAAATTTCCAGGGTGCAATCACAGGTCATACCAAGCACAAAGAAAATCATAACTTAAATGAGAAAAGATATTCAACTGATGCCAATAATGAGATGAATTTTATGATGGAATTCTCTGGCAAGGGATTTGAAATACCCATGATAAACACCCCCCCCCACACACACATTATATACATATTCTCTTGAAAAGTGTAAAAATGAAAAGCTTAGCGAGGTAATATAAGAAAGAAATGCATGTTAATTACAGAACCAAAAAATGTAATAAAGGAATAAACAACCCTTATTGGATGGGTTAAAGTACAGATAAAAGAAGATAGAATCAGTGAACTTAGGGAAAGAATAACAAAATTTTCCAATGTAAATAACAGAAAGAAAATAGATTAAATGGTAAAATTTATAAAGCCTTAGATATCATGAGCAGTACATAAAAGTCCAACATTTTTATCATAGGAGTCCCAGAAAGAGACAAAACAAGAGACTGAGTTAAAAGAGTGTTTGAAGAAATAATGGCTAAACTTCCCAAATTTGGCAAAGGACTCAAACATTCTGACCCAAGAAGCTGAGAAAATAAAATAAGATAATCCCAAAGATATTCACTTCAAGACACATCAAAAGCAAAATTTTGAAAGTAAAATATCAGTCAATCAATCAATCAATCAATTGAAAGTTCCAGAGAGAAGTTATGCATTACTTGTAACAGGAATACTGATTCAAATATAGTTGAATGTTGAACAACATGGAGGTTAATAATATTAGCAGATATTTTTGCTGGATAAAGTATAGTACTATAAATGCATTTTGCCTTTCTTATGATTTCCTTAATAACATTTCTTTTCTCCAGCTTACTTTATTATAAAATTACATTATATAATGGATACATAATATATAAAATATGTGTTAATTGACTATGTTATTGGTGAGGCTTTGGTCAACAGTAGGCTATTAGCAGTTAATTTTGGGATAACATGCAAATTTTCAGCTACACAGTAAGTCAGTTCAGTAACCCTCACCCCTGTGTTGTTTAAAGGTCAATTTTAATTATATGTTTCCCATCTGAAGCTATGGAAGCCAGAAGGAAATGCTAGAAGAGAACTGCCAACACTGAGTTCTACGGCTTGCAACACTATTCTGTAAAACTGAAGGGGAAATAAATAGTCTCAGATAAAGGAAAGTTAATAAGAATTATTGTCACATTTATTTTGATACTGTTTGTGATCAATTATTTGGAACAGAAGTAAAATAAGTATTGTGGTGTTTAATGTTTTAAAACATCTTTAATTTCTGGGGCTCCTGGGTGGCTCAGTTGATTAAGCATCCAACTCTTGATTTCAGCTCAGGTCATGATCTCAGTGTTCTGGGATCATGCCCTGTGAAGGCTCTGTGCACAGTGAGGAGTCTCCTTGAGAATTTTATTTCTCCTTCTCCCTTTGCCCATCCCCTTACTCATGCTCTCTTTCTCTCCAAAATAAATTAATTAACAAATAAATCTTAATATAAAAACCCTGTGATTTCCTTTCCCTTTCTCTCTTTTCATTTTCATTTTCATTTTTAGGTAGGGAGAGGCACAGAGTGAGAGAGAGAGAGAGAGTCAAGCAGATTCCATGCCCAGGGCAGAGCCCAAAGCAGTGTACTCAATTTCACAACCCTGAGATCTTACCTGAACTGAAATCAAGAGTTGGACACATACTGACAGCCAACCAAGCATCCCACTCTCTATTTTTTTTTTTATTTTAAATAAGAGAAGGAAGTTAAAACATTTTTCTTTGATCACTATATAATTTCATTTGCCCAGTTTGCAATTATGTATCTTTATACTTTTCATTATTTTGTGTAACTATTTGTTACATAAAGACATATACAAGAAATTATCTCAAAGATAATCAAAATAACATCAAAGAAAACGTTCTTATAATGAATATAAGCTTCCATTCAAATTTACAATGCTTTGGGGGAAACAGTAAGATTTAGTAGATTACAAATATATTTTTTATTACATTAGAATTAACATTAATTAGAATTTACAGGTATTTTCTCAGTCAATTAAGAATCTTCATAACCCTCCATAACTGAAGTCCCAATGCCACCAGAGAGAGCAAAGTGGTCCAATAGTAAGAATTTGAGTCTTACCTTAGCCAAGTAAGTCTGACCTAAATACTAGTACTAATGCTTACTAGCCTGAGTAATTTTGGACAATGAAACCTTATATAAACATATAAACCTCATTTCCTTACTAGAAAGTTAGGAAGAAGTATTTATTTTCTTTGTTAATAAGAGTAGTACACAAGAATTTATATAAATTTATATTGAACACAATGCTTAACATATTTTTGATATCTAGAATCGATTGATAGAGATCAATCAAATGGATTGATAGAGATCAAACAAATGATGCAACCTAGTCTCAGAAGAGTTCCCTGATTTGATCAGTCATCATGGCAGAAAATGATATGTCACACTAATACGAAGTCACCATGGTTAACTTTCCCTCTTTTCAGTTATAAAATAAATGGGAATTATTATTTATTTTCAAAAATATAATGATTCCATTAAAGCCCCTTTGAAAGCAGGTATTGAACAACTAAGCCTGTCTTAACTATCTTTGGATCACAAAACTGGCAGAGTTCTTTAGAAATAGAGGTGTTGCTTAACAAATATGAAATAATTTCCTAAGTGAATAAATGAATATATTGCATTTTATTTGGGGATCACTATAAACAGTTCTACTTCTTCATTGAGAATCTTATACTATGTCTCTTTATTATGAATCACTTAAAATCTAGTATAGTAAAATGTAGTACCTAAATTCACATTGAATAAAATTAAAACTTATTTCTATAACATAGTTAATTTTTATACAGCATTTAGTCAATCATGAATTCAGATAAGTTCACTCCCTTTTGTGATCTTTTAAATATCCTATTGGTTTTTTTACAATATTATTGCTTCTTCCAGGAAGTTTTAGGGTTCATTATAACTACATATAATTTTCCCTTCCAAATGCACTCAAGAAGTGCAGGATTTAAATTGGTACTGCATACATCATTTTTCATGGTCATTTTAGGATTAAATCTCTCTATATGGTGCCTTAAGAAATATTGCCAACTTGGCTTCAAGGTTATAGGGTAGACACTGGGAGATTAGAATCCTGCACGAGTGGTTGAAAAATAGACAGACATGAAGATTTCCAGTTGATGGTATAATAGGGTTCTTTGAAACGTTAAAGGGACTCTGCCATGGTTAATGTACAAAAATCATTAAAAATATTAAAGAGTTAATTTTAAAAGGCTGAAGAGATTTAGAATTCAAGAGAGATGTATTATACAACATGTTAGTTGGACAGGCCAAAAATAATTCAGCACTGGAGCATACTTATAGTTAATAATTAGAAGACAAGAGAGAATCACAAAGTCCGATTCTTCCATTTGCATCTGTAATACCTAACATAGTGGTTGAGACATAGAAGGAGTTAATAAAAGTTCAGGAATGTGTCATGGATTAACCTTTCCAATTATCTTACAGTTTCTCCTTAAATCATTTTTTCTGTTTAGAATGAATATTCAGTTCTTTGGCACAGATTCAGCAAACTGTGTAGGAAATATAATTTTTTTTCTTATGTAAAATGAACAAAATATTAATGAAAAATTCCTGAAAACAGGGGCGCCTTGGTGTCTTAGTCATTAAGCATCTGCCTTTGGCTCAGGCCAGGGTCACAGTGTCCTGGGATTGAGCCCCACATCAGGCTCCCTGCTCTGTGGGGAGGCTGCTTCTCCTTTTCCCACTCTCCCTGCTTATGTTCATTCTCTCACTGTCGCTCTCTCTTTCTCTGTCAAATAAATAAATAAAATCTCTTTAAAAAATCTGAAAACATAATCATTGATAAGTAGCCCATTCCTTTTTAGTGCCATGAATGAGCAGAACAGGACAAATCCAACTCTATCTCTTTCTATGATGTGTTCTTCCTTTGCCTTTTCCATAATCATTATTTTGTGTCAGGTTTCTATTATAATGGGAAGGTTTAGAAACTAATACTTAAAAAAAAACATTTTATAAAACACAATACCAAACATTCTAGTAAAGTTTGGAGGACAATTATTCTTGGCAAATGGGTATGGGTATTTTTCATCAGATATATTCATCTTTTATTCAAAAATATCAGATTGTGTTTCCTCCCCATCCCAATGAGCAAAAAGTTGAACAGACCTAAAAATTAATATATCTTCCTGGATTCCTAAGAAAGGCATGGACATAGGGCAAAACAATGCCCCCAAAATTGGAAATATGGGCCAACATCAGGACTCAAGTCTTACTAGAGCAGAGATTCACAAGCAGAAACACGACAAAGGAACCAGAACTGGAGTAAGCAAGCATGAGCTATAATGGACAAATTGCTGAAAGTTTAGTGAATTCTGAAAATTAAAAAATTCTAGGGGGACTTGGTCATATAAGAACCCCACAACTATGTGTGATTTACCTCCAGGAGCTCCACCAGGGTCCTACAGTAAATATCAAAGAAAAATCCCCTTAGGCTTCTTACTGGAGCAGGAGGAAAAAAAAAAAAAACATACTTTGAAATATGCCATGGCATTTTGTTCTTAATAAGGTTTGCATCCAGGGGAAACTAATAAAAGTGACATGGGGTAGGGAAATACCCAACTCCAACTCCAGCCTTCCATGTGAGAAAAGGCAAATACCCACCCATATTCCATGTAAGCCATCCCACCAACCCAAAGGAGGGAAAAACAAACAAACAAACAAACAAACATGTGTAAAGTTTACATTCCTGAAGCAGATGGTCATGAAAAGACCAAGATTTTATTCTAGGACTGAATATAGAAGATTCCCCATATACATACTTTACCACTCCAATACTAAAGGCCTATGTAAAACATTTTTTTAACCATCCTTTCCAGCTAGCAAAAAAAAAAAAAAAAATTACAAGACATATCAAAAGGTAAAAACACAATCTGAAGAGTAGGAGCAATCACCAGAGCCAGACATGTCAGTGATGTTGGAATTATTAGAACAGGAATTTAAAATAACTGTGATTAAAATGCTAAGGGCTCTAATGGATAAAGTAGATAACATGCCAGAATATATGGATAATGTAAGTAGAGAGAGAAATTCTAAGAATTAACAACAACAAAAAAATAAATTTTAGAAGTGAAAAATACTCTAACAGAAATGAAGAGTGACTTCGATGGGTTTATTAGACGGTATGCAGTTGAAATAAAAACCTCTGTGCTAATGCACACATCAACAGAGTCCTTGTAAACTAAAAAGCAAAGATAATAGAAACTGAAAAATAATACAAAACAGACTAGCCAAAGGCTGTCAAAACAATAAGAGGTTTACCATACATGTAATGGGAATGCCAGAAGGAAAAGAGAGAAAGGAAACGAATATTTGAAACAACTATGACTGAAAATTTCCCCCAAATTAAAATCACACGCCAACCCACACATCCAGGAAGTTCTGGGAACACACAGTAGGAAGATGCCCCAACACTATGTCCAGACATATCATTTTCCAATCATATAAATTCAAAGACAAACAATCCTGAAATAAGCTGGGGGAGGGTTGCTTCACTGATGGAGGAACAAAGACAATAATTACATCTGACTTCTCCTAGGAAAACATGCATGAAAGAAGAGAGTGAAAGGAAATATTTGAAATATGGAAAGAAAAAAAATCAACCTAGAATTCTGTACCCTGTTAAATTATCCTTCAAAAATGAAGGAGAAATAAAGACTTTCTCAAAAAAAAAGAACAATTGAGTGAATCTATTACCAGTTCACCTGACTTGCAAGAAACGTTATAAGTTCTTTTAGAGATAAGGTAAATGTTATAGGTCAGAAACTCAGATCTACATAAAGAAAAGAACATCAAAGAAAAAAAAAACAAGTAAAAGTAAAATGAAGATTATATCTCAAGTGAAAATAAGATGAAAGATTATATTTCTCTCTTTTTTTTTTAAAGATTTTATTTATTTATTTGACAGACAGAGATCACAAGTAGGCAGAGAGGCAGGCAGAGAGAGAGGAAGGGAAGCAGGCTCCCCGCTGAGCAGAGAGCCCGATGCGGGGCTCGATCCCAGCACCCTGGGATCATGACCTGAGCCGAAGGCAGAGGCCTTAACCCACTGAGCCACCCAGGTGCCCCTATTTCTCTTATTTTTAACGTATCTAACAAATAAGAGAGTATTCAAAATAATATTAGCAACAATTACTCAATTATGTGTGTGTTATATATATATTCACTTCACTTATATTTTAGAACATTGTATATATATTCTAAATATAATATTCTAAAGTGTAAGTGAAATGAATGACAGTGATGGTACAAATATAGAAGCAAGGAATTAGAATTATTTTGTTTTTATAAGGTACTCACCTTTAAAGTGATATACTATTATTTGAATATGAACTTGGATTACCTGAAAGTGTATATTGCAAGCTCCAAGGCAACCACTGAAAAAACAAAATAATAATAACTATACCTAAAGAAGGAGATAAAATAGAATCATGATATTCTTATTAAAAACAAAAAATAAGTAGAAAAATTATGGAAGACAAAAATAAGAACAAAGAACAGAGGTACCAGATAGAAAACAGTAATAAATGTAGTAGATAGTAATTCAATTATGCTAATACTTACTTGAATTTCAATTGTCTAAATGCAATCAAGTCAGAGTACATCAACAAGGACAGCTAAACTATATGCTGTGTAAAAGAAATCCACTTAAAATATATGTATAGATATAGATTAAAAATAAATGGGTTGAAAAAATATATATACTAGGCTAGAAAAAATCAAAAGAAAGGAAAAAATAGCTATATTAATTCCAGACAGAGTAGATTTCAAAGTGAAGAATGTTGTAAGGAATAAAGAAGAACATTATATAATGATAATGAGGTCAAATGTCCAAGAAAACATAACGAGTCTTAATATTTATAACACCTAACAGCAGAGTATCATAATTAAGGAGGCAAAAAATTTCATAGAAATGCAAACAAGGAGACATAGATTATCTCAACTATCATAGTTAGAAACATCAACAGCGGGGAGGAGTCAAGATGGTGGAGAAGTAGCAGGCTGAGACTATATCAGGTAGCAGGAGATCAGCTAGACAGCTTATCAATCCATTGTAAACACCTACAAATCCAACAGGAGACTGAAGAGAAGAAGAGCAACAAATCTAGAAATAGAAAATCGACCACTTTCTGAAAGGTAGGACGGTGGAGAAGTGAATCCAAAGCAATGGGAAAATAGACTGCAGGGGGAGGGCCCGGCGCCCAGCAAGCGGCGGAGCAAGGGAGCACAAAATCAGAATTTTTAAAAGTCTGCTTCACTGAGGGACATCGCTCCAGAGGCTAAACCGGGGTGAAGCCCACGTGGCGTCAGTGTGGCCCCAGGTCCCGCAGGGTCACAGAAGGATCAGGGGTTTCTGAGTGTCGCAGAGCTAGCAGGTATTAGAACCGGGAAGCTTGCTACAGAGACAGAGCAGAGGAGTGAGCTCTCAGCTCAGAATTACCTTCATCTGGTCACAGGCTGGGTGAGCTTGGAGCACAGCCAGAGGCCAGGGAGATGAGAGCGATTGAGTGCTTTCCTCTGAGGGCTCACTGAGGAGTGGGGCCCCAAGCTCTCAGCTCCTCCGGCCGGAGATTGGGAGGCCACCATTTTCATTCCCGTCCTCCGGAACTCTGTGGAAAGCATTCAGGGAACAAAAGCTCCCGAAAACGACCCGAGCAGATTACTTAGCCCAGCCCCTGGTAAGGGCAGTGCAATTCCACCTAGAGCAACGAAACTTGAGAATCACTACAACAAGCCCCTCCCCCAGAAGATCAACAAGAAATCCAGCCAGGACTAAGGTCACTTACCAAGGAGAACAGCGGAATTCCAGAGGAGGAGAAAGCAAAACATGGAATTCATGGCTTTCTCCCCATGACTCTTTAGTCTTACAGTTAATTTAATTTCTTTTCTTTTATTTTTTTTTTCTTCTTCTAAATTTTTTTTAACTTTTACCCTTTCCTCTTTTAACATTTTTAAACTAGTTTATCTTAATATTGCATTTCATAAAAAATAATAGTAATAATCTTTTTTGAACTTTCATTATTATAGTCATATTTTATCCTTCATTGTATCTAACTTAATTTTTTGTACACACATAGGGTTTTTTCTTCTAAAAATTTGGGGTACAACTTCTTCTAATAGATCAAAATATACCATAAATCTAGCTCCAGGCTTGTACTAGTCTCCAGCCCAAGCAAAATCTCCCCATTTTCTTTTTCTTTATTCTCCTAACCAGCTTACTTTATCAACTCCTTTTTTAGAAATTAAAAAAAATTTTTTTCATCCTTATAGGCATCCCTTCATTGTCTTTACCCTTATATACGTTTTTCATTCTTTAAAATTTTGGGAGGTAGTTTCTTCTAAGAGACTAAAATAATCCCGAAATTAAGTGGGTGACCCCGTTCTAGTCACCAGTCTAATATATATATATATTTCTTTTTTATATTTTTTAAAATTTGTTTTCTTTTTTTTTAAATTTTTATTTTCTGAACTTCTTTTTATCCCCTTTCCCCCCCCCCCCCCATGATTTGGTTAAAGCACATTTTCCTGGGGTCTTTGCCTCCCTTTTAGTATTTTATTTGCTCCTTCATATATTCTTATCTGGGCAAAATGACAAGGCAGAAAAACACACCACAAAAAAAAGAACAAGAGGCAATACCGAAGGCTAGGGACCTAATTAATATGGACATTGGTAATATGTCAGATCTAGAGTTCAGAATGATGATTCTCAAGATTCTAGCCAGGCTCAAAAAGGCATGGAAGATATTAGAGAAACCCTCTCTAGAGAGATAAAAGCCCTTTCTGGAGAAATAAAAGAACTACAATCTTACCATGTTGAAATCAAAAAAGCTATTAATGAGGTGCAATAAAAAATGGAAGCTCTTATTGCTAGGATAAATGAGGCAGAAGAAAGAATTAGTGATATAGAAGACCAGATGACAGAGAATAAAGAAGCTGAGCAAAAGAGAGACAAACAAATAATGGACCACGAGGGGAGAATTTGAGAGGTAAGTGACACCATAAGATGAAACAACATTAGAATAATTGGGATTCCAGAAGAAGAAGAAAGAGAGGGGGAGCAGAAGGTATATTGGAGAGAATTATTGTAGACAATTTCCTTAATATGGCAAATGGAACAAGCATCAAAATCCAGGAGGTGCAGAGAACCCCCCTCAAAATCAATAAGAATAGGTTCGAACCCCGTCACCTAATAGTAAAATTTACAAGTCTTAGCGACAAAGAGAAAAACCTGAAAGCAGCTCGGGACAGGAAGTCTGTAACATACAATGGTAAAAATATTAGATTGGCAGCGGACTTATCCACAGAGACCTGGCAGGCCAGAAAGAACTGGCATGATATATTCAGAGAACTAAATGAGTAAAATATGCAGCCAAGAATACTATATTCAGCTAGGCTATCATTAAAAATAGAAGGAGAGATAAAAAGCTTCCAGGACAAACAAAAAGTGAAAGAATTTGCAAACACCAAACCAGCTCTACAGGAAATATTGAAAGGGGTCCTCTAAGCAAAGAGAGAGCCTAAAAGTAGGAGATCAGAAAGGAACAGACAATATACAGTAACAGTCACCTTACAGGCAATACAATGGCACTAAACTCATTTCTCTCAATAATTACCCTGAATGTTAATGGGCTAAATGCCTCAATCAAAAGACACAGGGTATCAGAATGGATTAAAAAAAAAAATCAATATGCTGCCTATAAGAAACTCATTTTAGACCCAAAGATACCTCCAGATTTAAAGTGAGGGGGTGGAAAACAATGTACCATGCTAATGGACATCAGAAGAAGGCTGGGGTGGCAATCCTTATATCAGATCAATTAGATTTTAAGCCAAAGACTAAAACAAGAGATGAGGAAGGACACTATATCATACTCAAAGGGTCTGTCCAACAAGGAGATCTAACAATTTTAAATAACTATGCCCGTAACAGGGGAGCAGCCAACTACATAAACCAATTAATAACAAAATCAAAGAAACACATTGACAATAATACAATAATAGTAGGGGATTTTAACACTCCCCTCACTGAAGTGGACAGATCATCCAAGCAAAAGATCAACAAGGAAATAAAGGCCTTAAATGACACACTGGACCAGATAGACATCACCGATATATTCAGAACATTTCATCCCAAAGCAACAGAATACACATTTTTTGCTAGTGCACATGGAACGTTCTCCAGAATAGAACACATCCTGGGCCACAAATTAGGTCTCAACCAGTATCAAAAGATTGGGATCATTCCCTGCATATTTTCAGACCAAAATGCTCTGAATCTAGAACTCAATCACAAGAGGAGATTTGGAAAGAACCCAAATACATGGAAACTAAACAGGATCCTTCTAAAGAATGAATGGGTCAACCAAGAAATTAAAGAAGAATTGAAAAAAAAATTATGGAAAAAAGTGATAATGAAAATACAGTGGTTCAAAATCTATGGGACACAGCAAAGGCAGTCCTGAGAGGAAAATATATAGTGATACAAGCCTTTCTCAAGAAACAAGAAAGGTCTCAAATACACAATACACAACCTAACCCTACACCTAAAGGAGCTAGAGAAAGAACAACAAAGAAAGCCTAAACCCAGCAGGAAAAGAGAAATCATAAAGATCAGAGCAGAAATCAATGAAATAGAAACCCAAAAAACATAGAACAAATCAACGAAAGTAGGAGCTGGTTCTTTGAAAGAATTAATAAGATTGATAAACCCATGGCCAGACTTATCAAAAAGAAAAGAGAAAGAACCCAAATAAATAAAATCATGAACGAAAGAGGAGAGCACAACCAACACCAAAGAAATACAAATGATTATAAGAGCATATTAGGAACAACTCTATGCCAACAAATTTGACACATTCCTAGAGACATATAAACTACCACAACTGAACCAGGAAGAAAGAGAAAGCCTGAACAGACCCATAACCAGTAAGGAGATTGAAAAAGTCATCAAAAATCTCCAAACAAACAAAAGCCCGGAACCGGACAGCTTCCCCGGGAATTCTACCAAACATTTAAAGAAGAACTAATTCCTATTCTCCTGAAACTGTTCCAAAAAATAGAAATGGAAGGAAAACTTCCAAACTCATTTTATGAGGCCAGCATCACCTTGATCCCAAAACCAGACAAAGATCCCATCAAAAAAGAGAACTACAGGGGTGCCTAGGTGGCTCAGTGGGTTAAGCCTCTGCCTTTGGCTCAGGTCATGATCTCAGGGTCCTGGGATCGAGCCCCACATCGGGCTCTCTACTCAGCAGGGAGCCTGCTTCCTCCTCTCTCTCTGCCTGCCTGTCTGCCTGCTTGTGATCTCTATCTGTCAAATAAATAAAATCTTTAAAAAAAAAGATAGAGAACTATAGACCAATATCCTTGATGAACACAGATGTGAAAATTCTCACCAAAATACTAGTCAATAGGATCCAACAGTACATTAAAAAGATTATTCGCCATGACCAAGTGGGATTTATTCCAGGGCTGCAAGTTTGGTTCAACATCCACAAATCAATCAATGTGATTGATTATACATTAATTAAAAAAAAAAGAACAAGAACCATATGATACTCTTGATAGATGCTAAAAAATCATTTGACAAAGTACAGCATCCCTTCCTGATCAAAACTCTTCAAAGTGTAGGGATAGAGGGCACATACCTCAATATAATCAAAATCATCTATGAAAAATCCACTGCAAATATCATTCTCAATGGAGAAAAACTGAAAGCTTTTCCACTAAGGTCAGGAACATGGCAGGGATGTCCATTATCAACACTGCTATTCAACATAGGACTAGAAGTCCTAGCCTCAGCAATCAGACAACAAAAAGAAATTAAAGACATCCAAATCAGCAAAGAAGAAGTCAAACTATCACTCTTTGCAGATGATATGATAATATATGTGGAAAACCCAAAAGACACCACTCCAAAACTGCTAGAACTTATATAGGAATTCAGTAAAGTGTCAGGATATAAAATCAATGCACAGAAATCAGTTGCATTTCTCTGCACCAACAAGACAGAAAAAGAGAAATTAAGGAGTCAATCCCAGTTACAGTTGCACCCAAAACCATAAGATAACTAGGAATAAACCTCACTAAAGAGGCAAAGTATCTATATTCAGAAAAGCATAAAGAAGTTTTCATGAAAATTTTCATGAAAGAAATTAAAGAAGACACAAGGAAATGAAAAAATGTTCCATGATCCTAGATTGTAAGAATAAATATTGTGAAAATGTCTATGCTACCTAAAGCAATCTACCCATTTAATGCAATCCCTATCAAAATCCCACCCATTTTTTTCAAAGAAATGGAACATATTATCCTAAAATTTATATGGAACCAGAAAAGACCTCGAGTAGCCAAAGGGATATTGAAAAAGAAAGCCAAAGTTGGTGGCATCACAATTCCAGACTTCAAGCTCTATTACAAAGCTGTCATCATCAAGACAGCATGGTACTGGCACAAAAACAGACACATAAATCAATGGAACAGAATAGAGAGCCCAGAAATAGACCCTCAACTCTATGGTCAACTAATCTTTGACAAAGCAGGAAAGAATGTCCAATGGAAAAAAGACAGTCTCTTCAACAAATGGTGTTGGGAAAATTGGACAGCCATATGCAGAAAATTGAAATTGGACCATTTCCTTTACACCACACACGAAAATAAACTCAAAAGGGATGAAGGACCTCAATGTGTAAAAGGAATCCATCAAAATCCTTGAGGAGAACACAGGCAGCAACCTCTTCGACCTCAGCCGTGGCAACTTCTTCCTGGGAACATCACCAAAGGCAAGGGAAGCAAGGGCAAAAATGAACTATTGGGATTTTATCAAGATCAAAAGCTTTTGCACAGCAAAGAAAACAGTTAACAAAACCAAAAGACAACTGACAGAATGGGAGAAGATATTTGCAAAAGACATATCAGATAAAGGGCTAGTATCCAAAATCTAGAAAGAGCTTAGCAAACTCAACACCCAAAGAACAAATAATCCAATTAAGAAATGGGCAGAAGACATGAACAGACATTTCTGCAAAGAAGACATCCAGATGGGCAACAGACACATGAAAAAGTGCTCCACATCACTTGGCATCTGAGAAATACAAATCAAAACCACAACGAGATACCACCTCACACCAGTCAGAATGGCTAAAATTAACAAGTCAGGAAATGATAGATGCTGGCGAGGATGTGGAGAAAGGGGAACCCTCCTACACTGTTGGTGGGTATGCAAGCTGGTGCAACCACTCTGGAAAACAGCATGGAGGTTCCTCAAAAAGTTGAAGATAGCACTACCTTATGACCCAGCAATCGCACTACTGGGTATTTACCCTAAAGATACAAACGTAGTGATCTGAAGGGTACGTGCATCCAAATGTTTATAGCAGCAATGTCCAGAATAGCCAAACTATGGAAAGAACCTAGATGTCCATCAACAGATGAATGGATAAAGAAGATGTGGTATAAGAGGGGAGACAAGATGGCGGGGAAGTAGGAGGAGGCGCCTTTTCAACCTGTACCCTAAAGTGAGCTGATTACCTACCAAAGAATTCCGATCACCCATGAAAACAGCCTAAGACCAGAATTATACACATCTGAATCTCTACAGGGGCAGAAGACGACAGTGGGCAGGTAAAGTGGAGTGGGAACTTCGGACTGATATCGGAAGATAAACAAAAGGGGGAGGGTGTCACCAGAGGCAATCGATTGGAAAGTAATACCCTAATCCAAGAGTGCCCTGAGTCTTGGAGTCTGGTTGAAAGCACTCAAAGAGAGCAAAGGATCACGGGGGAAAATTGCGGGAATCGGGGCGGCTAGGGACAGGGGCTTAAGTTCCCGGACCCAGGACAGCCTCACCTGGTGCTGAGCCAGAGAGAGTGCGGCGGAGAAACCAGGTCTTGGTCCTGAGGCACCAGCATGCCCGAGATCGTGTGGGGTCCGGCTCCTGTGAAGGACTGGGAGCCTCGCCAGAAGGCAGAGGCTCCAGAGCCAGAGGGCAGGTGCTACAGAGCCTGAGATGCGCACCCCTGCCCCCAGGCTCTTAGACCTGTGCCATTCCACCAGAGCCTGAGGCGCTCGCTTGCCCCACACACTCCCCTGAGAGAGGTGCACGCAAGCCTGGCGCCCTTAGATCCAGAAATACCAGGCACTCCCAGCCCCGGCCAGCGGGAAATCTCAGTATGCGATTGCTGCTTGGAACCTCTCTGGAAGTCTGGAGCTGCTCAGACAGCTGCCGCTGCCATGGTTTTGGGTACAAACAGAAGATCCTGCATCCCCAGGGACCATGAATCAGAACCTTCTCTGCCAGGAGCCAAGGGGGAATTTATTTGGGCTCTGCAGCCAGACTGAGTCTTCTCTCTGAGAGGGAGGTCAGGGTGCAGTTTCCTTTCCTCTATACCTACAAAAACCATCAAAAGCGGTCAAGGAAAGGAAAAAAAAAAAGTGAACAAACATAAAAACCTCCAGAGAACAAAAGCCTGAAAAAAGTGGTTTCCTCAGAGCCCACCAGCTTGAGGGGGGCGGGAGGACTTAACTCAGGGAACATCCTTGACTGAAAACCCATGTGGCAGGCCCCTTCCCCAGAAAACCAACCAGGAAAGGAAAAAAAAAAAAAAAAAAAAAAAAAAAAGACAAGAGAACAACCACCACTACTTCATAAGACAACTTTTGTTTTTAACTCGCTCCCACTATTCTGGTTCATTTTTTTTTTTATATACATAATTTTTTAACCTATTTACCATCACAGTGAGATGTCCAGTACATCAAACTCCATAATAACCTTCTAACCTGAACATTTTGATTCATACACATGTGGTTTTCTTTTGCATTTCTATTTTTTTTATTTTTTTTTTAATTTTAGTTTAGTTTAGTCTAGTTTATTCCTTTTTCATTTTTATTTTCTAATATTCATAGAGAGTTAAACTTCAAGGTAATTCCCTTTCCCCAATCAATGCTACCCCTATAGGTAAACCAATTTTTAACCCCCTTTATCTTAGGAAAGTTGAGTCCTTTAACAAAGATATCAAGATACATCCAGGAAGAATCAAAACGACCTTCCTCACCCACACTGAGAATTTATTACCACTCTCCCATCTTTTTCTTCTACCAGTGTTTCTGTGTTTTTGTGCTTGTCCTGATAGTATATAAATCTTATACTTGGGGTTCTTTTTGACGAGATTCTTCCTTTATTTGCTTATAAATATATATATATATATATTTTTTTTTTTCCTCTCTTGTCATATACTTTTATCAGTCTTTTTGTTTGTCTATTTTTGTTTGTATACTTCCTAAATCTTACCTTGGGGCCCATTTGGGCTGAACCTTCTCTTTTATCTTCATTTTTTTCCTGTCTTTCTCTCTCTCTCTCTTTTTTTCTTTTTCTTTTCTTTTTTCTCTTGTTTGGGTGGGGAATCCTGATTGCTCAGAAGCGTACCAGGGTGCACCTTGACTGCACCATGGTCAATACATCCAGCTACATTTGTTCAGCCATCTCTCACCAAAATGACTAGAAGGAGGAATGCCCAACAGAAGAAATATGCAGAGTATGGGCCTTCTGCAACAGAGCTAATGGCTATCAACATAGACAATATGTCAGAAAGAGAATTCAGGCTAACAATTATCCAGGCAATAGCTAGGTTGGAGAAAGCCATGGATGACCAAACGGAATTGATTAGGGCCGAACTGAAAGCAACCAGGGAAGATGTTCTCAATGTTAGGGCTGAGCTGAAAGCTACCAGGGAAGAGGTTCACAAAGCTCTCAATGAGTTCCAATCTAATCTAAATTCTCTCAAAGCTAGGGTAACTGATACAGAAGATAGAATTAGTGATCTGGAGGACAAACAAATAGAGAGAAAGGATCAGGAGGAAGCCTGGAACAAACAGCTTAGAAGCCACAAAAACAGAATCAGGGAAATAAATGATGTCATGAAACGTTCCAATGCCAGAATTATTGGAATCCCTAAAGGGAAGGAGAAAGAAAGAAGTCTAGAAGACATAGTGGAACAAGTTCTTCATGAAAATTTTCCCAATCTTGCGAATGGAAGAGGCCGAATGGTCTCCACCCAAGATTATAGAATCAAGAAAAACATCAAGGCACCTGATAGTCAAATTGAGGAATCATAATTGTAGATATAATCTCTTGAAAGCCGCTAGGACAAAGAGGCTCCTTACTTACAGAGGAAAGCTCATCAGAATAATGTCAGACCTGTCCACAGAGACCTGGCAAGCCAGAAAGGGCTGGCAAGATATATTCAGGGCACTAAATGAGAAGAACATGCAGCCAAGAATACTTTATCCAGCAAGACTGACATTCAAAATGGATGGAGAGATAAGGAGTTTCCAAGACCGGCAAGGCTTAAAAGACTATACAACCACCAAGCCGACACTGAAATAAATATTAACGGGGGTTCGACAAAAGAGGAAAAATCTTAAGAATAGCATTAAACAGAAATATAGAGAAAGAAAGACTTCAAAGGTAACACGATGTCAATAAAAACGTATCTATCAATAATCACTCTCAATGTGAATGGCCTAAATGCGCCCATAAAACAACACAGGGTTGCAGATTGGATAAAACAACAGGACCCATCCATATGTTGTCTACAAGAGACCCATTTTGAACCTAAGGATACACCCAGACTGAATGTGAAGGGATGGAGAAGCATCTTTCATGCCAATGGGCCTCAAAAGAAGGCCAGGGTAGCAATTCTCATATCAGACAATTTAGATTTTAAACTAAAGACTGTAGTCAGAGATACAGAAGGACACTACATCATTCTTAAAGGGACTATCCACCAAGATGATCTAACAATTGTAAATATCTATGCCCCCAGTATGGGAGCAGCCAATTACATAAGAAAACTATTAAGCAAGATAAAGAGTCATATTGATATGAATACATTAATAGAAGGAGATCTTAACACACCTCTCTCAGAAATAGATCATCAAAGCAGAAAATCAATAAACAAACAAGAGCATTGAATGACATACTGGACCAGATGGACCTCATAGATATATACAGAACATTCCACCCTAAAAAAAAACAGAATATTCATTCTTCTCAAATGCACATGGAACCTTCTCCAGATTAGACCACATACTGGGTCACAAATCAGGACTCAACCGATACCAAAAGACTGACATTATTCACTGCATATTCTCAGATCACAATGCTTTGAAACTGGAGCTCAATCACAAGGAAAAGTTCGGAAGGAACTCAAACACCTGGAAGCTAAAGGCCACCTTGCTTAAGAATGCTTGGATCAGCCAGGAGATCAAAGAAGAACTTAAACAATTCATGGAAACCAATGAGAATGAAGACACCTCGGTCCAAAACCTATGGGATAGAGCAAAGGCGGTCCTAAGGGGGAAATACATAGCCATCCAAGCCTCCCTCAAAAAAACTGAAAAATCTAGAATACACCAACTGTCTCTACACCTTAAAGAACTGGAGAATCAACAACACATCAAGCCAACTCCACACATAAGAAGGGAAATAATCAAGATTAGAGCTGAGATCAATGAGGTAGAAACCAGAGATACAGTAGAACATATCAATGAAACTAGAAGCTTTTTTTTTTGAAAGAATCAATAAGATCGATAAACCATTGGCCACACTAATCCAAAAGAAAAGAGAGAAATCCCAAATTCATAAAATTATGAATGAAAAGGGAGAGATCACAACTAACACCAAGGAAGTAGAAACAATCATCAGGAGTTATTATCAACAGTTATATGCCAATAAGTTCAGCAACCTAGATGAAATGGAGGCATTCCTGGAAAACTATAAACTCCCAAAACTGAACCAGGAAGAAATTGACAACCTGAATAGACCAATATCTAGTAAAGAGGTTGAAGCAGTGATCAAAAAGCTCCCAAAAAGGAAGATCCCAGGACCTGATGGATTCCCTGGGGAATTCTACCAAACTTTCAAAGAAGAAATAACACCTATTCTCCTGAAGCTTTCAAAAAATTGAAGTAAAAGGGAAACTTCCAGACTCTTTCTATAAGCCAGCATTACCCTGATCCCCAAACCAGGCAAAGACCCTACCAGAAAGGAGAATTTCAGACCAATATCACTGATGAATATGGATGCTAAGATTCTCAACAAGATCCTAGCAAACAAGATCCAACAGCACATTATAAAGATTATCCACCATGACCAGGTGGGATTCATCCCTGGGCTACAAGGATGGTTCAACATTCGCAAATCAATCAATGTGATAGAACAAATCAGTAAGAGAAGAGAGAAGAACCACATGGTCCTCTCAGTTGATGCAGAAAAAGCATTTGACAAAATCCAGCATCCGTTCCTGATTAAAATGCTTCAGAGTATAGGGATAGAGGGAACATTCCTGAACTTCATAAAATCTATCTATGAAAGACCCACAGCAAATATCATCCTCAATGGGAAAAAGCTCACAGCCTTCCCGTTGAGATCAAGAACATGACAAGGATGCCCACTCTGACCACTCTTGTTCAACATAGTATTAGAAGTCCTAGCAACAGCAATCAGACAACAAAGAGAAATAAAATGTATCCAAATTGGCAATGAAGAAGTCAAACACTCTCTCTCTTCGCAGATGACATGATTCTTTATATGGAAAACCCAAAAGACTCCCCCCAAAACTACTAGAACTTATACAGCAATTCAGTAACATGGCAGGATACAAAGTCAACGTACAGAAATCAGTGGCTTTCTTATACACTAACAATGAAAATACAGAAAGGGAAATTAGAGAATCGATTCCATTTACTATAGCACCAAGAACCATAAGATACCTGGGAATAAACCTAACCAAAGAGGTAAAGGAACTGTACTCAAGGAACTACAGAACACTCATGAAAGAAATTGAAGAAGACACAAAAAGTTGGAAGACCATTCCATGCTCTTGGATCGGAAGAATAAACATTGTTAAAATGTCTATACTGCCTAGAGCAATCTATACTTTTAATGCCATTCCGATCAAAATTCCCCCCGTATTTTTCAAAGAGCTGGAGCAAATAATCCCAAAATTTGTATGGAATCAGAAGAGACCCCGAATCGCTAAGGAAATGTTGAAAAATAAAAATAAAACTGGGGGCATCACGTTACCTGATTTCAAGCTTTACTACAAAGCCGTGATCACCAATACAGCACAGTACTGGCATAAAGATAGACACATAGACTAGTGGAACAGAGAAGAAAGCCTAGATATGGACCCTCTACTCTATGGTCAAATAATCTTCGATAAAACAGGAAAAAATATACAGTGGAAAAAAGACAGTCTCTTCAATAAATGGTGCTGGGAAAACTGGACAGCTATATGCAGAAGAATGAAACTCGACCATTCTCTTACACCATACACAAAGATAAACTCAAAATGGATAAAAGATCTCAACATGAGACAGGAATCCATCAGAATCCTAGAGGAGAGCATAGGCAGTAACCTCTTCGATATCAGCCACAGCAACTTCTTTCAAGATATGTTCCAAAGGCGAAACAAAAGCGAAGATGAACTTTTGGTACTTCATTGGGATCAAAAACTTCTGCACAGCAAAGGAAATAGTCAGCAAAACAAAGAGGCAACCCACGGAATGAGAGAAAATATTTGCAAATGATAATACAGACAAAAGGTTGATATCCAGGATCTATAAAGAACTTCTCAAATGCAACACACACAAAACAGACAATCATATCAAAAAATGGGCAGAAGATATGAACAGACGCTTCTCCAATGAAGACATACAAATGGCTATCAGACACATGAAAAGATGTTCATCATCACTAGCCATCAGGGAGATTCAAAATAAAACCACATTGAGATACCACCTCACACCAGTTAGAATGGCCAAAATTAGCAAGACAGGAAGCAACAAGTGTTGGAGAGGATGTGGAGAAAGGGGAACCCTCTTACACTGTTGGTGGGAATGCAAGTTGGTGCAGCCACTTTGGAGAACAGTGTGGAGATTCCTCAAGACATTAAAAATAGAGCTTCCCTATGACCCTGCAATTGCACTACGGGTATTTACCCCAAAGATACAGATGTAGTGAAAAGAAGGGACATCTGTACCCCAATGTTCATAGCAGCAATGGCCACGGTCGCCAAACTGTGGAAAGAACCAAGATGCCCTTCAATGGACGAATGGATAAGGAAGATGTGGTCCATATACACGATGGAGTATTATGCCTCCATCAGAAAGGATGAATACCCAACTTTTGTAGCAACATGGACAGGGCTGGAAGAGATTATGCTGAGTGAAATAAGTCAAGCAGAGAAAGTCAATTATCATATGGTTTCACTTATTTGTGGAGCATAACAAATAGCATGGAGGACAAGGGGAGATGGAGAGGAGAAGGGAGTTGAGGGAATTGGAAGGGGAGGTGAACCATGAGAGACTATGGACTCTGAAAAACAATCTGAGGGTTTTGAATGGGTTGGGGATGGGAGGTTGGGGGATCCAGGTGGTGGATATTGGAGAGGGCATGGATTGCATGGAGCACTGGGTGTGGTGCAAAATTAATGAATACTGTTATGCTGAAAAAATAAAAAAATTAAAAAAAAATAAAAAGATGTATATACATACAATGGAATACTATGCAGCGATCAAAAATGAAATCTTGCCATTTGCGATGACGTGGATGGAACTAGAGGGTATTAAGTTTAGCGAAATAAGTCAGTCGGAGAAAGACAACTATCATATGCTCTCCCTCATATGAGGAAGTGGAGATACAACGTGGGGGGTTTGGCTGGTAGGAAAAGAATAAATGAAACAAGATGGGATTGGGAGGGAGACAAACCATAAGTGACTCTCAATCTCAGAAAACAAACTGAGGTTTGCTGGGGACGGGAAGGGAGAGTGGGGTGGAGTTATGGACATTGGGGAGGGTATGTGTTATGGTGAGTGCTGTGAAGTGTGTAAACCTGGCGATTCACAGACCTGTACCCCTGGGGATAAAAATACATTATATGTTTATAAAAAAATTAAAAAAAAATTTTAAAAAGTATATAAACTCTTTAAAAAAATAAAAAAATGGAAATAAAAAAAAAAGTCAATCGGAGATTGACCTCTCAACAATTGACAGACCCATTAGAAAGTAAATAAGGAAGGACATAGTTAAACTTGAAAATACCATCAATAGGTAAAATTGAATCTAAACACTACTTCATCCAATAACAGAGGAATATACATTCTTCTCAAACTCACATGGATCATTCACCAAGAAAGACCACATTATAAGTCATAAAAGATACCTTTACAAATTTAAAAAAAATAGGAAGCATTCAGATCTGGAGCTTAGGTGGTAGAGTAGCAGGAGAATCCTTGAACACAGCTAGATAAACATCAAATCATTCTGCATACCCAAGAAATTGATCTGAGGACTGACAGAACAAATTGCACAACTAGAGGGAGAGAATAGGCCAAATTATGGAAGGTAGGAGGTGCAGAGATATGGTTTGGGGGAAAAATGGATCTTGGGTGTGTGGAGGGGAAGCAGCCCTGCTCATGGAGAGAGGCAGGAGAGAGAGAGAGAGAGAGATACCTACAGGGAAAATACTTCCCCAAAGTCACTTATTGGGAAAATGAGAGAGGGTGATATTGATGAGTTTTTATAACCAGCGAGACTCAAAGACTGGAATTTAGAAGTCCAAAGCATGGTTCCTGTGGAGTCCTGAGGGTTGCAGTGCTCCTCTGGAGAAAAAGGGAAGATAGCCTGGGGTCAGATGGCACAATCTGAGGATCCCTGGGACTCACTGGGAGAGGCAGTTCCCTCTTCTCAGAGTGTATCTGGGAGAAGAGGTATTGCCTTTCTAAGATAAGAGAGCTGTCAGGCATCATTTCCCTCCCTTTCTCCTCAGCATAAACTAACTTCAGTAAGCAGCACAAGCCCAACACTGGCAGCCTAAACTGGTCACATAAAAGTCCATCCCACCCCCGCACTCTGCTGGGACAGCTTTTCTCAGGCCAGAGTGCCTGAGAACCAGTGCAGCCAGTCCCACCTCCCAGAAGACCAGCACAAACTACCCCCTGCCCAGTACACATATCATATCTACTGACTATAGATTTCTACAGATCTTCAACTCTAGTGGAAATAGCATCAGTTTTCTTCTAACAAGCAGATCTGAGCACACCTAGTTAAAATCTGCCAAGGTCCAAACACTCTCCACTGCAGGCAAGGAGAAACTCCACAGAGGACCAGCCTGAGGAAAAAAGCAGACAAAACACAGCACCAAAGTGTTCGAGCATACATAAGAGACACTTCTGAAACACTAGGCCTTGGACAGTATGTAACCTCTTTTTCATAAAGCCATTACTCTCAGGAACAGGAAACACAACAGGCTTTCCTAAAAGAGACCTAGACAAAATGCCAGTATGGAGGAATTCATCCCAAATGACACAATAAGAAAGGGTCACAGCAAGGGATCTAATCAAAACAGACATAAGTAATTTGGCTGATCCAGAATTCAAAGCAACTATCATAAGAATACTCGCTGGGTTTGAGAAAATCAAGAGAAGACACCAGGAAGTCCCTTATTGCAGAGATAAAAGGCCAATGTATTAGTCAGGCCAAACGAAAAACGCAATAACCAAGATTTGAAAATGACTGTATGTAATGACCAAAAGGATGGAAGAAGCAGAGGAACAAATAAGTGACATAAAAGACAAAATTATGGAGAATAATGAGCTGAAAAAAAGAGGGAAAGAAAAATATTAGATCACAAATGTAGAACTCAGTGATTATATAAAGTGTAATAACATTCATATCACAGTAGTCCCAGAAGAAGAGAGGGAAAAGGGGGTAGAAACTTTGAGGAAATTAAGGATGAAAACATCCCTCAATGGGAGAAGAAAACAGACATAAAAAATTCAAGAGGCATAAAGAACTTCCATCACAATCAACAAAAGTAGGCCAATATCAAGGCATAGTGTAGTTAAATTTACAAAATATAGAGATAAAGAGAAAATTCTAAAAGCAACAAGACAAAAGAAGTTGCTAACCTACAAGGGAGGACAAAAAAACTTAGTTTCAGATCTTTTCACAGAAATTTGGCAAGCCAGTAGAAAGGGCATAACATATTCAACATGCTCAGTGGGAAAAGTATGCAGTCAAAAATATTGTATCTAGCAAGACTATCATTCAGAATAGGAGAAATAGTTTCCCAGATAAACAAAAACTAAAGGAGTTGTGAACACTAAATCAGCCTTGCAAGAAATTTTAATATTTTATTTTTAATATTTTCCCTTTAATGGGAAAGAGTGGGAAGAAAGACCAAAAGAAACAAAGACTTGAAAGGAGCAAACAAAATCTCCAGAGACAATTATAAAACAAGTAATAAAATAGCACTAAATTAATGTCTCTCAATAATTAATCTGAATGTAAATGAACTAAGCACTCCAATCAAAAGTCATAGGTGTCAGAATGGATAAAAAATATATATATATATCTATAGGCTGCCTAAAAGAGACTCATTTTAGACCTAAAGACACCAATAGATTGAAAGTGAGGGGATGTAGAAATATTTACCGTACAAATGGATATCAAATGAAAGCTGGAGCAACAACACTTGTATCAGGCAAACTAGATTTAAACCAAAGACTGTCACAAGAGATGAAGAAGCACCCTACATCATAATAAAGGGATCTATCCATAAGATCTAATAATTGTAAATATTTGGCACACCCAAATATATAAAACAATTAATAATAAACATAAAGGAACTCATTGATAACAATACAATAATAGTAGGGGACTTTAACACCCAAATCACATCAAGGGATAGATCATCTAAGCAGAAATTCAATAAACACTGACTTTGAATGAGACACGGGGCCAGATGTATTTAACATTTATATTCAGATCATTGTCTCCTAAAGCAGCAGAATATACATTTTTTTTTTCAAATATACATAGGACATTCTCCAGAATAGATTATATTCTGGGTCCCAAATCATGCCTCAATGAGTACAGAAAGATTGAGATCATACTATGCATATTTTCTCATTGCAAAATTATAAAACTTGAAGCCAATTTAAAAAAAAATGGAAAATGCCACAAATAAATAATGGCTAATGAGCATCCTACTAAAGAATGAATGGGTCAACCAGGAAGTTAAAAAAGAAGTATGTACATACATACATACATACACAGGTGAAATTGTAAGCATAACAGTCCAAAAGACCAAAACCTTTGGGATGCACAAAAGCAGTCCTAAGATGAAAGTATACAGCAATACAGGCCACCTTAAGAAGCAAGGAAAATCTCAAATATACAACCTAACCTTGCACCTAAAGGAGCTAGATAATAAAATAAAGAAATGAAGGCTGGAGCTAGCAGAAGAAGGGAAATAGTAAAGATTAGAGCAGGAAAAAATGATATTGAAACCAGCAAACAAAAATCAGCAGAACAGATCAATGAAACCAGGAGCTGGTTCTTTGAAAGAATTAGTAAGGCTGATAAGCTCCTAGCCAGACTAATCAAAAATAAAAAAGAAATGAACCAAATAAATAAACCCATAAATAAGAATAGAGATCACAACCAACACCACAGAAATATATACAATTATAAGAGAATATTATGAAAAATATATGCCAACAAATTGGGCAATCTGGAAGAAATGGATAAATTCCTAGAAATACATAATTTACCAAAACTGAAGGCAAGAGATAGAAAACTTGAAAAGACAAATAAACAGCAAATAAATTGAATCAGTTATCAAAAATCTCCCAACAAACAAAAGTCCAGGGCCAGATGGCTTCCCAGGAGAATTTTTCTAAACATTTAAAGAAAAGTTAATATCTATTCTTCTCAAACCTCTAAAAAGAAAGAAGAAAGAAAGAAAGAAAGAAAGAAAGAAAGAAAAAAAAGAAAAAATTCCAAACTCATTCTATGAGGCCAGCATTTTCTTGATTCCAAAACCTGAAAAAGACTCTGTTGAAAAACAGAGCTATAGGCCAATATTCCTGATGAAAATGTATGCAAAAATTCTCAATAAAATGGTAGCAAATTGAATTCAACAGTAGCATACTCAAGTGACATTCATTCCAGGGTTGCAAGGGTACACATATATTCACAAATCAATCAACAAGATACACCCTATTACTAAAGGAAAGGATGCGAATCATATGATCCTCTCAATAGATGCAGAAAGAGCATTTAACAAAATATAGCCTCTGTTTTTGATAAAAGCCCTCAACAAAGTAGGGATAGAGGGAACATAAAGGTCATATATAAAACAACCACAGCTAATATCATCCTCAACGGGGAAAAAATGGCAGTTTTTCCTTTATGGTCAGGAATATGACAGGGCTATTCACCCTCACCCCTGTTACTTAGCATAGTACTAGAAGTCTTAGCCTCAGTAATTGGACAGCAAAAGAAATAAAAGATACCAAATTAGCAAAGAAGAAGTCAAACTTTCACTATTTGCAGATGGCATGACACTCTATGTAGAAAAGCCAAAAGACTCCACCAGAAAATTGCTAGAACTGATACATGTATTCAGTAAAGTCACAAGATACAAAATCAATCTACAGAGATCTGTTGCATTTCTTTACATCAATAATGAAGCAGCAGAAAGAGAGGTCAAGGAATCGATCACGTTTACATTTGCACCCAAATCCATAAGATACTTAGGAATAAACATAACAAAAGAGGTAAAAGATCTGTATTCCAGAAATTATAAAACACTTATGAAAGAAATTGAAGATGATACAAAGAAATGGAAAAACATTCCATGCTCATAGATTTGGAGAACAAATATTAATAAAAAGTCTATATTACCTAAAGCTATCTACATATTTTATGCAATCCTTATCAAAATACAACCAGTATATTTCATAGAGCTGGAACAAATAATACAAAAATTTATATGTAGCACAAGACCCCAAATAGGGAAAACAATTTTGAAAAAGAAAAGCAAAACCAGAGACATCACAATTCCAGACTTCATGGTATATTACAAAACTGCAGTCATCAAGACATTTTAGTGCCACCATAACAACAGATACATAAATCAATGGAACAGAATAGAGAAGCCAGAGATGGACCCACAACTATATGGCCAACTAATCTTTGACAAAGCAGGAAGGAATATCCAGTGGAAAGAAAATTGTCTCTTCAACAAATGGTGTTGGGAAAACTGGACAGCAACATACAAAAAAATTGAAACTGGACCATTTTCTTATATCATATACAAAAAATAAATTTTAAATGGATTAAAAATCTAAAAGTGATAAGAAACCATCAAAATCCTAGAGGAGAACACAAGCAGTAACCTCTTTGACAATAGCCATATGATCTTCTTGCTAGTATATCTCTTAAGACAAGGGAAACAAAAGCAAAAATAAAATATTGGGACTTCATCAAGATAAAATCTCCAGCACAGCAAAGGAAATAATCTAGAAAACTAAAAGGCAACCTTCAGAATTGAATATATTTGCAAATGACATATTTGCAAATATATGGATATAAAGGGTTAATATAAAAAATGTGATAAGAACTTATAAACTCAACACTCATAAAATAAAATGATTAATCCAATTAAAAAATGGGCAAAAGACATGAATAGACATTTTTCCAAAGAAGAATTACCAATGGCTTATAGACATATGAAAAGATGCTTAACATCACTTATCATCAGGGAAAGACAAATCAAAACTACAAAGATATATCACTTGACACTCATCAGAATGGCTAAAATTAACACAGGCAACAAAAGATGTTGGCTAGAATGTGGAGAAAGGTTAACCTTCTTGCTGTTGGTGGGGATGCAAACTGGTACAGCCATTCTGGAAAATAGTATGGAGGTTCCTCAGAAATGAAAAGGTAGAACTACCCTACAATCCAGCAATTGCACTACTAGGTATTTTACCAAAAGGATGCAAAAATACTGATTTGAAGGGAATCATGCATCCCAATGTTTATACAGCATATCAACAATAGACAAATTATGGAAAGAGCCCAAATGTCCATCAACTGATTAATGGATAAAGAAGAAGTGGTATATGTATTTATACAATAAAATATTACTCAGCATCAAAAAGAATGAAATCTTGCAATTTGCAATGATGTGGACAGAGTTAGTGAGTATTACGCTAAATAATATTAGTTAATTAAAGAAAGAAAAATACAATATGATTTATAGAATAGTCATATGGTTATAATAAGGTTATATGTGGTTACAATATATTATTTTGTATATGTTACAATATATTATTATGTGGTTATAATATGATTGTATAAATTTCACTTATATGTGGAATTTAGGAAACAAAACAGATGAACTTAAGAGGGAAAAAAGAGAGAGGTAAACCAAACTCTTAATTATATAACAAACTCTTAATTATATAAAACAAACTGAGGGTTGCTGAAAGGGAGGTGAGTAGGAGGGGATGCATTAGATGGGTGATGGATATTAAAGAAGCGCTTGGATGAGCACTGGGTGTTGTATGTAAGTAATGAATCACTAAATTCTACAACTGAAACTAATATTACACTGTATGTTAACTAACTGAAGTTTAAATAAAACCATATAACTAACATAAACAAATAAATAAAGTACAGTGAAAGAAAAAATAATCAGTAAATAAATAATAAATAAATAAATAATAAATAAGTTTTATTTTACTTATTAAAAACAACAAAAAAGGGGTGCCTGGGTGGCTCAGTGGGTTAAGCCTCTGCCTTTGGCTCAGGTCATGATCTCAGGGTCCTGGGATCAAGCCCCATATCAGGCTCTCTGCTCAGCTGGGAGCCTGCTTCCCCCTCTCTCTCTGTGTGCCTCTCTGTCTACTTGTAATCTCTCTGTCAAATAAATAAATAAAATTTTCTAAAAAAATGTTTTAAAAAATAAGACAAAAAAGATTATCTAACTTATGATATTTATTTTTTAAATATTTTATTTATTTACTTGACAAAGAGAGAGAGAGAGTGAGCTCAAGCAGGAAAAGTGGCCACAGATGCAGCAAAGGGAGGGGAGAGGGAGAGGCAGGCTTCTCTTGGAGCAAGGAGCCCAATGCAGAACTCAATCCCAGGACCCTAGGATTGTGACCTGAGCCAAACGCAGACACTTAACTGATTGAGCCACCCAGGGACTTCATGACATTTAAATTTAAGATAAGTTTTATTTAACATATTCAGAGGGAAATCATTATATTTTTAATTATGTCCTTTATTTAAATCTATCTATCTATCTATATATATTTACATTTATATTTATATGGAAAAATCTAGGAACAAAACAAAAACAATAAAAATCTGAGCTCATGCATACAGAAAATAGACCAGTGGTTGCCAGAAGTAAAGGAAAGTGTAGTGGGGGTGGGCAAAATGAGTGAAGGGTGTTAAAAATTAAAAAAATCCAACTATGAAATAAATAAGTCATGGGATGAAATATATGTGGAGTGTAGTGTCTATAGTTAGGAATACTGTATTATATACTTGAAGTTGCTAAGGGAGTAGATCTTAAATGTCTTCAGCACAATAAAAAATGTTTTTATGGTCATGGATGTTAATTAGAAATATTCTGGTGATCATTTCAAAATATATACAAATATAAAATATGTTGTACACTTGAAGCTAATACAATGTTATATGCCAATTACACTAAATTTTTGAAAATAAATAAGATGAAAATAAAAATGGACTAAATAAAAAATATAATTATCTGTAACATTTAACTTAAACAACTAACTTAAAAAAACAGGACACAATGAATTTAAACTAGAAATCAATAACAGAAAGAAACTGGAAAATCCCCAAAACACATGGACATTAAAAAACTCATTTCTAAATAACACAAGTCAGAGAAGTAACTTCAAGAGAAATTTTAAAATATTTTGACTAAATGAGAATAAGATGACAACTTACCCAAATTTGTAGGATGCAGTAAAACCAGTGTTTAAAAGGAAATTTATAAATTGAATGCATAGATTAGATAAGAAGAAAGATCTAAAATCAATAATCTAAGTTTCTACTGTAAGAAACTCCAAAAAGAAGGTTAATTAAAACTACCAACATGTGGAATCTCTGCACATATAAAAGACAGCTCTGTTGGTTTGCAAAACACTTCTGATATTGAGAGAGCAATCTATAAAGGCTATGTCAATAGAGAGACTCAGAATTTTAAAAGTAGTTCAACCAGGTATAGTGGCCCAGAGCTTTAATGTGACTTCAAGGCCACAGTACCTAAAGGAGATAATGTCTTTTTCCTAATGAGACATGTTTATTGATAAAAACCTAAGGATTCACTTAAAATGGAAGGACTACCTAATGTTTAAGACAGGCATGGATGGTTTATTTAAACACTAAGGTCAACTTTCATAATGATTCACTATTACTAATGAATGAATGTCTGGTAATACTGATGAGTGTTACAGCTAAAAACAAGCAAACAAAAACACTTCTCACAGGGTGTCTGATTAGTTCAGTCAGTAGAGTTTATGACTCATGATCTTGGGTTGTGAGCTCAAGCCCCACCCTGAACACAGAGATCATTTAAAAAGACTTCTCATGGGGTGCCAATGTGGCTCAGTTGTTAAGTATCTCCCTTTGGCTCAGGTCATGATCCCAGAGATCAAGGGATCATGGGATCCCTTGGGATCAAGCCCCAGGTTGGGCTCCCTGATCAGCAGGAAGCCCACTTCTCCCTCTCCCGCTCCCCCTGCTTGTGTTCTCCCCCTCTCTGTGTGTTTCTCTGTCAAACAAATAAATAAAATCTTAAAAAAACAAAACACACACACACACACACACACAAACTTCTCATAATATTTGGGGATAGTTTTAGAGAGAGCTAATATAGAATATCTATCCTGCTTCAAACACATAGAAATTTTAAAGTAAAATTCAAAAGCAACAATTTAAAAAGCTAAATGTAAAAGAAAGAAAAACTCTGTCAGAAAAAAGAAAAGCAAAAGTGTGGGATTTAGGCAAGAAACAATGCACAGCTGATACCATGAAAGCCTTGGAAATATTGAGGATGTAAATACTACGAAGGAGCTTGAAGCCATTATTCTATCATCATATCCTCAAATTAGGCAGCTGAAACTAAAAGTCCTGATCAGCTGAAGCCCTAAAAGAATTTCCACACTAGTAAATGCATACCAGAAATGTTGGCTATTTGCACTGCCTGATATTTTGAGAAAGAAAATATACTTATTTTATGAGTATGGAGCAAGATTTCATAACACTTGCAAAGCCAATAAGGTTTTTGGACACATAGAACTTCAGGGACACATGGAAAAAAACAGTCTTTAGCAAAAATTCCATATCCCATGGGAAAAGAGACCCTTCTCCCACTTCACCACCGCTGTACACACACACACACACACACACACACTCCCTACATATAAAATTTCTGTTTGAAATTTAATTTCACAGTAAAAATTACCAACTACATAAGGAAATAAGCATAAAACACAATAAAGAGGAAGATTAGCAATCTAAAATATGAATTAATAGAATTATTCCTTTAAAATATAACTTAAGATTTTAAAATAATGTTTAAAATAATTAAAACAAATAGAAATTAAAAAATGAAAGAATGTGAAAAAAAAAAACCACTGTAAATGATTGTCAAACTATCCATAATTTATTTCCTCCCAGTAAAAGTGCCTTTATGATATGACTGTGAGTCTCCACTCTTCAAGAGTGGACAGCCTATCTCCCTGCTTCTTTGGTTTCTTTAGACTATTGTTTTTCTTTTACCTAGACCCTGCAGCAGAAGTAATGTGCCAGTTCTGAGCCAGGACTTCAAGACTTTTAGTGTGTTTCTCCTCCTGACCCTAACACTGACATGTGTAAAAGCCTGAACTAGCTCAGTGAAGAAACCACATGAGGCAGGGACAAACCATTCAACCTGGGGCATACTGGACTAGCCAGGCAGCTAAACTATCATTTGATTTGTGCACCCAACAGAAGGGACAAAATACACTTATCTGAGCCCAGCCTCAATGTCCAACTCACAGAAATATAAGATATATACATGATTATTGTTTCAAGCCACTAATTTGGCGTTAATTTATTTTACAGCAAAAACTTACTGACATGCAAAATTGAAATACAAATGACAGAAATTATTATTATTATTTTTTTTAGAAAGAACAAAAATCTAAACTTGGGAACTAGATGTGTATCATGAATCAAATGAAAAAGATGTTTTTGTCTTTTGAGGTTTGGGACTAGACTAGGCAATAAAAATCCTTTAACCTGTAAGCTGGTACTTTTGTTTTAAAAACAGACAAGGTCCAGCTTCTTTGTACCAGAGAGGGACTTTCTTAAAACTGAAAAGAAATCCAGTAGGAGATGTGGCTTTCATACCTAGCTGAACTAGCGCATGGATAATGCAAGTAAGGATGACTGATCAGCTCTTTAGAGAAGAGGCCACAAAACACAGAGCATTTCAAGGCTAATGTATGTTACTGCTCTTGGTAGGCCTCACACATACAGATTCAGCACTTTTTAGCAAATGGTTAGAATTGTTGCTGAGTGCCACATACAAGAAAATGTTAAAGTATACCCATTAAAATTCTGACTCTCTGTCCTCTTTCAAATGAAATTATTTGGAAGAAAAATATTTTGATAAGGATAAAAATCTTTGCAAGGACTGCTTTTTAAAAATTGAGTTATAGGGGCATCTGGATGGTTAAGTATCCAGCTCTTGGTCTGGGTTCAGGTCATGATCTTATGGGTGATGAGATGGAGCCCTGGTCAGGCTCCCTACTGGGCAGGAGGTCTGCATCAAGATTTTCTCCCTCTGCCCTTCCTATGGCTCGTGCTTGTGGATACCCCCCCCCACTCTCTCTGTGTCAAATAAATAAATAAATAAATCTAAAAAATAAATTGAATCCTAGATTTATTAAGAGATGTTAAATTGAATCAGAGCTCTCAGATAATGAAATTGCTAACACCAAGAGAGATTGATGGTTTTTTAAAGGAAAAAAAAATTGAATGATAGATTTTTATCTAAAACCATGGAGTCCAGAAAAAAATGACATGCTGTTTATAAGTTCTGAAATATAATAAATGTCAATCCTTCATTCTATATCCAGTGGAAATATCCTTCAATAATGAAGTAGAAGTGAAACATTCTCAGGCAGATGAAAAAGAGGGAAATTTGTCACCAGGAGAACTTTCCTTAAAGAATGGCTAAAGGAAGTACTCAGAACAAAAAAGAAAAAGCAGCAAAGGAGGCCTGGAACTACTTAAAGAAAGAAAGAACAATGAATATATAAAGATTAAAGATAAACATTAACAAAATATAAAGCCATAAAATACATTTTTAAGATCATATTTAATGATTGAAACAAAAACTATAACACCATCTGATATTGTATTCAAAAGACTAGCACTTAAAATATGGAGAGGGTAAAGGAACCTAAGTGGAAGTAAGATTTCTACACCTCACTTGAAGTGGTTAAACGGGGTTACTGAGAAGACTGTGATAACTTGTGTGTTATAATACCTACAGCAACCACTGTGAAGCCTATACAAAACTCATATAAATACTTCAAATAAATCGATAGATTCCTAAAAAAGTCTTCAAAATATTGAAAACTCATCCTACAGAAAGTTGAGAAAAGAGGAACAGAAGAATGAGTAACAGAAAAAAACAAGCAATAAAATGGCAGATCTGTGCCCTAACATAAAATGTGTATATATATATATATATATATATATATATATATATAAATTATCTAAATATTTCAATTAAAATAGAGAAAGGGATTCCTGGGTGGCTTAGTCAGTTAAGTGTCTGACTCTTGATTTTGGCTGAGGTCATGATCTCAAGGTGGTGAGATCAAGCCCAGGTCAGGCTCCACATTCATCAGGGAGTCTGTTTGAGATTCTTCTCTCTCTCCCTCTGGCCCTCCCCTACTGTGCACGCATGGGTGCACACATTATCTCTAAAATAAATAAATCTTTTTTAAAAAATAAAAATAAATAAAATACAGATAATTGCAGAGTAGAAAAAAAAGACACATGTGGTCTAAAAAACAACAACACTTCAATATAAATGACATTAATATGTTGAAAAGCACATAAATGGCATTAAAGGCATATAACTATTTGCAGATGATATGACTATGTAGAAAAACCAACAAAACAAGAAATCTGCAAAATAAGGCCTTTAGAAATAGCAATTAAGTTCTGAAGTTTTACAGAATACATACTCAACACAAATTAGTTGCCTGTGGAAATCAAAATTAAGACATGATACCATATACAATTACTTCAATGAAAGTTAAAAGAAACCTAAGAAAACCTAAATAATGGAGACAAACATTATGTTTGTGAACTGGGAAGACTCAACATAGCAAAGAGGTTAGTGTTCCCCTTATTATTTACAGGTTTAATTAAATTTTAATGAACACCCCACAAGAACTTTTCATGGAAAAATGCTTTTTTAAAAAATATTAATCTTTATTATTTTGTCTTAAATGCACATGTGAGGTTTCTGAATCAGAACAAATTTCTTATTATTTACTTTATAGCCAATAAAAAGTGTGCTATGCAGTTATGCCTCAGTTCTTATACTTACTCCAATATGATAGGCACCAAATCAAATATTCTCCACATACATAATCTGATTTGAGGGTGAGGAATAGAAAAAATGAATTTTCTGTACTTACATTCAGAAAAAATGTGGGCAGCTGACTCCTTCTACTCTTCATAGAGATTTCTACTCTAATACTTTGGAATTTAAATAATCCTCTCCAGGGAAAGTGAAAGACCATTGCCTTAGGCTTTATAATCCAAAAATGACTTATTTTTCCTTCAAGTGTAAAACCATACCTCTACAGACAGGTAAATTCTCTGTGGAGTTTTCTTTTCTTTTTCTTTTTCTTTTTTTAAGATTTTATTTATTTATTTGACAGACAGAGACCACAAACAGGCAGAGAGGCAGGCAGAGAGAGAGGGGAAGCAGGCTCCCCGCTGAGCAGAGAGCCTGATGTGGGGCTTCATCCCAGGACCCTGGGACCATGACCTGAGCCGAAGGCAGAGGCTTTAACCCACTGAGCCACCCAGGCGCCCCTCTGAGGAGTTTTCAATATTTATACAATTGTAAATTAACTTCTGCTTGGCCTTCTAACACAGCTTCCAAGTTTCAGTAAAATTTCCTCTAGGCCCTAACTACTTAAAAACATAGATATTTTCACCACAATCTACATTATTTCACAGTAGATTATCAAAATGCTTCCCAATAATAACCCAGGCTCAGATATAGTTGACTGATTAGAAATATGCATGGAGTGCTGAATTCACAAGATATGCAAGTTTAATATAAAAATTGGGAAAAATGGCACCTGGGTGACAGTAAGTTAAGCATCTGCCTTAGGCTTGGGTCACGATCCCAGGGTTCTGAGATTGAATCCCACAACTGGGCTCCCTGCTCAGTGGGGAATCTGCTTCTCTCCCTCTTCTTCTGCCCCTTCCCCCTGCTTGGTACTCTCTCTCTGTCTTGAACTTTCAAATAAATAAGTAAAAACTTAAAAAAATAAATTAAATAAATAAAAAATGAGAAAAAAATAAAACTCCAGCTCGTCTTATAAGGTTCATGTAGCTATTGAAAAAAATAATTAGTACAACACAAAACATTGAGATAGAGTGAGATTGAGAGAATAAAAGGTCAGTTTTAATTATCAATTTAGTTATAAAAATTTTTAAATAAAATATTAGCTAGCATAATTTATGATATTTTTAAATAATCTATAGTTATAAAGTATTTATTACACAAATTTAAGACTGGTTCAACAGTAGTAAATCACTATAATTCACCATATTCACAGATGAAAGGAGCAACATCAACATCACATAGTATCATCATCTCAATGATTGCAGAAATTCTTTCATACCTTTAAATCGCTAATAATCACTAAAAATCTCTTGGGAAACAAAAGGAAGAAGGGAACTTAAATTGTTAAGAAAGTACTTACATGAGGAGATTTAGATGTCATTTCTCTACGATCAATAAAGTAGGGATGATACTTGTCAAGAGGATCACATACTTGAAGGTGTTGCCAGTGTTTTAAAATGAAAGGCCAAGAAATTGTCTTAAAGAGCCAGATAGTAAATATATTAATCTTTAGGGGACAAGAGACAAAACTGAGAATATTATGTAAGACTATATGTAATCATTTCATATGGATCCACTAAAAATGCCAAAAAAAAGAAAAGAGTTATTTCCAAGGTCTGAAAGGAAAAAAAAAAAAAAGTAACTGGCGTTTATGTGCCATGATTATAGTTTGCCAATTCTTCAAAGGAAAGAAAAAGGCAAAATTAAAGAAATAAATAGCATATGACTCAATAACTTTGCTACTTATTTTGCAGGGCAGTCCAATACAGTGGTCAGGAAAGAACTTGAGATATTGTATGCTGCAACTCAGCAAGTTTATTTAAGGAGCACGGGGACAGGACGCATGGGCAGAAATAGCTACACTTTTGCTGTAGGAAGCTGGTGGTTATATGCTTAGTGCTCATGGGTGAAGGGAAGTGCAGGGAGTATCAGATCATGAATGTCCTTTTTGAATTTCTACTCATAAAACTACTTTTGCAAGATTTCTCGGTGCTTGTCATTCAGTTTGATATTAACTCTCAGTGAGATATACAGGCAGTCATGGACTCTTTAAGAATGTAGCAACCAGCACACATTTGATTCTTATTGGAACTTTGTAGGCTATAGGTCACCCTTCTGGGCTAAAGGTGAACATTTTTCTGTTTCTATACCTCATCATTTTGACACAGACATTATACACAAAACCTTATTTCATATATAGTTTTCTTTGATCTTATACAGGCTTATACATTGTTGATTTGATAGTACTTTTATAATAATCATAATGTAACTTATAAAAATAATCTTTCATCCGAGTTCCTTAGTAAACATTGTAGACCACCTTATCTCACTAAATGAGATTACAAAATATCGTATTTTCTGTTACAAACCATCTGTAACTGAGAATTAGTTCTATAGAAGACCAAACTCAGTATATTTATTATGCTGATTTTTACCTGCCACAATTACAGAAAGACAATTTTCTGATTTTGTCACACATAATGTTTAGTGTTTCTCATTTTTTTTAAAGATTTTTATTTATTTATTTGACACAGAGAGAGAGAGATCACAAGTAGGCAGAGAGGCAGGCAGAGAGAGGAGGAAGCAGGCTCACTGCCAAGCAGAGAGCCCGAAGCGGGGCTCGATCCCAGGACCCTGAGATCATGGCCTGAGCCGAAGGCAGAGGCTTAACCCACTGAGCCACCCAGGAGCCCCTGTTTCTCATTTTTTTAATGATGGTTACAATCTTTGAGTACTTTGAAAATAGCAAAGCACTACAGAAACACAATAAATCCCTGAATAGATACATAGTACGGTTGTGTTTCTGTCCAAGAATAAAGGCTCAAATGAGTTACATAAAATAAAGTGCCTCATTTTCCTTTGCACTGGCTGAAGCAAATAGCCTCAATTGAGCTCATTTGATGAAAAGTCCTTAAGACACTCCACTTACATTTTTTACTCCACTCAAGCTAACCATCTAGTGGTCTTTTTTTTTTTCATTTGTCTATGGTTGACATATTCAAGAATACATTAGAATAGGAGAAAAATTATTTAAGGACTCTTTGGGAAATAAACAGCTGTCCTTTAATCTGAGAAATTTTATAATTAAAAAATAACATCTATATGATCCAACAGGCAAAAGACTGTGTAAGAGAACTGAATTTTCCTTCTGATTGATGGGAATAGAGAGAGTGCTGTCTTTGCATTCTTGTCTCGGATGACAACTCGCTGATCTTCTATAGCATTCCACTGGCAGCCTGCCTCCTAATTCCATCAAATGGCAGACATAACAATAGCAAACAATTACAGAGATATAATTTCTATCATATGGAGCTATTTTTATTGGTTTATTAAATTAGCTTCCTCTAAATGTAAAATCTGTTTCAATTTTTATTTAAAGCTGCTTTCATTTAAATTTGTCTTATACCTGTATATGTATATGTGAGTCTGTCAGAGTTGGGTGTTTTGCTTTTATAGGACAACTTCATTAAAAATGACAACAGCAACATTTTAGCTGACTGGAGAGATTTTTATTCTTAGTATATAGACCAGTCATTTGACTTGTGAAATTGGTTTCAAAAGGCTTGCAGCAAAATGGCTTTGACAAGATGTCACACTGTGAAATGTGGGTGACAAGATGGATCTCAGTGAATAGTGCAAAGAAAGATGACGTAAATTAATTTCAAAATAACAACTTGATTCTGCTGATAGAGGGAAAAGAACATTGATTGTAACAGGACTGGCAACGATAGTCCTGAGGCTTTATGAATACAGAAATAACCAGTGGAGGAGAATTTTAGATTTCAGTTTTCATAGACAGAATAGTTGAAGTAATGAGGAGGAAAGGTTCAGAAAGATACAGGCAAAATGTTCATTCAGATTAAGACCAGAGCTTCTGAATTCTCTTATGAACCTCTCAATCTCCCAAGAGTTTAAAAAAAAAAAAAGTTGAAACTCCCTGAGACTGAAGGATAGCTTCCTTTGGATGTGTTACAAGAGTGTTCAACTTGGTAACTATTCATTAAGTTTCACATATATGAAGTACATGCTGTTTCGTACAAATGTTGCATTTTGCATTTTTTCAACCCATTTATTTCTCTCTTGCCCTCAGGTGCCAATCCAGGACTAAAACTTCCTTCAAATTTCTCTGCTTCTGATCTAACTTCAGAATCCCAAAAGCTAAAGAAATTGAATGATTTCATTTCTATGCTGGTTCTGTTTATATGGCTAAAAGAAGCAGAAAACAAATAAGAGGTATATTAATTGACTGATTTCCACGCACAACAAACACTAACACCTTATTAAGGACCTGAGTTTTATTGATTAGGATTTCCTTGGTTTTTAGAGGTAGGATGAAGTATAGAATATATTTATTGCCTTGAGATTATTTCATAGAAGAGACAGGGAATATTGAGAACACCATTTTAGAGTGCCTTGGATAAAAGAGCTTCTGATTATATTAATTCTTTTCTGGAAATATCTCAACAAATATCAACCAACATCTATATTTGCCAAAAGCAACTCATCTTATAGCATAGAGGTCCTTAAAAGAGAAAGAAAAAAAATGTACTTGATGCAAGTCACCAGACAAGTTTTTCTAAAGGAGATACATAAAAAGCAGTCCCCTACTTTAGCAATTTGGGTTACCACAGAAGTTAAAATCATGGATGTGAAATTCAAGGACCCATTGATTCACTCTGGTTTGAAAATTAAATTTTTATGACCATGGAAAAATTATTTTCCTTCTCTAATAAGATGCTAATAATGATATCCTATTACAACCATAAGTCTTCCAAAAAGGCCTTATCTTTTTTAATATTTATTTTTATTTTTTATTTTTTTTAATAAACATATAATATATTTTTATCCCCAGGGGTACAGGTCTGTGAATCGTCAGGTTTACACACTTCACAGCACTCACCATAGCACATACCCTCCCCAATGTCCATAACCCTACCCCCCTTCTCCCAACCCCCCTCCTGCTAGCAACCCTCAGTTTGTTTTGTGAGATTAAGAGTCACTTATGGTTTGTCGCCCGCCCAATCCCATCTTGTTTCATTTATTCTTTTCCTACCCCCTAACCCCCCATGTTGCATCTCCACTTCCACATATCAGGGAGATCATATGATAGTTGTCTTTCTCTGATTGACTTATTTCGCTAAACATGATACCCTCTAGTTCCATCCACATTGTCGCAAATGGCAAGATTTCATTTCTTTTGATGGCTGCATAGTATTCCATTGTGTATATATACCACTTCTTCTTTATACATTCATTTGCGGATGGATATCTAGGTTCTTTCCATAGTTTGGCTATTGTAGACATTGCTGCTATAAACATTCGGGTGTACGTGCCCCTTCGGATCACTACGTTTGTATCTTTAGGGTAAACACCTAGTAGTGCAATTGCTAGGTCATAGGGTAGCTCTATTTTCAACATTTTGAGGAACCTACAAGCTGTTTTCCAGAGTGGTAGCACCAGCTTGCATTCCCACCAACAGTGTAGGAGGGTTCCCCTTTCTCCGCATCCTTGCCAGCATCTGTCATTTCCTGACTTGTTAATTTTAGCCATTCTGACTGGTATGAGGTGATATCTCATTGTGGTTTTGATTTGTATTTCCCTGATGCCGAGTGATATGGAGCAGTTTTTCATGTGTCTGTTGGCCATCTGGATGTCTTCTTTGCAGAAATGTCTGTTCATGTCCTCTGCCCATTTCTTGATTGGATTCTTTGTTCTTTGGGTGTTGAGTTTGCTAAGTTCTTTATAGATTTTGGACACTAGCCCTTTATCCGATATGTTGTTTACAAATATCTTCTCCCATTCTGTCAGTTGTCTTTTGGTTTTGTTAACTGTTTCCTTTGCTGTGCAAAAGCTTTTGATCTTGATAAAATCCCAATAGTTCATTTTTGCCCTTGCTTCCCTTGCCTTTGGCGATGTTCCTAGGAAGATGGTGCTGCGGCTGAGGTCGAAGAGGTTGCTGCCTGTGTTCTCCTCAAGGATTTGGATGGATTCCTTTCTCACATTGAGGTCCTTCATCCATTTTGAGTCTATTTTCATGTGTGTTGTAAGGAAATAGTTCAATTTCATTTTTCTGCATGTGGCTGTCCAATTTTCCCAACACCATTTATTAAAGAGGCTGTCTTTTTTCCATTGGACATTCTTTCCTGCTTTGTGGAAGATTAGTTGACCATAGAGTTGAGGGTCTATTTCTGGGCTCTCTATTCTGTTCCATTGATCTATGTGTCTGTTTTTGTGAGAAAGACCTTATCTTGACTAAACTTTAGACTGTCTTTTTTCCTAACTCTGAGTCCCTGACCTTCCTTTTCTTAGAGCATTTACTGTAAAAAAAAAAAAAAAAAAAAAAAACTTAAAACTGTAAATTCTTTCTCCACCCATTTGAAATATAAACTTTTATTCAACTATTTAGAAGTTGACACTTAGGTTGTCTCCATATCATGGCTATTATGAATAATGCTGTAATAAATGTAGAAGTAAAGGTATCGTATATCTTTATAGATTCTATATATCATAAAGATATATACATGTAAAGATATCACTCTGAGGTCCTTTTTCATTTCCTTAAATATAACCCAAAAGTGAGATAGCTTGATCCTATAATAGCTCTACTTTTAATTTTTTTATGAAATTCCATATGCTTTCCATAGTAGATATACAAACTTACATTCCCACCCACAAGACACAAGATTTCCCTTTTCTCCACATCTTTGCCAACACTTGTTATCTCTTGTCTTCTTGTTGATAGAGATTCTACCAGTTTGAGTTGATATTTCATTGTAGTTTTTATTTGCATTTCCCTGATGATAAATGATATTGAGCATCTTTTCATGTACCTGCTGGCCACGTGTATGGCCACATTTGTGGCCTGGGTGGCTCAGAGGGTAAAGCCTCTGCCTTCAGCTCTGGTCATGTTCTCAGGGTCCTGAGGTTGAGCCCCCCATGGGACTCTCTGCTCAGCAGGGAGCCAGCTTCCCCCTCACTCTGCCTGTCTCTCTCCTACTTGTGATCTCTCTCTCTGTGTCACATAAAGAAATAAAAACTTTAAGAAAACATCTATCCAATTCTTTTATCCATTTTAAATCAGATTGTTTTTTGTTTCTTCGTTTTTTGTTTTTTGTTTTGTTTTGTTTCTTGTCTGTTATTGAGTTCTATGAGCTCTTTATATATGCTGGATACTAATCTTATCCAGTAAGTGATTTGTAAATATTTTCTCGTATTTTATAGATTCCCTTTCCATTTTGTTGATTGTTTCTTTTGTTGTGCTGAAGATCTTGAGTTTGCTGTAGTCTTGTGGATTTTTGTTCAGTTTCTTGTGCTTTTGGTGTCATATCCAAAAAATCATTGCCAAGACCAATGTTGAAGAGTCTCTTCCCCATGTTTTCTTTTAGGAGTTTTATAGTAGCACGTCTTATGTTTATGTCTCTGATCCATTTTGATTTTTTAAAGTGTATTTATTTATTTTATTTAAGATGTCAATTTAGAGGCACCTGGGTAGCTCAGTGGGTTAAACCTCTGCCTTTGGCTCAGGTCATAGTCTCAGGGTTTTGGGATCAAGCTCTGCATCAGGATCTCTGTTCAGAGGGAAGCCTGCTTTCACCCTTTCTCTCTCTGCCTGCCTTTCTGCCTACTTGTGATCTCTCTCTGTCAAATAAATAAATAAAATATTTTTTTAAAGATGTATCTATTTGAGAAAGAAAGAAAGAGAAAAAAAAGCAAAAATACAGTACTGGGACTACATTAAAAAAAAAACAACAACTTATGCACAGTGAAGGAAACAATCAACTAAACTAAAAGGCAACCTATGGAATAGGTGAAGATATTTGTAATTGACATATCTGATAAAAGGTTAGTATCCAAGGTATATAAAGGACTCATAGAACAATACCCTAAAATTGAATAATCCAATTGAAAACTGGGCAGAAGACATGAAAAGATATTTCCTGAAAAAAGACATCCAGATGGCCAACAGACACATGATAAGATATTCATCATTAACTCCCATCAGAAAAATGCAAATCAAAACTACAATGAGATATCACCTCACATCTGTAGGAATGGCTAAAATAAAAAACAAACAAACAAACAAAAAGCCACAAGAAATAACAGGTGTTGGTGAGGATGTGGAGAAAAAGTATCCCACTTGTCCTGTTGGTGGGAATGAAAACCAGTACAGCCTCTTGGAAAATATGGTGGAGTTTCCTCAAAATGTTAAGAATAGAACTACCTTGGGAAACCTGGGTGGCTCAGTGGGTTAAGTTTCTCTTGCCTTCAGCTCAGGTCATGATCCCAGGGTCCTGGGATTGAGCCTTGCATCAAGCTTTATGCTCAGCAGGGAGCCTGCTTCTCCCTCTCTCTCTGCCTGCCTCTCTGCCTACTTGTAATCCCCTCTCTGTCAAATAAATAAATAAAAATTTTAAAAAAAGAACAGAACTACCTTACTATCTAATAATCACACTACTGGTTATTTATCCCACAAATATAAAACTACTAATTCAAAAGGATACATGAACCCCTATGTTTATGGCATCATCACTTACAATAGCTAAAATATGAAAGCAGCTCAAGGGTCCATCAAAAAATGAATGGAAAAGGTGTGGCACATATATGCAATGGAATATTATTCAGCCACAAAAAAAGAATGAAATCATATCATTTGGAACACCACAGTTGAAGGCAGAGTGTATAAGGCTAAGTGAAATAATTCAGTCAGAGAAAAAAAATACCATATGATTTCATCCATATGTAGAATTTAAGAAACAAAACAGATGAGCCAAGGGGGCAGGGGAAGAGAGACAAAAACCAAGAAACAGACTCTTAACTATAGAGAACAAACTGATGGTTACCAGAGGGGAGATGGGTCAGAGGATGGGTGAAATAGGGGAAGGGGAATAAGAGTACACTTATCATGATGAGCGCTGAGTAATATATAGAATTGCTGAGTTATTATATTGTACACATGAACTTAATATAACACCGTGTTATATTTTTTATTAAAAAATTGTTATATTTATTTTTATTAAAAATAAAAAAAATTGTTATATTTATTTTTATTAAAAATTAAAAAAAATTGAAAAAACAAGCACTTTAAAATGTTGATCAAGTGGGATTAATTCTGCAAGTATCATTAAAATTAATATATTTTAGTTAATATTAATTCATAGCGTTAATATATTTTAAAAAATAGTTTATTGCAATCTGTTTATATACAATATTTCCAAGATTTTTCTTTCCTAAAAATGTCTCTTAGAATTACTTTAATAATTTCTAAACTAAGACCAGGAGTTAGGTGATTTGATATGTCAGTATATAATATATTTTTAAAGATTTATTTATTTATTTGACAAAGAGACAGCCAGAGAGGGAATACAAGCAGGGGGAGTGGAAGAGGGAGAAGCAGGCTTCCAGCTGAGCAAGAAGCCTGAGGCAGAGCTTGATCCCAGGACTCTGGGATCATGACCTGAACCTTAATGACTGAGCCATCCAGGTACCTCAATATGTCAGTATATTTTAAAGAGTATTAAAAAGATATTCCAAAGAATTAATCATGATCCTCAGTATGGGCAGATTCTCTACCTCCCTCCTACCCTTTTATATAAAATAAATATGTAAGCAGTTAATGAAATTCAAGGCTGAAAAGGATTTGCTACTGTCTCATGAATTCGTAAACAAAGAAAATTCCTTTAGAGAGTCTATATATAGACACACTCTGCAAGCAAGAACACATGCATTTATGAAGAGATTATTTATCCACTACACCAACCAAACTTTTCCCATAAGCGAAACATACCAGATGAATTGTCAAGCTTGCTTATTATAAACAGTATTCAGTTCTATGAGAGAGAAGCATACACTCTCCTAACTGCTCCACAATTTTCTTTTTGAGTGGTTCATTATAAAAGTGTCTGTTTGCATGTGTGCATGTATGTGTGTGTGTATGTATCTTGGGGGACAGGGAAGGCAGGCTGGAATGAAGGGGCGGAATACCTAAGGAAAAGGATATTTCTTTCCTGCTAAGTAGTGATAATGCACTCTGGGAAATCAAGAGTTATTATTAAAAACTACAACATAAGCAATTTTGATAACAAGCAGCTGTGTAAATGTTTAATACTTTCTATTGTTATGCAAGATAGTTGAGACTCTGCTTGGAGCAGCCTGTGAGCAGGATGCCCCAGATTTATTGCCTTTGTTCTAAATCCACAGCTTGCCAAGCATTCCTATGCTGGGGACACTAAGCTGACAAGGAGCTTCTTATATATATTCAATAAAATATTAGAGAATTATATATATTTATATATATGTACACACACATATATATGTATATACAATTCTTATCTACAAAAGGTCAAGTGTATTAATCCAGGGTTGTGGAGGAGGGGTTCAAGTTTGAAAGAAATAAAGTTGCAGGAGGTTGCTTTCACAAGAGAGCACCCTGAGAGAATGAAGTGCTACACTAAACTGAGGACTGTATTCTGCTTCTGTGAAGACTCAAATCTTTAATGTTTTTGCTGAAGAAGTGCAACTTTAATTTTAACAGTGTTTTTCCTGTGGAGTTTTGAAATTGTTTCTTTTCCGTAATAGTCTCAAAAGATTTATTTTTTCTACCTAATTCAGAAGTTGCTTTTCACAATTTTGAGTTGTGCCTGAGCCTTGTAAAACAGCAATACTAAGAAACCTGCCCAAATGTTGTGTTCAGTTAAATAGCTTAGTGCAAGGAGTCCCCCACTTCGTCATATACGGAGATAAGACTCACAGATGCCCCACCTTGGTAACCTGGGACAAGGCCAGACACAGATCATTCAAATTCCTCTTCTTTCCTTCTAGAGATTAGCTGAACTCTTTGTCCTAGCCGATCAATCAGAGTAAGTTTTTCAGGGACAAACCATGTTAGGCTTTGTTTTTCTTTGGACTCTTGAACTCTGACCTACTTTCAGAAAAGCCAGTATTTGTCCTTCTTTATGGGTCCCTCCTGAGAATTGGCTGACTTCAAGGATAAACATTCCTTGATCAACTGTTCAGTCATGCCACCCTGTCATCCCACACCTCCATAACCCATTCTCTCTACTCTTGTTCACTCCTCCATTAAAAAAAAAAAAAGTCCTTATCTACTTAACCTTTGAGATATTTGCCATTTCTCTATTGTAATAGTCTCCCTCACTGCTCCATTATAATTGTCCCCAGTCCTCATTACAGTAATCCTTTCTAATTAAGTCTCTCCTTACCTAAGACCAGGTTTTTTTTTTATTTGACACTTTGCATATGCAATTATTTCTTTAAAATTTAGACTCACAGACTATCAGCACTGGGAGGAGCCTCAGAGTGAATATAGTTTGATTTTTTATATTATAATATGTTTAAGAATCACTTTCTATTTTAATATGTATGGAATCTAATATATGTATTAGAATTTGATTCTAGATCATTATGCAATTGAACTGGTATGCACATATTACATAAACCAAAGTTTCAGATCGGTTGTTCTTAGATTATGGATTGGGAGACACTAATTCTCAAATGTCCTCTGTTTACAGATGAAAAATAGAGATTTCTTGACTTAACCAAAGAACATGCAGCTAGTCAGTAAATCAATGACATTGATTCTCAAACCAGTATGTGTCCCATTACACAATACTATCTTTGTAATGAAAAAAAAATTGTGACACCAGCATTTTCAAATGGAAGCATAATAAAAGGTTCATATGACAAGCATTTGCTTGGAGTATATGAAACAATGGAGAGCCCTCTAGACATATTGGTACATTGATGTTAACTATTAAGTGCTAATTAGTAGAACAACATATTGAATACTATAGTGGGCTATCTTCAAAGTGATTACTGAATATATTACTAAGCCTTGATATACATTCTGGGGACACATTAAAATATCAACTCTCTTATCTCTACTGAGGAAAGATATATAGCATTGCATGAATGATAACTGTTCTATTCAACAAGCTTCAAAAAAATCTATTATTTCAAGTAATATAGAAAGAAAAACTGCTTTAAATTAAAAATCTGTTTTTAATATAGAAACAAAGTTGTGCCCTTTATTGAAGAACAAAAATGATAAATCCCTGGAGTCCAGTCAGATGCACATAATAACATTAAAAGACAAAGGACACATCAGTAGTGAAAAATAAATGAAGAAAGTCGCTGTTTTAACACCCTGGAATTTTTTTTCTTAATTTTTTAAATGAAAGTCTATATTCTTGCCTGATTTTGCTTCTCTATTTCCCATTTGTCTTTGCTGGATTTTTGTTTGTTTATTTGTTCGTTTGTTCTGTTTTGTTTTGTTTTGCTTTGTTTTTAACCAGATTGTGATATACTGGTGGTCTCGGCTCTGCACACAAAATACAATCATTTGTAAATAAATTATTTTGCAAACTGGCACTGGACAATCATTCATTTCACAGTTTACAAAGCTGAGGAAAAAGGACTTCTGAACATTTTTCAAAAATTCATTGGTCCTGGTTTTTGGCTAATGTCTCATGGATAAAATTAAATGCTTGTTCCTTTGTGGAAAAGATGATGGCATTTAAAAAAAGATTTTATAGTATGGTCAAAAACCAAAAACAGATACAAAAAAAAAACGAAAAAAAATGTGGGTCCACAAGTAGACTGAATTTCAGGGAATCAGTCTCTTACTTGGGAATCAAACCATTCATAGTTCTTACTGTAATTCTTATTCACAAATAAAACAGAGTAAAAGCCCAAGCAAATATATTTTCTAATACCACTTTGCAAGATGTGAGTGAACAACAGTTGGTCTCTGAGGGTTGACTATAGGAAGGTTCAATTCTTATTATGTCAGATTACTTTGTAACTAACCAAGAGTATGGGAGAAACCCTGTGATAGTAATCATGGTTCAAATTTATACCTTCTACTGTGTCATATGTTTATAAAATGCAATTTGATTATGTTGCTTAAGTTTTGTTTACATGAGTCAGTGTTTTGTATATTACATGTAGTGTGAATTTTCCCTTTATCTTATTTTTGAAATACTGCCCCATTTTTTCAATTTATTCTTGTGGACAAATATGTGTATCTATGTTCAAGTAGCTAGTAACATGTCAAGTTTAAATTAACAGTTTGTTGCCTGTGAGTTATATATAAAAGATTTTTTTTTTTTGGTAGGGGTATCAGCATGAAAATACTTAAAATGAAATTTTAATAGTACCAAGTGAAAATAATAACTTCCAGACCTTTGATCTGCCATTCAGATACACATGGCTTGAGGATAAAAGGAAGGAGAAAATAGAGAAAAGGAAAATACTTCCAGATGAAATACACATATACACACAGGGGTCTTCTAGACTGTTCCCTGATGTGTGAAACAAGAGAATACATGTGTTTTGGTTATATGCTTTATATATGTTCATGGTCGTTTAAGAGATAGACTATAATATATGGGGACTTTTGTACGCATGTTACAGTATTAATAGTGATTCCATTTTTAGATAATCTTTTCTATGTTTCTTAAGATAATTGCTGATATTTTTCATATTATGATATTTTGCTACAGACATGATTTTGCAGCACAACTCAAATGCTATTTGAAGAGGTGTTATAATCGACCAGCTCATTTGTGTGAGAGTTTCAAAGCTTTCATGATATCTGGTCTTCTCACTTATTCTAATGTGAAAGGAAATCTTGAAAAACCCAAAGGTTGTGGATTTCATTTTTAAAAATCAAAGTTTTTTTTTCTTTTTCTCATTCTTTTAAATATTGCCTGTGAGACATGGGAATATCTTATTTTTCTTTCCTCTCTCTTGGAACTACAGTTCCTTCCTCTATGAAAAAATAAGTCATTATTTTATGGAGAATGGACCACAACAGACTATGTGAGTGCTCAGTGAAGGTGTATTGAGTTGTTTCACTATGTAGACATTGATTGCCTTTAAACATATCCAAATTGTGACAACTTACTCCATAAAAATATGTCACAGTACTTTTTAAAATCCACAATCAAAAGTTGTGATTTGATTTTTTAAAACTGAAGATGTTTACCCTATTCAGTGTTATTTCAGCATCTCTAATCAACCATTTTTTTTCTACTTACATTTCTTAAATTATGAATTCAGAGAACTAATGGAACTGATATTTCAGCAGATGGTTTAGCCCTAGAATTTCATCTGAGTCTGAGATTTTTAGGTTCCCTGGCAGAATAAAAGATATAGCTGTTTGCTCCAAATTTAGATGGAATAACTTAAATAAAGGAAGAGTGATATGATTGGAGTGATTCTAAGAAGCAATTATAAAATATGTTAAGAATTCTTGATAATTGTCGGAATTTGTAGGTAAAGTCAATAACTAATGGAAGCCTAAAACATAAGAAAACCTATAAATTTCCTGACTTATTAAAGTGGCAGATGCTAGTATGTGATGACTTTTCTGAATTATCACATAATGGTCTCTGACCATTACCTAGAGAGGAAAATAAGGAATAAGTTGAATTAGCCTCTTCAGCAGCAGCTATATGAGGCAACCAAACCAGCTTTATCATTAGTGAAGTTATATTTAAGAATCAAACAGTTTGTTTTGATTCTTAACACATGAAAATACAAAGATAGAATAGAAATATATAGTGAGAGACTTTATTTGTACTCAGACTGACCTCTGTCACCAATTCTAAAAATACTTTCTTGAGACTATCTTGAATTTTTTTATCTCAAATTTAATAATTGATCTGTATTTATAATGATTCTTTTCCCACTGAGACAGAAAATTAATAACATAATTCATAAAAATAATAATATGATATAATTAAAATTATCTTTCCAGTAGGTATGTTTCTTTCTAGGGCAAGGTCCAAAACAACCTGGTATGAGTGTGAAAACTTTCATAGTTCTCCCAAGTAACCACTTTTCTTCTATTACAAAGTGTGTCAGTCACATCCTGTCACCCTGGGGACAGGCATTTTTTCCCCACCCTTCTGTATGAACTTAACAGATATAAACACCATAATGTTTCTTATTTTTAAATAGAGTACATTTATAGAAAAATTGGGAGTTTTATAGGGTTTCAACTACATACAGTATATTAGAACATTTCACCATCATAAAATCACTTTATTCTCAACTACCAGTGAGGAAAATATTGTTCAAATAAAAAGTCAATTTGATTGAATTGTCTTGAAACCAAGGCCAGTCCAAAAACTCTTAAATGCCACAGGCTAGTGAAAAGCCTTCCACAAGAACTGGAAATGAGTTAGGTGAGTATTGATGCTTTACCCCAGTAACATGGCTACATTAATGTCACTGTATTTTAGCTAATATATTAAGAATTGAGGGGTGCCTGGGTGGCTCAGTGGGTTAAAGCCTCTGCCTTCGGCTCAGGTCATGATCCCAGCATTCTGGGATTGAGCCCCACATTGGGCTCTCTGCTCCGCGGAGAGTCTGCTTCCTCTTCTCTCTCTGCCTGCCTCTCTGCCTACTTGTGATCTATGCCTGTCAAATAATTAAATAAAATCTTAAAAAAAAAAAAAGAATTGAATATCATATGTAGGGGTCAAAGTATTATATATTAAAATTCTAGGCTGTATAAAAAATCAAGTGGTTTCTTTTTTTGCTTAAATAAAGATAGCTACCAAAAAAAACCTAACTGAATGAATGTTTAGAATACTATATTTTTGAGCAATATGAAAAACCCCTTTTCTTGTACGTAGGTTAGTTATTTTCTTTTGAATCCTACCTTGGTAGTATTTGGTTTTAGACTTAGAATATTATGGGCTTCATGATCATCTTAAAAGAATTTTTTTTTCTTCTCTGTATTTTTTTTCTTCTTTCTAAATGGCATTATTTCTTATGTTCTCATCATGTTATGTCTGGACTATTGCAATACCCTAAAACATGACTTTTGTTGGCTTTTAGAGCATACTATAAAAACAATGGTCTTTATAAAATGTTTGTGGCCTTGTTGATTTTTTCATCTACTTTCATTGAACTGGAGTAAAATATATAGTGTAATCTTATATTTTAGTATTCATATGTACAATGACAAAGTTAGGTCTTTACAGGGTTAAAACTATAATTTCGGTCTTATCAAGTAATGATGAGAGTTACACAATGTTTATTTATTCTTTTATTAATAAAAAGTATGCCTATATTACAAAGAACAATCTGAATCTGCCTTTTAGCAAATTTCACATGATAAGTTTCTCAGCATCACTTGAGTTCACATTACAGATTTGTGTGAATTTGTATATGTGAGTGCCTAATACAGGGTCACTATGGCATAAAAGTAATTTGCTAGTGTTCTTAAACTGTGATAAAAAAACAACAAAAAATTTACGAGTGAACATTATAAACATAATTATTTCTTTCATGTTTCATTTTTGTTTGTTCTTTAATGCTGTATTTTGGGAGCCCCAGTGGTTCTGGTAGAGGAAGGGATGCATAGAAAAACAATGGGTAAATATAATGGAATGAAGTAATAAGAAAATGTAAGACACCTTTGAACCCTTTTCAGACAACTCAGAATAACAATTCATGAATAAAGAAAGCACCCAAATGTATAAAACAATAACAAAGATAAAGCAACTAATGATTAATAATACAATAATGGTAGGGAAATTTAACACATTACTTACATCAATAGGCAGATCATCTAAATAGAAAATAAACAAGGAAACAATGGCTATGAGTGTCACACTGGACCAGATGGACTTAACAGATAAATTAAGAACATCCCATTTTAAAATGGCAGAATGCACATTTTTTCCAAGTATATGTGGAATATTTTCCAGAACAGATTACATATTAGATCACAAAATAGACTTTAATACAGTGAGATTGAAATCATATACATCTTTTCTGACCACAACACTGTGAAGCTAGAAGTCAACCACCAGAAAAATTTTGGAAAGATCACAAATACATCAAGGTTAAACAACATGTTACTAAATAATGAATGGTCAATTAAGAAATCAAAGAAGAATTCACAAAAATACATGGACACAAATGAAAATGAAAACACAATGGTCCCAAATATTTGTGATGCCTCAAAAGCAATCCTAAAAGGGAAGTATATAACAATATAGGCCCACCTCAAGAAACAAGAAAAAAAAATATAATAAACTTCTTAACTTTACATGTAAAGGAGCTAGAAAACAAAACAAAACAAAATAAAACACAAACAAACAAACAAACAAATTAAATAAAGCCTAAAGCCAACAGAAGGAAGGAAATAATAAAGATTAAAGCCAAAATAAAAGATACAGAAACTAAAAAAGCAGTAGAACTAATCAATGCTACCAGGAGCTGGTTCTTTGAAAATATCAATAAAATTGGTAAACTTCTAGCCAGACTTTTCAAAAAGAAAATAGACCCATATAAATAAAATTAAAGGGTGCCTGGGTGGCTCAGTGGGTTAAGCCACTGCCTTCAGCTCAGGTCATGATCTCGGGGTCCTGGGATTAAGTCCTGCATGGGGCTCTTTGCTCAGCAGGGAGCCTGGTTCCCTCTCTCTCTCTCTGCCTGCCTGTCCATCTACTTGTGATCTCTCTTTGTCAAATAAATTAAAAAAAAATCTTAAATAAAATTACAAATGAGATTTGAGAAATAGCAGTCAACAGCACAGAAAACAATTATAAGAACAATTAAAAGACAATATAAAGAGAATTATAAGAGACAATATAAAAGCAAATAAGATAATATTATAAAAAACTATATGTCAACAAATTGGACAACCTGAAAGAAATAGAGAAATACCTAGAAACATAAACTACCAAAACCAAAACAAGATAATAGCAAATAAATTGAATCAGTAATTTAAAAACTCCCAAACAAATAAAAGTTCAGGGCCAGATAGCTTCACAGGCTATCTACTTTAAATTCTACTGGACATTTTGGAAATTCTACTGAACATTTCAGAAGACTTAATACCTATTCTTTCAAACTATTCCAAAAAAGTAGAAAAGGAAAGAACACTTCCTAATTCATTCTATGAGATCAGCATTACCCTGATATAAAACCATGTAAAGACACCATCAGAAAAAGAGGACTACAGGCCTATATCCCTGATTAACATTGATATAAAAATTCTCAGTAAAATACAAGTAAGCCAAATTTTAAAATACATTAAAAATAATTCACCATGTTTAAGTGGGATTTTTTCCTGGATGGGGGTGTTGTTCAATATTTGAAAATCAACTACTGTGATACCTCACATTAGTAAAAGAAAGGATAAGAAATGTATGATCTTTCCAATAGATGCAGAAAAAGCATTGGACAAAGTACAACATCCATTCATGATAAAAACACTCAAGCAACGTAGGGCTAGAGGGAACATACTTCAACAAAATAATGGCCATATACAAAAAACCCGCAGTGAATATCATACACAATAAGGAAAAACTGAGAACTTTTCTTCTATGGTCAGGAACAAGACAGAGATGTCCACTCTCACCACTTCTATTCAACATAGTATTGAGATTCCTAACCACAGGAATCATATAACAAAAAGGAATAAAAGGCATCCAAAACAGCAAGGAAGAAGTGAAATCTTCACTATTTGAAGATGATGAGGTATGCTATATAGAAAACTTGGGGAACCTGGGTGGCTGAGTTGGTTGGGTGACTGACTCCTTAGTTTTTGCTCATATAATGATCTCTGGGTCCTGGGATCAAGCCCCACACCGTGTTCCACTCTCACTGAAGATTCTGCTTTGGGATTCTCTCTCACCCTCTGTCCCTTCCTCCTCTAAATTAACTAAGTATTTAAAAAAAGAAAAGGAAAGAAAACTCAAAGGACTCTACAAAAAAACCTGCTAACCCTGATAAATGAATGCAGTAAATTCACAAAATCAAGGCACAGAAATCTGCTGCATTTCTTTACACCAAATGTAAAGCAGCATAAAGAGAAACGAAGGAATCAATGAAATTTACAATTGCACCAAAACCAATAAAATACTTAGGAATAAAACTAACCAAGAGGTAAAATGTCTGTACTCTGAAAACTATATGATACTGTTGAAAGAAACTGAAGATGACACAAAGAAATGGAAAAACTTTCCATGCTTATGGATTAGAAGCAAAAAATATATTAACAAATATTTATTTATTTGACAGAGATCACAAGTAGGCAGAGAGACAGGCAGAGAGAGAGGGGAAGCAGGTTCCCTGCCAAGCAGAGAGTCCAGTGTGGGGCTCAATGCCAGGGCCCTGAGATCATGATCTGAGCTGACAGCAGAGACTTAACCCAATGAGCCACCAGGTGACCCAGAAAAAAAAAAAAAAAAAATATATATATATATATATTAATGTCTATAGTACTTAAAGTAATCTACACATTTAATGCAATCCCTATCAAAATACCATCAGCATTTTTCACAGAGCTAAATGAAGAATTCTAAAATTGATGGGGCCATAGGAAATGCCCAATAACCAAAGTAACTTCAAGAATGAAAAGCAAAGCTGGAGACATCACAATTCCAGACTTCAAGTCATATTACAAATATGTAGTAATTAAAACAGTATGATATTGACATAAATTAGACACATAAATTAATATAACAGGATGGAAAACTCAAAAACGAGCCCACAAGATATGGCCAATTTATCTTCAACAAAGCAGGAAAGAATATCCAAAAGCAAGAAGAGAGTCTCACCAACAAATGGTATTAGGGAAGCTGGACAGCAGCAAACAAAAGAATAAAACTGGACCAATTTCTTACACCAAACACAAAAACAAATTCAAAATGGATTAAATACCTAAATATGAGAGTTTAAACCATTAAAATCTTGGAGAAGAATACTGGCAGTAACATCTTTGACATTGGCTGTAGCAGCTTCCTTCTAGATATGTCTCCTGAGATAAGAGAAACCAAAGCAAAAATAAACTATTGGGACTTCATCAAAATAAAAAGCTTCTGCACAGCAAAGGAAACACTTAAAAAACTAAAAGGCAACACACAAAATGGGAAAAGATATTTGCTAATGAGATATCCAATAAAGGGTTAGTATCAAGAATATATAAAGAACTTATACAAGTCAACACCTAAAACCCAATTCCAATTAAAAAAGATGGACAGAACACATGAAGAGATATTTTTCAAGAAAGCATCCAGATGACCAATGGATGTATGAAAAAGATATTCAACATTACTGATTATTAGGAGAATTCAAATAAAAAACTATAATGAGATATCACCTCACACCTGTTTGTATGACAAAAATAAAAAACACAAGAAACAACAAGCATTTGTGAGGATGTGGAGAAAAAGAAATCACCTTTCATTGTCTGTGGGAATGCAAATTGGTGCAGCCACTCTGGAAAACTATGGATGCTCCTCAAAAAGTTGCAAATAGAGCTAACGTATGATCCAGAAGTTGCACTAGTAGGTATTTACCCAAAGAATGCAAAAGTACTCATTCAAAGAAATGCATTCACCTCTATGTTTATGGCAGTATTATCTACAATAACTAAGTTATAGAGAGAGCACAAATTTCCATTGACTGATGAATTGATAAGAAAAAGTGGTATATATATATGCAATGGGTTATTATTCACCCATAAAAAGAATGAAATCTTGCCATTTGCAATGGTATGGTTGGAGTGAAGGAGTATTATGCTATGAGAAATAAGTCAGTCATTCCTCAGTCACCCAAACTTTCCATGCCTCTGGGAGGGGCAGAGAAAATCAAGTTGCCATTGCCCACAGAACCTTCTTGTGTCCCATATCCCAGCAGTCCAGATCTAACCTAGAGAATTCCCTGTTCCCACTGGCCCATGCCACACCAACCAACAGCTAGTCCTCATGCCGGTAAACAGGATTAAGGTAAAACTGGAAAGATACACTAAGAGATAACTCAGCACTGTCTGTTTCTGAGAATCTTCCCCTAGCTCACTCCCCATCCCTCCTCCACGACACAGGACAGGTCACTGTGTTTTTTGCTGGATCTCAGGAAATACAGTTGATCCCAAACAACATGGGTCTAAGCAGCATGGGTCCACTAATACACAGATTTTCCAATAAATACAGGGCTGTAAATGTAAAAAAAAAAAGAAAAAGAATTAAGTCAGTCAGAGAAAAGCAAATACAAATGCTATAAGAATTTAAAAAACAAAACAAATAAGCAAAAGGGAAAAAAAGAGAGAAAGAGGCAAATTAAGAAATAGATTCTTAACTATAGAGAACAAACTAATGGTTGCCAAAGGGGAGGTCGGTGGGGAAACTGGTTAAACAAGCGATGGTGATAAAGGAATGCACTTGTGATGAGCACCAAGTGTATGGAAGTGCTGAATCATTATCTTGTACACCTGAAACATTTTATATATATATATATATATATATATATATATATATATATATATATATGTCAGGATCCAGTGCTTAGAGTCTAATGGAGGATGTCCTTCATTATGCAATAGATTTAGGCTATAACATAGATAACCAAAATGGCACTGGAACTGGAACTGCAATTGTAATAAGTACTTCAAAGGATGGTTATACAGGAATCATAGAAATTGAGAGACAAAACTACTACCAAAAGAGGGAGCAAAGAAAGGTGTCACCAATTCAGTAGAATTTGAGCTTTGTATTTAAGGTTAGGTAGAATTTGAATACATGGATATTTAGGTTAACAGCATGGAAGGTGGAGGAAGCATCACAGACACAGACATAAAAACATGGGAGGTTTATTGCAAAGAGAAGAGTTAATCAATCAATGCAGAGATATAGAAGGGTAATAATGAAGAATAATAATGGAAATACATGTTAGGGCTATATTACAGAAGACATGAAAGGCTGAGATAAAAATATTAAATTACGTATTTTGAATAATCATGAATAAAGGTTTGTCAGACTGTCCTTCACAAAGTAGGTAAGATGGACCATGTAACAGGAAAAAAAAAAAAAAAGGGAGAGAGAGAGAGAGAGATAAGAACACTAATTAGGAATCTATTATTATCTAACTATTAAGTAGTGAATCCTGGGCCAGAGTGTTGGAGGTTGTGGTGCCTAGGTGGCTCAGTTGGTTGAGTGTCTGACTTGGTTTTGGCTCAGGTCATGATCTCATGGGTTGTGGGATAAATCGCCAAATTGGGTGGGCTTCACCCAATGAATGCTTGAAGATTCTCTCCATCTTTCCCCCTCACTCTCTCCCTTTCTCTTTCTCAAATAAATACAAATATTTAAAAAGTAATGAAAATAAAAATAGTGAATCCAGGGGGAGAAAAAATAAAAGTGAAGTCAGAATACTGATTTATTTATATGCAGTCCCGCAAGAATTGGAAATTCATTTGAAATGATTAAAAGAAAAACTTAAAAAAAATTGAAATATATGTCTTCATTTTTTAGTTATTTTATTAATGGAACAAATCCTGAAAGGTGATATTCAAAATATTCCATAACTACTATAATCTGAATACTAATCATATAGAATGGGCAATGGTTTCGGCTATACTGTTGGTGTCAGCTCTGCATTTAACACAGTGAAGATGATTGAAAGGAAAGAAAATGCAGTAAGTGTTCAGGACTACCAAGATTATCAAGGTTTGAGTTGCTTACGGGATATATATTTGGACATGTCCTAAAGTCACATACAAATTTAGACTAGTACTCCACAATCTGGTATATTTCACTTAAGCCATAAGTGGAAAAATTCCATTCAGTTAGAGAGAGGGACAATTTGAGATCCAAGTTACAAAACAGCATCAAGCAAAACATTACAGTAAAACATTACAATTTTTCAGCCTGTATACACTAAGGAAGATGGCAACCACTAATTTTTCGTGGTGTAATAAAATATACCGTATCTTTACTCCACTAAAAAACTTATGGTATATTAGGTGAAGTATTTCTGATTATACACTTTCATTAAGATAAGGAACATATTGAAGAGTGGTATAATGGAAGAAATAGCAATTTTAATTTACATGCATTTTCCTACAAATTTTAGATACATAATTTAATTTTTATTTTTTTAAGTTTTTTTGTTTTTTTTGTTTTTTGTTTTTTGTTTTTTTTTGTTTGTTTTTTTGACAGAAAGAGAGAAAGAGAGATCACAAGGACAAAGAGGCAGGTAGAGAGGGGGAAGCAGGCTCCCTGCTGAGCAGAGATCCCAATGCAGGGCTTGATCCCAGGACCCTGAGATCATGACCTGAGCCGAAGGCAGAGGCACAACCCACTAAGCCACCCAGGTGCCCCTAGATACATAAGTTTAGGTAAGATAATTAATGCTTAACTTCTCTGAGACCCTCTTTCTTCCCATACAAAATATGAAAAGTAATACCTTAGTGTTTCTGGTTAAGGTTCAAGTGGATAATAAACATAAAAGGCTTAACCAACCCAAAATGCCAGAATAGTTTCTCCACAAAATCCAATGTTTACTATATCATGCTAAAGCAGCTGAATGGATTTCCATTATGTTATAGTGTATAGTGTTATAGTGTATGCTTGAGGATGGTCTGATTTAAAGTATATGTTGGGGACACTTGTGTGGCTTAGATGGTTAAGTGTCCAACTCTTGATCTCAGTTTAGTTCTTGATCTCTGGGTCATGAGTGCAAACTCTGGGTTGGGTTACACACTGGGCATAGAGCCTACTTAATTTTTTTTAAGTATTTTTGTATGGCATAATCAATGTTAATTTTGGTGGTCTTTCACCTTGTATCAAAATGAAAGGAGGTCTTTTATCTGAATGGCTGAAATCAACATGGTATACACAGTTGGCATGATGGTCTTTTAGAAAAACATGAAATACTTTCTAAAACAATGTGGACCATAAAGTCAACAGTTGTTTCAAAATCACTGATACAGGGGGAGGAGCAAGATGGGAGAGGAATAGGAGACCTAAATTTCACTGGGTACCAGAATTCAGCTAGGTAGCTATCAAGCTACCTATAAACTCTACAGGAGATCAAAGAAAAGAATAGCAGCAATTCTAGAAACAGAAAAGAGACCACCTTCTGGAAGGTAAGATGTGTGGAGGAGTGAATTCAAGGTGATATACAGGAAGATAGTCCATGGCAGCAAGGGCCAGCTCCTAGCAAGCAGCAGAGCAGCAGAGCACAAAACCAGAACTTTTGGAAGTCTGTTCCATTGAAGAATGTTGCTCCAGAGACTAAGCAGATGATGGAGCCCTAAAAGAGACAGTGTGGTCTTAGATCCCTCATGGTCACAGAAAGACCAGGGGTGCCTGAGTGTGGCAGAGCTCCCAGGTATTGGAGTGGGGAAGCTGTCTGCAAACACAGAGCCAAGGAATGGCCTCTCAGCTCAGGGTTGCCATAAACCATGATTCCCAGCACAGTCAGGCCACTGCTCTTCGAGCAGGGACCCCAAAAGTGGCAGATCCAGGGAGACACCCACTTTCCTCCACAGGAAGGAGTGGCACAGGAATATGTTACAGGAACCTGTTGGGTTTGGAGGCTCCAAATGTGCCATGTGCCAGAGATAGAAATGCTCAGTCACAGGCCATGTGAGCACAGGGCATTGCTGGAAACCAGGAAAAGAGGAGTTATTAACTGCTTTTCTCTGGGAGTTCACTGAGGAGTGGGGACCTGAGCTCTTGGCTCCTCCAGGTCAGAGATTGGGAAGCCATCTTCAATCTCTTTGCAAAGCTGTATGGAATGCATTCAGGGAATAAAAGATACCAAGAACAAAACAAAGCAGATTACTTAGCCTGGCCCCTGGCAAGAGTGGTGCAATTCTGCCTTGAGCAAAGATATTTGAGAATCACTGCAACAGGCACCTCCCCCAGAAGATCAGCAAGAACATCCACCCAAGACCAAGTTCACCAATCAATGAGAACAATGGAACTCCAGAGCTAGGGGGATGTGGCACATAGAATTCATGGCCTTTTTCCTATGATTCTTTAGTCTTTCAATATTATTTTTTTAGTTTAATTTTTCTTATTCTATTTTTTAATATTTCCTCTTTCTTATTTTAAACTTTTTAAACTATTTATCTTATCAATGCCTTTTTAAATTTTTTAAAATTTTCATTGTTATAGTTATATTCTATCCCTTCATTGTAGTTACCCTTATTTTTGCACACACACACACACACACACACATATATATATATATATATATATATATATATATATATATATATACACACACACATAAATATGTATATATATATTTTTTTCCTTTAAAATTTGGGGAGGTAGTTTCTTCATACAGATCAAATACACCAGAATCTCTCTTTCTCTCTCTCTCTGTGTGTGTGTGTGTGTGTGTGTGTGTGTGTGTTTCTTTCTCCTTTCTTGTCCTCCTGGTTTCCAGTCTCTTCTGATTTGCTTAGTATATATTTTTTTGGGGGGGGGCATTGCTACCCTTTTCGTATTTTGTCTCTCATCCATCTATTCTTATCAGGATAAAATGACAAGGTGGAAAACCTCACCTCAGAATAAAGAACAAGAGGCAGTACCAATAGTAGGGACCTAAGCAATACAGACATTAGTAAGATGTCAGAACCAAAGTTCAGAATGATGATTATGAAGATGCTAGCTAGGCTTGAAAACAGCACAGAAGTTACTAGAGAACCCCTTTCTGGAGAAATAAAAACCCTTTCTGGAGAAATAAAAGAAATAAAATCTAGCAAAGTTGAAATAAAAAAAGCTATTAATGAAGAGCAATAAAAAATGGATGTTCTTACTGCTAGGATAAATGAGGCAGAAGAGAGAATAAGTGATATAGAAGACCAAATGATGGAGAATAAAGAAGCTGAACAAGAGAGATAAATAACAACTGGACCATGAGGGGAGAATTCAAGAGATAAGTGATACCATAAGATGAAACGATATAAGAATAATTGGGATCCCAGAAGAAGAAGAAAGAGAGAAAGGGGCAGAAGATATGTTAGAGCAAATTATAACAGAGAATTTCCTCAATTTGGGGAAGATAACAAGCATCAAAATTTAGGAGGCACAGAGAAGCCCCCTGAAAATCAATAAAAATGGGTCAACACCCTGTCATCTAATAGTAAAACTTACAAGTCTCAGTGACAAAGAGAAAATTTTGAAAACAGTTTGGGACAAGATATCTGTAATATACAATGGTAGAAATATGAGACAGCACCTGACCTATCCACAGAGACCTGTCAGACCAGAAAGGCCTGGCATGATATATTCAGAGCAGTAAATGAGAAAAAAATTTGCAGCCAAAAATAATATATCCAGGTAGGTTGTCATTGAAAATGGAGAGATAAAAAGCTTCAAGGACAAACCAAAACTAACAAATAACATGGAGGACATGGGGAGATGGAGAGGAGAAGGGAGCTGAGGGAAATTGGAAAGGGAGGGGAACCATGAGAGACTATGGACCCTGAAAAACAACCTGAGGGTTTTGAAGGGGCGGGGGGTGGGAGGTTGGGGGAACCAGGTGATGGGTATTATGGAGGGCACGCATTGCATGGAGCACTGGGTGTGATGCAAAAACAATGAATACTGTTACACTGAAAAGAAATAAAAAAAAAAAAAAAAAAAAAGAACTTGCAAACACCAAACCAGCACTGCAGGAAATATTGAAAGGGGCCCTCCAAGCAAATAGAGAGCCTAAAAGTAACAGACCAGAAAGGAACAGAGACAATATATAGTAACAGTCACCTTATAGGCAATACAATGTCACTAAATTCATATCTTTCAATAGTTACCCTGAATGTAAATGGGCTAAATAACCCCATTAAAAGACATAGGGTATCAGAATGGATAAAACAATAAATAAATAAAAATAAAAATAAAATAATCCATCAATATGCTGTCTACAAGAAACTCATTTTAGACCCTCCAGATTTAAAGTGAGAGTGTGGAAAACAATTTACCATGCTAATGGACATCAAAAGAAAGCTGGGGTGGCAATTCTTACATTAGATAAATTATATTTTAAGCCAAAGATTAGATTTTGTGCCATCTATAATAAGAGATGAGGAAGGACACTATATCATACTTAAAGGGTCTGCCAACAAGAAGAAATAAAAATTTTAAATATTCCCCTAACATGGGAGCAGCCAATTATATAAACCAATTAATAACAAAAGCAAATAAAGACATCAACAATAACAACAATAGTAAGGGACTTTAATACCTCCCTCACTGAAATGGACAGATCATCCAAGCAAAAGATCAACAAGTAAATAAAGGCTTTAAATGTCACAGTGGACCAGATGGACATCACAGATATATTCAGAACATTTCATCCCAAAGCAACAGAATACACATTCTTCTCTAGTGCACATGGAACATTCTCCAGAATAGAGCACATCCTGGGTCACAAATCAGGTCTCAACTGATACCAAAAGATTGGGATCATTCCCTGCATATTTTCAGACCAATGCTTTGAAAGTAGAACTCAATCACAAAATGAAAGTTGGAAAGAACTCAAATACATGGAGGCTAAAGAGCATCCTAATAAATAGTGAATGGATCAACCAGGAAATTAAAGAAGAATTTTAAAAAAAATCATGGAAATGAATGAAAATGAAAACAGAGCTATTCAAAATCTTCGGGGCACAGCAAAGGCAGTCCTGAGGGAAAGTATACAGCAATACAAGCCTTTCTCAAGAAACAAGAAAGGTCTCAAGTTCATAACCTAACCCTACACCTAAAAGAGCTGGAGAAAGCACATCAAAGAAAGTCTAAACCCTGCAGGAGAAGAGAAATAATAAAAATCAGAGCAGAAATTAATGAAACAGAAAGCAAAGGGCAGTAGAACAGATCAATGAAACTAGAAGCTTGTTCTTTGAAAAAATTAATAAGATTGATAAACCCCTGGCCAGACTTATCAAAAAGAAACGAGAAAGGACCCACATTAATAAAATTATGAATGAAAGAGGAGAGATCACAGCCAACACCAAAGAAATACAAACAATTATAAGAATATATTTTGAGCAACTCTACGCCAGCAAATTTGACAATCTGGGAGAAATGGATGCATTCCTAGAGACAAATAATCTACTAAAACTGAACCAGGAAGAAATAGAAAACCTGAACAGACCCATAACCAGTAAGGAGATTGAAGCAGTCATCAAAAATCTACCAATAAGCAAGAGCCCAGGGCCAGATGGCTTCCCAGGGGACTTATACCAAACATTTAAAGAAGAATTAATTAATACATATTCTCCTGAAACTGTCCCAAAAAATAGAAATGGAAGGAAAACTTCCAAATGCATTCTATGAGGCCAGCATTACCTTGATCCCAAAACTGGACAGCGACCCCATCAAAAAGGAGAATTACAGACCAGTATCCCTGATGAAGATGGATGCAAAAATTCTCACCAAAATACTATCCAATAGGATCCAACAGTATATTAAAAGGATTATTCACCACGACCAAGTGGGATTTATTTCTGGCCTGCCAGGTTGGTTCAACATCCAAAATCAATCAGTGTGTTACAATATATTAATAAAAGAAAGAACAAGAACCACATGTTACTCTCAATAGATGCTGAAAAAACATTGACAAAGCACAGCATCCTTTTGTGATCAAAACTCTTCAGTGTAGGCATACAGGTTACATACCTCAATATCATAAAAGCCATCTATTTAAAACCCAGAGCAAATATCATTCTGAATGGGGAAAAACTGAGAGCTTTTCCCCTAAGGTAAGGAACACCAGAAAAACTGGAACATTTCCATATACTACACACAGAAATAGACAAAAAATGGATGAAAGACCCCAGTGTGAGACAAGAATCCTCAGTGTGAGGAGAACATGACGCAGCAACCTCTTTGACCTTGACCATAGCAACTTCTTTCCAGACACATCTTCAGAAGTAAGGGAAACAAAAGCAAAAATGAACTATTGGGACTTCATCAAGATCAAAAGCTTTTGCACACCAAAGGAAATAGTCAATAAGACCTAAAGACAACTGACAGAATGGGAGAAGATATTGGCAAATAACACATCAGATAAATGGCTAGTATGCTAAATCTATGAAGAGCTTATCAAACTCAACACCCAAAGAACAAATAATCCAATCAATAAATGGGCAGAAGACATGAACAGCCATTTCTGCAAAGAAGACATCCAAATGGCCGACTGACACATGAAAAAGCCAACATCACTTGGCATGAGGGAAATACAAATCAAACCCACAGTGAGATACCACCTTACACCAGTCAGAATGGCTAAAATTAACGTAAACGACAGATGTTGGCAAGGATGTGGAGAAAGGGGAACCCTCCTACACTGTTGGTGGGATTGCAAGCTGGCGCAGCCACTTGGGAAAACAATATGGAGGTTCCTCAAAAAGTTGGAAATAGAGCTATCCTATGACCCAGCAATTGTGCTGCTGGGTATTTACCTTAAAGATACAAATGTAGTGATCCAAAAGGGCACATGCACCCAAATGTTTATAGCAACAATGTCCACAGTAGACAAACTATGAAAAGAACACAGATGTCTGTCAACAGATGAATGGATAAAATGGATAAAGAAGACGTCCCATATGTGTGTGTGTGTGGTATATATATGTGTGTGTGTGTGTGTGTGTGTGTGTGTGTATGCATGTGTGTGTGTGTATGGACTACTATGAAGTCATTAAAAAAAACCCACAAAATCTTGCCATTTGCAATGATGTGGATGGATCTAGAGGGTTTTATGCTAAGCAAAATAATTCAATCAGAGAAAGACAATTATCACATGATCTCTCAGATATGAGGAATTTGAGAGGCAGTGTGGGGGTTTATAGGGGGAAGGGAGGGAAAAAATGAAACAAGATCGGACTGGGGGGGAGACAAACCATAAGAAACTCTTAATCTCAGGAAACAAATGGAGGGCTGCTGGTGTGGGAGGGATAGTTTGGCTGGCTGATAGACATTGGGAAGGGTATATGCTATGATGAATGCTGTGAATTGTGTAGGACTGATGATTCACAGACCTGTGCCCCTGAAAAAAATAATACATTATATGTTAATTTAAAAAAATCACCAATACAGTCATAGGGCACATGGATAAAATTCTATAAGTTAGAAAAGTTAAGAATTACTTACTCAACATATATCCCTGGACATTTAAATTCATGATAAGCAATATTGTTTTAGATGCAATAATGGAAGTATCTTCTTAGTATTTAAGATATTCTTTCATAGAAGTTGAACATTAGAAAGAATTCTTCCTTTTGCAGAAAATAAGATGTTGTACTGACTTATGTGAAAGTAGTATGACAGAAATAATACACCTTAAAGGCAATAATCTCAGTGTGAGAGGACAAGTTCAATAACATTGGGCATATTGAGCTTTAGGAGTAATAAACATCACTGTGTTATGGTCATTAAAATAATGAAAATGTGGCTAATTCCCTGTGGATTTGAATGACTTCAAATGGGCAAAAAAATTTTTTTTTAATATTTATGATCCAAGCCAATTTTTTCCCCATTCATGAACTAACCTCATCGAAACACACTTATAGCAGAGAATCTCTTATTTAAAATGTACTGAATTCTAGGCCAATGAAAGACCTGCAAATTATATGTCTGCTTTTTCTTTGAATCAACTCTATACTAAGATTCATTCATTCAAATATCATTTCTGGGGCATACCTGATTATTTTAAACATCTTCTAAAAATTGTAATATTTCACTATTTGATTTACTATATACTCAAACCTCCTTATAAAGGGGTTTTCTGTGCTTTTATTAAAAATTTTGAAGGAAACCATAACCAGTGAGAGTAAATTTAGATAAATTCAAGAAACTATATGAAGGAAAAAAAAATTGTTTCTAATCTGTTTTGGAAAGAACTGAAAATAAGTGAAATGTAATTTGATATAATAAATTCATGAGATGTTTTATGATAGCATATATCTTGAGAGATGGCAGATCTTTGAATACCCTGTGGTTCTGTAGACATACAGGTATGACAGTAGCCTTAAAGTCTAAGATATTTATGTGATTGAAGCCATGACGACAGGGATAAATGTGTGAACCAGAGTCATAAAAAATTATTGGCATTTTTTGTATTTCTGAATAACACATATGCAATTGATTGTTTTTATTATATAGCCAATTTGGTGCAGTTTTGGCAATTCTGATACATTTCAAATGATACAATCACCCACATCTCACTCATACATAGGAGATGGCCCTGGATGTGGTAGGCAGAGTTCTTCCTGGTTGCCTTTGAGACATTGATATGACTGAGAGCATAGAAGTATATAAGAAAATTAGAACAGGATGCTAGGTCTCCAAAATCTCAGTCTCTAACTTTTCCTTTAACCATAGTCTCCTGAAAAATACAGTGTAAGTCAAAAACTTCAGAAAAATAACTTGATTTATTTTTAAAACTTAGGTGTGTCTGTCAAATCTAGTCATTTTTTTATTCTAAATTATTATAGAAAAGCATCCCATGTGCATCCTGAGTTCCATGGCAAATTCCCTCCTTATCTCAGTTATTATATCAGAATTGTAAAATTTCCACCTATTCATTTAAAAAATGTCATCTCAAGTGGGATTTTCTTCAGGGAATCTAACTATAAGTATGGTTCCATTTCTTACACTGGGAATCCTTTTTAAATGTCTTTCATGTTTCATTTAGTTGTTGCAGAGGTTCTCACCATTTAGGACACTATTATCAACTGTTGCTATTAACAGGAAACTGAAATCTTAAACAGTTGTACATCTTAGGACAAGATGTAATAGGTGTGATATGTAAATATGATTATTTTTTACCTTCCTTTATAGATCTATATGTTGCTTTGAGAAACAGTGAAGGGAGGCAGTATCTGGGTTGCTCAGTGGGTTGCACCTCTGCCTTGGGCTTAGATCATGATCTCAGAGTCCTGGGATTGAGCCCCATGTCAGGATCTCTGCTCTGACCTGCTTCCCCCTTTCTCTCTGCCTGCCTACTTATGATCTCTCTTTCTCACTCTCTCTCTCTGTGTCTAATAAATAAATAAACTCAAAAGAAAGTAAGAAAT
>NW_019154131.1:7004598-7018255 GCF_002288905.1 Enhydra lutris kenyoni | reverse complement strand
AAGAAAGAAAGAAAGAAAGAAAGAAAGAAAGAAAGAAAGAAAGAAAGAAAGAAAGAAAGAAAAAGAAAGAAAGAAAGAAAGGAAGGAAGGAAGGAAGGAAGGAAGGAAGGAAGGAAGGAAAGGAAGGAAGGAAGGAAGGAAGGAATGAAGGAAGGAAGAAAGGAAGGAAGGAAGAAAGGAAGAAAGAGTGAGTGAAGGGGTGCCTGGGTGGCTCAGTTGGTTAAGCATCTGCCTTTGGCTCAGGTCACAATCTCAGGGTCCTGGGATTGAAACCTGTGCGGGGTGCCCAACTCAGCAGGGACACTTCTTCCTCCTCTCCCTCTGCCCCTCTCTCCTGTTTGTGCTTTCTCTCTCTTTCTCTCCCAAATAAATAAATAAAATCTTAAAGGAAAAAAAAGGATATGGGATATCAAAATGGTAAGTTATATGTAAAATTAAAATATTTTAAATTTATCTGTGATGATAATTTATCATATTAGATCCAAATTTAAGTTACAACTCCTAGAAGCAGGCTCAGGTGCAGATTTTTGTTCAAGTGACATGTTGAATTCTATTTTCCACAAGAAGGGAGTGAGAGAAACTGGATGAGGCAGGAGACCAAAAGGTGGCAAGAAGGTGATCTCAGCAGTACAGGTTAACAACACAGATTTAGAATCACCTTGTGACAAGGGACTGGCCTTTTGTACAACCACTAGTTGGCTGAGGTGGGAGGTGGAGGAATCAGTGTGTCGACGCATGCAAGGTAGCTATCATTTGGTCATGGGCAATTCACCAGAAAAGGGGACATGTGTGAGTTGTTACTGGGTAGATATAAAGAACAGAAAAGGGGAATTAGGTGAACACGTAGAACATCTAGGACAGATTCTGTTCCAGTGTTCTAAAATGAATGGAAATTTTATCTCAGCTTCTAAATATTGTTTTAAAATGTAATTAATGTCAGTTGTTTCCACCTCAGCAGAATTTCTTCAAACTGAAATAACTATTTAAAAAATACTTGTGAAAACTACATATACTCAAAACATTTGTTCAATTTGGCTTCACCCACAGTAAAACGGTAGTTATATTAAAATCCTGCCAGAAGTGATTTTATTCAAATCATTGGATGAAATTTTAGAAAATATATGTAATTCTTTGTCAATTATGTGTGTCTCCATTTTATTCCATAAAATACCACCAACTTATCAACATAATAATGAGACAGACACAGTAATAAATGAGTTCATTGCCTTGGTTAATTGATGAATTTCGTATTCTTTTGTTGTTGTTGTTTTTGTTATGAAGCTATTATTAGTGTAGTAGCATATTTTACTTAACAGTTTATCTTAATTTAATAAATGTAAAACATTTAAGTGCAGGTTTGTGTCTTGCCTCCGTGATTAGGTCTAGGCTTGCCCCAAAATGATCACATTAAAACTTTTTGGTTTGGGATCATCTGGAAGGTATTTTGCACTTTTGCATGCACCATTTTTTTGTTGTTTTTTTTTTTTAAATGCATATTTGCCACTTTTTAGTTAATCAGTTTTAAGTAGAATATATTCTAGTTGTACATTTAAAAATATGGTACTTAACCCTCATATGACATCCAAAATATTCCTCCTCTATTATTTTTGAAGTTTTTTTAATTAGATTTTTTTAATTTGCTGTTTTCATTCTATAAGTATATTTAAATTTCTATTTCTCTAGCTATCACATATAAGCCATACCTTTTTTTATTCTTTTTTTTTTAATTTTATTTATTTATTTGACAGAGAGAGAGAGAGATCAGAAGTAGGCAGAGAGGCAGGCAGAGAGAGGAGGAAGCAGGCTCACTGCTGAGCAGAGAGCCTGACGCGGGGCTTGATCCCAGGACTCTGAGATCATGACCCGAGCCGAAGGCAGAGGCTTAACCCACAGAGCCACCCAGGTGCCCCCCTTTTCTTATTCTTGAAAGGCTAAGAAACTTATGCTCCTTTACCAAACCCTACCCTACCTCTCCTTCTACTTAAATTGTACTTGTTAAATTGTTATATTTATAGTGTCAAGGTATGGGATATTTACTTTAGGTTTATTTATTTATTTATTATTTAAGTTCAATTTAGTTAACATTTAATGCATTATCAGCTTCAGGAGTAGAATTTAGTGATTCATCAGTTACATATAACACCCAGTGCTCATTACATCAAGTGCCCTCCTTAATGCCCAGCATCCAATTACCCTATCCCTCACCTACCTCTCCTCCCACAATCCTTAGTTTGCTCCCTATCGTTGAGTCTCTTATGTCATGTCTCTCTCCCTGTTTTTATCTTATTTTATTTTTCCTTCGCTTCCCCTATGTTCATCTGTTTTGTTTCTTATATTCCACATATGAGTGAAAGCATATGGCATTTGTCTTTCTCTGACCAATTTACTTCACTTACCATAATACCCTCTAGTTCATCCATTTTGTTGCAAATGGCAAGATTTCATTCTTTTTGATGGCTGAATAATATTCCATTGCATGTATATATCATATTCCCTTTATCTAGACATCTGCCAATGGACATCTGGGCTCTTTCCATAGTTTGACTATTGTGGACATGGCTGCTATAAACATTGTGGTGAATGTGACCCTTCAAATCACTATGTTGGTATCCTTTAGATAAATGCCTAGTAGTGCAATTGCTGGGTTATTATTAATTTTTTTTTTAGTGACCTCCACACTGTTTTCCATATTAGCTGCACCAGTCTGCATTCCCACCAACAGTTACTTTAGGTGTATAAATGCAATTGAGTCATCTGCTATTGGTACTTTAAGTGACTCAAACATAAAACAAAAAATTGCTTATAAGATGGTCACCATGTTAATGTAATTGTTGAGTGTTAAACTCTAACTTTGGTCATGCATAATCTTCCTGGCATATTACAGAAGAAGGGAAATAATTTTAATAGTTTAGACCACTTCCAGAGTGACCAATTTACCAAGAAAGTAGCTTTTCATTTTACTTTATGCCCAATGGTATTTTCTTCATGGAAGAAATTTAATCAAAATGAAGTCAAGTAGAGGGTACCTGGGTGGCTCAATCAGCTAGGTTGTCTGCCTTCATCTAAGGTCATAATCTCAAGATCCTGGGATTGAGCCCTGCCTTGGGCTACCTGTTCAGTGGGGAGTCTGCTTTTCCCCCTTCTTCTGCTCCTCCTCCCTGCTCATACTCTCTTACCCTCTTTCTCCCAAATAAATAAATAATCTTTTAAAAATGAAGCAAATAAGGCATAAGGGTAATTCATTAAACCTATGAGCCGGATAACACTTGTGATGCAGATTTGCTGTAGCCAGGAAATTTTCAAACATACTGGCTGAAATTTATACATTTACATAAGACTAATATTCTTTCTCTTTTCCCTCTCTTAACCACATTGCCTCCTGCCCAGTACTTTCCAAGGAGTCCTTACTATGCCTCCACTATGATACATAAATATAATTAGAACTTACTTCTGCTTTTAACAAATTACCTCATTTTGGGGCGCCTGGGTGTCTCAGTCAGTTGAGCATCTACTTTCAGCTAAGATCATGATCCCAGGGTCTTGGAATTGAGCCCCATATTGGGTTCCCTGCTCAGTGAAGTGTCTGCTTCTCCCTCTTCCTCTGTGCACTCTCTCTCTCTCTCAAATAAATAAGTAAACTCTTTTAAAAATTACTTCACTTTAATGAGAATATTTTGTTTCTTTTCCATCATATTTTGCAGGTAGTTAACACAGTTTATTTAATGTTTTTATCTTTTCTTTATAATAGAAATGTTACATTAGAAATCATTTTCTCTTAAATCACATTTAAATTTTGTTTCAGTGTTTTTAAAACAATGTGAGGCCTACTTTTTTTTTTTTAATGACCATTATTGGTTCTTAATCTCAATATAAAATAATATTAATTGGATTTGGGTGGGCATAATCCTTGTCACTAAAACTTTGCCTTTCAAACACAAACTCAAATGTATTCTAGTCTCTTAAAGCACACAGACAGGCTAAATAACTTCTTTAAGGGCCCACAACCCAACAGGTGGATGACACTCTGGCTGTTCTACATCCTCTCTGGCATCCAGTGCTTCTGATGAAATCTGATACCAACACAACTATTTCTTTCTAGGCAAATGAATCTATGATTCTGGAAACTTTAAAAATTCTATCTATACTTTTGATATAAGGAAGTTCCACAAGACTCTAGGTGTGGACAATTTTCCATTCTGCTTCATCCTCAACAGGCACATAACTCTATAGATAAATCTATTCACTTCTCAAAAGTTTTATTATTATTTTTATGTATAATTGCTCTGCTTGGCTCCCTCTTGAGCCACCATTTTCTGTATACTTCCTTCCTTTCTTCTTCTCCTCCTTCTTCTTCTTCTTCTCCTTCTTCTTCTTCTCCTTCTTCTCCTTCTTCTTCTTCTTCTCCTTCTTCTCCTTCTTCTTCTCCTTCTTCTCCTTCTTCTTCTCCTTCTTCTCCTTCTTCTCCTTCTTCTCCTTCTTCTTCTCCTTCTTCTTCTTCTTCTTCTTCTTCTTCTTCTTCTTCTTCTTCTTCTTCTTCTTCTTCTTCTCAAGAATGTTTCCTATTTGAATATAGAGTATTCTGGACTGATTCCCTCTGTTATTTTTCGATTATTCCCACCTCTTCAACTTTTTTTTTTCCTGTTCTCTGCACTGGAAATTTATTTTAAATTTATGTGCCAGAATTATTTTTATTTTTGTATTTCCTTAAAAAAATGATAGAGTATCTTAGAGATCAGGTATCATTTTTGAGCCTGAGTTCTTATGTAATACTTAAAATTTCTCTGTGAGCACAGGGATGAGAAACTAATATGGAACACTATTCCATATGTAGTGCCCAAATTACTTAAATTCATTATTAAGCTACAGCTTCCTCCTGCTGCCTATGCTATCTGATTTAGCCTGTAATCATTTTCAGGGATCTGTCAGTAAGAAAAGTCCAACCTTTGAGGCTGCCTTATTAAGTATATATTTTAGTTGCAATGTTTTCTATCCTAGTTTTCCCCTTTCCTTTTCTACCTCCTTTTTTCTTCTACCCTGTTCTTAAGAAATATATCTGCTGTTGATCCACAATAACCCAAATCATCTTCAGTTATCATTTCTGTTATATATTTATTCCTCTTTGAATGTAATTAACATAACTTCATTGAGATATTTTGGAAGGGAAGAAATGTAAGTATATAGTCTTCATTTTTTTTTGAGTTATAAATCTGATCCCTGAAAAAAATTGTTATGAAGTCTATATTTTAAAATTAATTTGAAGTTATAAAACCCTACAGCTTTGATTTATAAGGAAGTATTTTATTCATGAATATTATTAATTTAACCCCAAAGTTTTAATACTATTTCCTTGATCTCTTTTTCCTGTTAGATCTAGCAATATATAACAGCTCTTATTCCCTTTCATAAAATGTCTGTTCTCCCCACTCCTTTTTTCTACTATAACTGTTAGAAAGTTAGTATGTCTTCCGTACTTGATTTTTTGTGATAAGTTCACTGTCCTAGAGTTCTCTGTCACATTTTTTTCATCTTTCATTTCCATGGTGAGCTATATATGCTACCTCAAGCAGTCTTTTAATGGCTTCCATCTTTCCTTCTCTCTTTCATTGATATCCTTGTGATTGAAATATTATCATCCACCTCCAGGGCACTCAAGAGCAGTCACAGTTCTCATTCATCTTGAAACTCCAATAATTGAAGTCCTTTACCTGCTCATATCTTTCTGTTAGATGTAAGATTTGTCTGTTGCAAGAAATTTCCATTTTGTTTCAAGATTACAGATAGGTGTTAAAGTGTATACTACATTGAAGAATAAGCTCTCCTCCCAAGATTGTAAAAATTCCTTTTTTCAACAACTGATGAGCATACCCTTCAGAATATAGAAGGTGAAAAGCAGATCATCATGAATAAATAATTTGTCTAGTTTGCCCCTCAATAGAAATGATGACACAAAATTGTAATTGAAGTTTTCATAATGCCTTCAATAGATTTTGTTTTAAGCACAGGAGCATAAAATTCTGAAAAAGGAATGAGAAATCCTTAGAGACACTTAATGCATTTATCAAAATTGTTTTTCCCTACATTTTCCAGAGGATCCAAAGCTATATTGTTATTTTCTGCCTGAATTTCTTATTTCTCTAAATCATTCTTTCACCATTCCTCTTTTTTGTACTTGTCCTCAAACAGAGAACTGGAAGAATCCCAGACTGGGAATCTCATGTATTTTGGGGAAACATCTGACATATTGTACATGCTTTTAAAACTTTCTAGGGTCAATTCATTTTGATTGAGTAGTATTAGCTACTGTGAAACATACTAGCAATAGGAATGGCTGCTCCTAATGCAAGAATAATTTGTGTATGGATTTTTTTTTTTTGACTCTTCTCTTCTCAGGAAGGTGTCGAAAATTGATTAGAATCCCTTCTCAGATTTAAAATGTTTTGAACAAGAGTTCAATCTTCTGGCAAAGATAAGTGAAGATTCCATTGCCTTAGAGGTAAGGAAGTTAAAATAAAAAAAAAGTTAAATATTTTCTTTATACCTCCATGTTAGAACTTTTTTAAAAAGTTTATGTAACAACTTATAATTGGTCTTCTATAGAAAGACTACCTCTTAAGGGATTCTCTAGTGAAATAACAAGTTGTATGATAATTATCTGCATCATTGGATTTTCTTAAACATAAAAAGATTGTAATAAATATTCTAGCAACTGAAAAATAGTGATCAGCAGTGTTACAGAAATTTGGAACACTGACATTTTTGTGGGGTGACTACTTCTCATTCAAGAACATTTACTAGTAAGTTCATCTCTATTCTGCTGTGTGAAGTAGAAATACTATTGGATGCGAAGAATGGAGGCTCATAGTAAAACTCTTTCATACTGACAGGATGTTTGTGGAAAATGACTGCTAATAATAAATCATGTAGTATAATGATGCAAAATTAATTGTTTCACTTAACAGACTTTAAGAATCTTTCTGATCAGATTTCACTGATTCTTTAAAACAAAACAGATCATGACCGGAGCTGAGGCTTTAACCCACTGAGCCACGCAGGCACCCCGACAGATCTTCATTTAAAGGTCAGAGCAATTTAAGAGTCTAAAGAGAAAAAAAAAAAGAAACAAAACAAAACAAAACAAAAACAAAACTCTCTTCCAATGTACCCTGCATGCAAGCGTTCCTACATTAGCAGTTCAGAGACTAGGCTTAGAACATAAGGAAATTGTTGGGATTCAGAGTGTGACATTGAGAAAGTACACAGGGTTTTTATCAAATAAAAATTTATAACATGAAAACTTAATTAAAATGTTAATATCTATCTTTATGAAATTATGAAGATAACCATATATTTTGATAATATTTATTCAACGTGTACTACAGAAACTTCTATTAGCATGTATTTAAACAATAAACTCATGTTTAAGTAAATAAACAATCTTTAGCTGCTCTACAGTCCATATCCATTGTGTACATTATATCCCATGTTTGCCTGACCCCAGCTTCCCCGGAAAAGGTAAAAGACCAGATCTTGATCTTTATTTAATAGTAGTTCTTATTGTATTGTGCTTAATAGTCATGGAATACAGTTTCAAATTCCATCTCCAGCTGGTATGACTGTGTGGTCTTAAACAAGTAATATAACTTTTACCTCAATTTTCTTATCTTTAAATTAGGAGTAACACATATCTATCTTATAGTTGTTCAAAGAATTAAGAGAGAAAAATCATTATGTGCCTTATCAACTGACACATCAGAATCACTCATTAAATACTATTATCATTAACATCACCTTCCTCTTACCTGGCACTGTATCTTTGTTAGTAAGATCACATGATGCCTCCCCCAGCCCCTCTTATTTCCTTTAGGTAGATTTTACATTCCCTTACACTGCCACAATAGAGATCATGTGAATATTTTCTTTCCTTCCTTCCCTCCTTCTGTCCTTCTGTCCTTCTTCTTTCCCTTCCCTCTCTCTCTCCTTTCTTTTCTACCTCTTAAACGGATCTGCAAACCAACAAGTCCCTTCCTTCCTAATTATCACTGCTGGATATTTTATTTGTTGATTGCTTTTGTTTGCTTTGTCTTTTGTTTTCTTTTGTGACCCAAGTCATTAGGACTCAGAGAGCAGGGTTAACCCGCCAATTTCAGTGCTACTGTGGCTGCTCTGTGTCACTGTCTCTTTCTAAAGCAGTAGGGTCATCCATGTTCTATCTTGTTTTGAGGCCCTGTTATCTCCCCATTATCTTACTCCAAGAAATGTAAAGCATTCCTATCCACCTACTCTCCCCCTAGCTCTTCCAACCCTAGAACCTCCCTCACTCCTCAAGTTGCCTGCAATTCAGACTGAGATATATTTCCTGAACTAGACTTACATCTATCATCCAAAGTCCTGGTTTCCAATACCCAAATAAATATAACATATAACACAATTTAAAACATTGAGTTTAGATCCATTTTAGCAACCATTCTGGTATATTCACAAAGTTTTAGAACTATCACCTATATATTTAGAACTATCACCTATATATTTCTTTTATTTTGGATAACCCATGACTTTCTCATTCAGTTTAGACTGCAACTATAAATCATTTCTCTGCTCTTCAAAAACCAGTTATTTTTATTCTTTTTTTCACTGAATATCAAAGGATTATGACTCACCAAAACATATGTAAATGGTTCATCTGTGATCAATTAATGTCATTTTTCTTCCTCATCCAAGTCATCTTTCATCATCACTCTATCCTAGGAAAGATATATCGTGGATATGAAGATGTGAGTCATGATAACATACACTTTCCTAATCCATATGACTTTTATTGTCAATATGAATTATGAATTGACATGTTTGGCTCATAATTTTTGATAAATATTTACAATTTCTGAAACTCACTGTAAGTTTTATATATATATATATATGTATATGTATATATATATATATGATTTTGCTTATTTATTTGACAGAGAGAGAAATCACAAGTAGGCAGAGAGGCAGGTGGGGGGGTGAAAGTAGGCTCACCACCAAGCAGAGGGCATGATGTGGGACTTGATCCCAGGATCCTAAGATCATGACCTGAGCTGAAGGCAGAGGCTTAACCCACTGAGCCACCCAGGCACCCCTATAACATTCATATATATATGAATGATATAGTGTTTACCCAGTGTTTACTACAGCAAGTGCATTCTTTAATCTTCATCACCCATCCAACCCAAACCTCCACCCACCTCCTTTCTACAACTATTACTTTGTTCTCTATAGTTAAGAGTCTGTTTCTTGGATTGCTTCTCTGTTTGTTTATTTGTTTGTTTGTTTTCCCTATGATCATTTGTTTTGTTTCTTAAATTTCTTAAATTTCACATTTGAGTAAAATCATATGACATTTGTTTTATTCTGACTGACTTATTTTGCTTAGCGTAGTACTTTCTGGCTCCATCTAAGTCATATTCAGCCATAAAATGAATGAACTTTTGCCATTTATATATGGCGCTTTCATATATATAGATAAAGAAGTGGTATATGAATATTCCATATATACTAATATATATGCATATATATATATTCCAAATATAATCATATATATTCCAAATATATATTTATATATATATATGCATATATATTCCATCTATACCACTTCTTTATCCATTCATCAACTGATGGACATTTGAACTCTTTTTGTAATTTGCCTATTGATGATAATACTACTATAAACATCCAGGTTCTTATATTACTTTGAATTCATATTTTTGTATCCTTTGGGTAAATACCTAGTAGTGCAATTGCTGGATCATAAGGTAGTTCTATTTTTAACTTTTTGAGGAACATACATATTCTTTTCCACAGTGGCTATACAAGTTTGCATTCCCACCAATGGTATAAGAGGGTTCTTCTTTCTCCATATCCTCACCAACACCTCTTGTTTCTTGTGTAATTAATTTTAGCCATTCTGACAAATGTGAGGTAATACCCATTGTAGTTTTGATTTGTATCCCCTTAACGATCAATGATGTTGAACACCTTTCCATGTGTCTATTGACCATCTGTAGGTCTTCTTTGGAAAAATGTCCATTCATATTTTCTGCCCGTTTTCTAATTGAAAAAAAAAATTTTTTTCGTGGAGGTTGAGTTTTATAAGTTCTTAATATATTTTGAACATTTTTTAAGTTTTTTAAAGTTTTTTTAAGTTTATTTTTTTTAAATTTTTTTTGTTTTTTAAGTTTTTTTTTCATTATTTAGGTTTTAAGTTTTTTAAGTTCTTAATATATTTTCAATTTTTTGAATATATAATTTGAATACATATATATATATACATATACTAATATACATACTAATATGTACGTGTGTGTGTGTGTGTAACATACCTATGTCCTCTAGGGAATTACTTTTGGTGTTTTTGTTTTGTTCTTACTCCATAAACTATACCATAAAAAAATTACTATGTTCATAAGTGGCTCTGCCAGTACCTTCATGTAAAATCTGCTGGTACACATATACAAAGGTGTCCTTAGGGCATACATTCAGAGTAGAACTGCTGGACATTAGAGCATGTATATCTTTAACTTTAGAAGCTAATGTCAAACTGTCTTGTGCAGGGCTTACACCCAACAACAATGGAGTACGCATTCATGCTAATATCTGATACTGTCAAAGTTTTCACTTCTTAAAATTCTCTCATTAGGTCCAAAGTGCCTTATTTCAGTTTTAATTACAATTCTGAAACAGCTGTTAAGGTTGAACATCTTTTTCCTATTTTTATTGATAATTCCTATTTCTTCTTCTGGGAGGTTGGTTTTAGCTATTTTACTTTGATCATTTTATTCCATAGTTTTTTTTTATTTTATTTTTAATTTCTTTTCAGCATAACAGAATTCATTGTTTTTGCACCATACCCAGTGCTCCATGCAATACGTGCCCTCCTTAATACCCCCCACCTGGATCCCCCAACCTCCCATCCCCCCGCCCCTTCAAAACCCTCAGATTGTTTTTCAGAGTCCATAGTCTCTCAGGGTTCACCTCCCCTTCCAATTTCCCTCAACCCCCATCTCCTCTCCATCTCCCTATGTCCTCCATGTTATTTGTTATGCTCCACAAATAAGTGAAACCATATGATACTTGACTCTCTCTGCTTGATTTATTTTGCTCAGCATAATCTCTTCCAGTCCCGTCCATGTTGCTACAAAAGTTGGGTATTCATCCTTTCTGATGGAGGCATAATACTCCATAGTGTATATGGACCACATCTTCCTTATCCATTCATCTGTTGAAGGACATCTTGGTTCGTTCCACAGTTCAGTGACTATGGCCATTGCTGCTATAAACATTGGGGTACAGATGGCCCTTCTTTTCACTACATCTGTATCTTTGGGGTAAATACCCAGTAGTACAATTGTGGGGTCATAGGGAAGCTCTATTTTTAATTTCTTAAGGAATCTCCACACTGTTCTCCAAAGTGGCTGCACCAACTTGCATTCCCATCAACAGTATAAGAGGGTTCCCCTTTCTCCACATCCTCTCCAACACATGTTGTTTCCTGTCTTGCTAATTTTGGCCATTCTAACTGGTGTAAGGTGGTATCTCAATGTGGTTTTAATTTGAATCTCCCTGATGGCTAGTGATGATGAACATCTTTTCATGTGTCTGATAGCCATTTGTATGTCTTCATTGGAGAAGTGTCTGTTCATATCTTCTGCCCATTTTTTGATATGATTATATGTTTTGTGTGTGTTGCGTTTGAGAAGTTCTTTATAGATCCTGGATATCAATCTTTTATCTGTACTGTCATATACAAATATCTTCTCCCATTCCGTGGGTTGCCTCTTTGTTTTGTTGATTATTTCCTTTGCTGTGCAGAAGCTTTTGATCTTGATGAAGTCCTGAAACTTCATTTTTGCTTTTGTTTCCTTTGCCTTTGGAGACATATCTTGAAAGAAGTTGCTGTGGCTGATATTGAAGAGGTTACTGCCTATGTTCTCCTGTAGGATTCTGATGGATTCCTGTCTCACATTGAGGTCTTTTATCCATTTTGAGTTTATCTTTGTGTACGGTGTAAGAGAATGGTCGAGTTTCATTCTTCTACATATAGCTGCCCAGTTTTCCCAGCACCATTTATTGAAGAGACTGTCTTTTTTCCACTGTATATTTTTTCCTGTTTTGTCAAAGATTAACTGACCATAGAGTTGAGGGTCCATATCTGGGCTCTCTATTCTGTTCCACTGGTCTATGTGTCTGTTTTTATGCCAGTACCATGCTGTCTTGGTGATCACAGCTTTGTAGTAAAGCTTGAAATCAGGTAATGTGATGCCTCCAGTTTTATTTTTGTTTTTCAACATTTCCTTAGCGATTCGGGGTCTCTTCTGATTCCATACAAATTTTGGGATTATTTGCTCCTGCTCTTTGAATAATACCAATAGAATTTTGATTGGAATGGCATTAAAAGTATAGATTGCTCTAGGCAGTTTAGACATTTTAAAAATGTTTATTCTTCTGATCCAAGAGCATGGAATGGTCTTCCATCTTTTTGTGTCTTCTTCAATTTCTTTCATGAGTGTTCTGTAGTTCTTCAAGTACAGATCCTTTACCACTTTGGTTAGGTTTATTCCCAGGTATCTTACGGTTCTTGGTGCAATAGTAAATGGAATCGATTCTCTAATTTCCCTTTCTGTATTTTCATTGTTAGTGTATAAGAAAGCCACTGATTTCTGTACACTGACTTTGTATCCTCCCACGTTACTGAATAGCTGTATGAATTCTAGTAGTTTGGGGGGGAGTTTTGGGGTTTTCCATATAAAGAATCATGTCCTCTGCGAAGATAGAGAGTTTGACTTCTTCATTGTCAATTTGGGTACCTTTTATTTCTTTTTGTTGTCTGATTGCTGTTGCTAGGACTTCTAGTATTATGTTGGACAAGAGTGGTGAGAGTGGGCATCCTTGTCATGTTCCTGATCTCAACGGAAAGGCTGTGAGCTTTTTCCCATTGAGGATGATATTTGCTGTGGGTCTTTCATAGATAGATTTTATGAAGTTCAGGAATGTTCCCTCTATCCCTATACTTTGAAGCGTTTTAATCAGGAACAGATGCTAGATTTTGTCAAATGCTTTTTCTGCATCAATTGAGAGGACCGTGTGGTTCTCCTCTCTTCTCTTATTGATTTGTTCTATCACACTGATTGATTTACAAATGTTGAACCAGCCTTGTAACCCAAGGATGAATCCCACCTGGTTATGGTGGATAATCTTTATAATGTGCTTTTGGATCCTGTTTGCTAGGATCTTGTTGAGAATCTTAGCATCCATATTCATCAGTGATATTGGTCTGAAATTCTCCTTTTTGGTGTGGTCTTTGCCTCGTTTGGGTATCAGGATAATGCTGGCTTCATAGAAAGAGTCTGGAAGTTTTCCTTCTGCTTCAATTTTTTGAAAAAGCTTCAGGAGAATAGGCGTTATTTCTTCTTTGAAAGTTTGGTAGAATTCCCCAGGGAATCTGTCAGGTCCTGGGCTCTTGTTTTTTGGGAGGTTTTTGATCACTGCTTCAATCTCGTTACCAGATATTGGTCTATTCAGGTTGTCAGTTTCTTCCTGGTTCAATTTTGGGAGTTTATAGTTTTCCAAGAATGCATCCATTTCATCTAGGTTGCTTAACTTATTGGCATATAACTGTTGATAA
>NW_019154131.1:6837811-7004498 GCF_002288905.1 Enhydra lutris kenyoni | reverse complement strand
AGTTTTCCTTCTGCTTCAATTTTTTGAAAAAGCTTCAGGAGAATAGGCGTTATTTCTTCTTTGAAAGTTTGGTAGAATTCCCCAGGGAATCTGTCAGGTCCTGGGCTCTTGTTTTTTTGGGAGGTTTTTGATCACTGCTTCAATCTCGTTACCAGATATTGGTCTATTCAGGTTGTCAGTTTCTTCCTGGTTCAATTTTGGGAGTTTATAGTTTTCCAAGAATGCATCCATTTCATCTAGGTTGCTTAACTTATTGGCATATAACTGTTGATAATAACTCCTGATGATTGTTTCTACTTCCTTCGTGTTAGTTGTGATCTCTCCCTTTTCATTCATAATTTTATTAATTTGAGCTTTCTCTTTTTCTTTTGGATTAGTGTGGCCAATGGTTTATTGATCTTACTGATTCTTTCAAAAAATCAGCTTCTAGTTTCATTGATACATTCTACTGTATCTCTAGTTTCTACTTCATTGATCTCTACTCTAATCTTGATTATTTCCCTTCTTATTTGTGGAGTTGGTTTGATGTGTTGTTGATTCTCCAGTTCTTTAAGGTGAAGAGTCAGCTGGTGTATTCTGGATTTTTCAGTTTTTTTGAGGGAGGCTTGGATGGCTATGTATTTCTCCCTTAGGACTGCCTTTGCTGTATCCCATAGGCTTTGGACCGAAGTGTCTTCATTCTCATTGGTTTCCATGAATTGTTTAAGTTCTTCTTTGATCTCCTGGCTGATCCAAGCATTCTTAAGCAAGGTGGCCTTTAGCTTCCAGGTGTTTGAGTTCCTTCCAAACTTTTCCTTGTGATTGAGCTCCAGTTTCAAAGCATTGTGATCTGAGAATATGCAGTGAATAATGTCAGTCTTTTGGTATCGGTTGAGTCCTGATTTGTGACCCAGTATGTGGTCTAATCTGGAGAAGGTTCCATGTGCATTTGAGAAGAATGAATATTCTGTTTTTTTTAGGGTGGAATGTTCTGTATATATCTATGAGGTCCATCTGGTCCAGTGTGTCATTCAATGCTCTTTTTTCTTTATTGATTTTCTGCTTGATGATCTGTCTATTACTGAGAGAGGCATGTTAAGATCTCCTACTATTAATGTATTCATATCAATATGACTCTTTATCTTGCTTAATAGTTTTCTTATGTAATTGGCTGCTCCCATATTGGGGGCGTAGATATTTACAACTGTAGATCATCTTGGTGGATAGTCCCTTTAAGAATGATGTAGTGTCCTTCTGTATCTCTGACTACAGTCTTTAGTTTAAAATCTAATTTATCTGATATGAGAATTGCTACCCTGGCCTTCTTTTGAGGCTCATTGGCATGAAAGATGCTTCTCCATCCCTTCACTTTCAGTCTGGGTGTATCCTTAGGTTCAGAAGGGGTCTCTTGTAGACAACATATGGATGGGTCCTGTCGTTTTACCCACTCTGCAACCCTGTGTTGTTTTATGGGTGTATTTAGGCCATTCACATTGAGATTGATTATTGATAGATACGTTTTTATTGACATTGTGTTACCTTTGAAGTCTTTCTTTCTGTAGATTGTCTCTATATTTCTGTTTAATGATATTCTTGGGATTTTCCTTCTTTTCTAGAACCCCCCCCCCTTAATATTTCCTGCAGTGTAGGCTTGGTGGTTGCATAGTCTTTTAAGCCTTGACGGTCTTGGAAACTCTTTATCTCTCCATCCGTTTTGAATGTCAGTCTTGCTGGATAAAGTATTCTTGGCTGCATGTTCTTCTCATTTAGTGCCCTGAATATATCTTGCCAGCCCTTTCTGGCTTGCCAGGTTTCTGTGGACAGATCTGACGTTATTCTGATGGGCTTTCCTCTGTACAGAAGGAGCCTCTTTGTCCTAGCGGCTTTCAAGAGATTGTATCTACAATTATCATTTCTCAATTTTACTATCAGGTGCCTTGATATTTTTTTTTTAGAATCTATAGTCTTGGGGGGTGACTGTTCTGCCTCTAGTACATGAACGCTGGTTGCATTCATGAGATTGGGAAAATTTTCATGGAGAACTTTTCCACTATATCTTCTAGACTTCTTTCTTTCTCCTCCCCTTCAGGGATTTCAATAATTCTGACACTGGAATGTTTCATGGCATCATTTATTTTCCTGATTCTGTTTTCATGGCTTCTAAGCTGTTTGTTCCAGGCTTCCTCCTGATCCTTTCTATCTGTCTGTCCTCCAGATCACTAATTCTATCTTCTGTCTCAGTTACCCTAGCTTTTAGAGAATTTAGATTAGATTGGAACTCATTGAGAGCATTGTGTACATCATCCCTGGTGGCTTTCAGTTCTGCCCTAATCAAGTCCATTTGGTCATCCATGGCTTTCTCCAACCTAGCTATTGCCTGGATAATTGTTAGCCTGAATTCCCTTTCTGACATATTGTCTGTGTTGCTAGCCATTAGCTCTGTTGCAGAAGGCCCATCCTCTGAATTTTTCTTCTGTTGGGCATTCCCCCTCTAGTCATTTTGGTGAGAGATGGCTGAATGGATGTAGCTGGATGTATCGACCGTGGTGCCATCAAGGTGAACCCTGGAATGCTTCTGAGCAATCAGGAGTCCCCACCCAAATGAAAGAATAAAGAAAGAGAGAAAAAAGAAAAGGAAAAGAAAAGAGAGAGAGAGAGAGATACAGGAAAAAAACAAAGAAAGATAAAAGAGAAGGCTCAACAACTAACACCAAAGAAATACAGACAATTATAAGAACATACTATGAGTAACTCTACACCAACAAATTTGACAATCTGGAAGAAATGGATGCATTCCTAGAGACATATAAACTACCACAACTGAACCAGGAAGAAATAGAAAGCCTGAACAGACCCATAACCAGTAAGGAGATTGAAACAGTCATCAAAAATCTCCAAACAAACAAAAGCCCAGGGCCAGACGGCTTCCCGGGGGAATTCTACCAAACATTTAAAGAAGAACTAATTCCTATTCTCCTGAAACTGTTCCAAAAAATAGAAATGGAAGGAAAACTTCCAAACTCATTTTATGAGGCCAGCATCACCTTGATCCCAAAACCAGACAAGGATCCCATCAAAAAAGAGAACTACAGACCAATATCCTTGATGAACACAGATGCAAAAATTCTCACCAAAATACTAGCCAATAGGATTCAACAGTACATTAAAAGGATTATTCACCACGACCAAGTGGGATTTATTCCAGGGCTGCAAGGTTGGTTCAACATCCGCAAATCAATCAATGTGATACAACACATTAATAAAAGAAAGAACAAGAACCATATGATACTCTCCATAGATGCTGAAAAAGCATTTGACAAAGTACAGCATCCCTTCCTGATCAAAACTCTTCAAAGTGTAGGGATAGAGGGCACATACCTCAATATTATCAAAGCCATCTATGAAAAACCCACCGCAAATATCATTCTCAATGGAGAAAAACTGAAAGCTTTTCCGCTAAGGTCAGGAACACGGCAGGGATGTCCGTTATCACCACTGCTATTCAACATAGTACTAGAAGTCCTAGCCTCAGCAATCAGACAACAAAAGGAAATTAAAGGCATCCAAATCGGCAAAGAAGAAGTCAAACTATCACTCTTTGCAGATGATATGATACTATATGTGGAAAACCCAAAAGACTCCACTCCAACACTGCTAGAACCTGTACAGGAATTCAGTAAAGTGTCAGGATATAAAATCAATGCACAGAAATCAGTTGCATTTCTCTACACCAACAACAAGACAGAAGAAAGAGAAATTAAGGAGTCAATCCCATTTACAATTGCACCCAAAACCATAAGATACCTAGGAATAAACCTAACCAAAGAGGCTAAGAATCTATACTCAGAAAACTATAAAGTACTCATGAAAGACATTGAGGAAGACACAAAGAAATGGAAAAATGTTCCATGCTCCTGGATTGGAAGAAGAAATATTGTGAAAATGTCTATGCTACCTAAAGCAATCTACACATTTAATGCAATTCCTATCAAAATACCATCCATTTTTGTCAAAGAAATGGAACAAATAATTCTAAAATTTATATGGAACCAGAAAAGACCTCGAATAGCCAAAGGAATATTGGAAAAGAAAGCCAAAGTTGGAGGCATCACAATTCTGGACTTCAAGCTCTATTACAAAGCTGTCATCATCAAGAGAGTATGGTACTGGCACAAAAACAGACACATAGATCAATGGAACAGAATAGAGAGCCCAGAAATAGACCCTCAACTCCATGGTCAACTTATCTTTGACAAAGCAGGAAAGAATGTCCAATGGAAAAAAGATAGCCTCTTCAAGAAATGGTGTTGGGAAAATTGGATAGCCACATGCAGAAAAATGAAATTGGATCATTTCCTTACACCACACACGGAAATAGACTCAAAATGGATGAAGGACCTCGATGTGAGAAAGGAATCCATCAAAATCCTTGAGAACACAGGCAACAACCTCTTCGACCTCAGCCGCAGCAACATCTTCCTAGGAACATCGCCAAAGGCAAGGGAAGCAAGAGCAAAAATGAACTATTGGGATTTTATCAAGATCAAAAGCTTTTGCACAGCAAAGGAAACAGTTAACAAAACCAAAAGACAACTGACAGAATGGGAGAAGATATTTGCAAATGACATATCAGATAAAGGGCTAGTGTCCAAAATCTATAAAGAACTTAGCAAACTCAACACCCAAAGAACAAATAATCCAATCAAGAAATGGGCAGAAGACATGAACAGACATTTCTGCAAAGAAGACATCCAGATGGCCAACAGACACATGATAAAGTGCTCCATATCACTCGGCATTAGGGAAATACAAATAAAAACCACAATGAGATATCACCTCACAGCAGTCAGAATGGCTAAAATTAACAAGTCAGGAAATGACAGATGCTGGCGAGGATGCGGAGAAAGGGGAACCCTCCTACACTGTTGGTGGGAATGCAAGCTGGTGCAACCACTCTGGAAAACAGCATGGAAGTTCCTCAAAATGTTGAAAGTAGAACTACCCTATGACCCAGCAATTGCACTACTGGGTATTTACCCTAAAGATACAAATGTAGTGATCCAAAGGGGCACGAGCACCCGAATGTTTATAGCAGCAATGTCTACAATAGCCAAACTATGGAAAGAACCTAGATGTCCATCCACAGATGAATGGATAAAGAAGATGTGGCATATATACACAATGGAATACTATGCAGCCATCAAAAGAAATGAAATCTTGCCATTTGCGACCATGTGGATGGAACTAGAGGGTATCATGCTTGGCGAAATAAGTCAATCGGAGAAAGACAACTGTCATATGATCTCCCTGATATGAGGGAGAGGAGATGCAACATGGGGGGTTAAGGGGGTAGGAGAAGAATAAATGAAACAAGATGTGATTGGGAGGGATACAAACCATAAGTGACTCGTAATCTCACAAAATAAACTGAGGTTTGCTGGGGGGAGGGGGCTTTGGAGAGGGGGGCTCGGGTGTGGACATTGGGGAGGGTATGTGCTAAGGTGAGTGTTGTGAAGTGTGTAAACCTGGAGATTCACAGACCTTACCCCTGGGGATAAAAATATATTATATGTTTATAAAAAATAAAAAATAAAAAAAATATTTAAAAAATAGGGGGTTTACTTACATGAATTGTTGTAATCTTCCTAATTTACTGTAATCAATACTATTAATAAAATCATGTTAAAATCAGGAATAAAAAAATATTTTTTCCCTAGCTTGTTGAGGTATAATTGTCAAATAAAAATCGTATACGTTTGGAGTGTAAAAAAAAGAAAAAATTCAGGTTAAAATGTTATTAGGGAATTCGATTTACTGGACATCTCACTCTGATGGTAAGTAGGTTAAAAAATTATCTATGTAAAAAAAAATGAACCAAAATTGTGGGAACGAATTAAAAATAAAACTTGTATCTATGAAGTAGTGGTGGTTGTTCTCTTGTCGTCTTTTTTTTTTTTTTGTCCTGGTTGGCTTTCTGGGGGAGGGGCCTGCCATGTGGGTTTTCAGGCAATGTTCCCTGAGTTAAGTCCTCCTGCCCCTCTCAAGGGGGTGGGCTCTGAGGAAACCCGTTTTTCAGGCTTTTGCTCTCTGGAGGTTTTTATGTTTGTTCGTTGTTTTTGTTTTGTTTTTTTTCTCTCGCCTTGACAGCTTTTGATGGTTTTTGGAGGTTTGGAGAAAAGCAAACTGCACCCAGACCTCCCTCTCAGAGAGAAGCCTCAGTCTGTTCCCCTGTGAGTGCTCCAGAGCACAAAAGTTCCCCCTCGGCCGCTGGAAGAGCACGGTCCCAGTTGTGGTCCCTGGGGACACAGGAACTCCTGCTTGTACCCAAAACCACGACATCAGCGGCTGTCTGGGCAGCTCCGGACTGCCAGAGAGGTTCCAAGCAGTGATCGCACAATGAGATTTTCCTGCTGGCCCAGGCAGGGAGTGCCTGGTCTTTCTGGATACGAGAGAGCTCCCGTCTGGCGCCTGCGTGCACCTCTCTCAGGGAGGTCGAGGGGTGTGGCTCAGTCTCTGATAGCATAGCAGGGCGCTCGCGTGGGGACTTTTAAAAGTCTGTGCTTCTGCCAGCTGGCAAGGCTCCCAGCCCCTCATGGGAGGCAGACCCTACGTGCTTTCAGGCGTGCTGGCGGCTTAAGCCCCTGTCCCTAACTGCCTTGATTCCCACAATTTCCCCCTGCGATCCTTTGCTATTTTTGCGTGCTTTCAACCAGACTCCAAGTTAATGCTGATCCCCAGTGCAGGGCAATCTCGTATTGGGGGTATTACTTTCCAATGGGTTGTTTCTGGTGGCTCCCTCCCCCTTTTGTTTATCTTCCAATATCAGTTTGACGTTCCTACTCCGCTTTGCCTGCCCACTGGCATCTTCTGCCCCCGTAGAGATCCAGATGTGTAATTCTGTTCTAAGGCTGATTTCATGGGTGATCGGAGTTCTTTGGTAGGTAATCAGCTCGCTTTAGGGTACAGGTTGAAATGGCGCCTCCGCCTACTTCCCTGCCATCTTGTCTCCATAGTTATTTTGAAATACTAAATCACTGGATGGAAATTATTTATAGGTTATATATGGTGAAATTCTTTTCTCAGTAGTGCGTATTTTGACTTTCTTTCAGGTGATTGCTGATGAACAAAATTCCTTAAGGTAGTTTGATTTATTGATTTCTTAATTTTTTGATCTAACAGTGGTTTATGCTCTTGTATTTTCTTTAAAATTCCTTCCATGTTGCTGGTTCATAAAAATTTTCTTTTTTAACTTCCAAAAACATTAAGGTTCTGTTTTTTGCATTAGTTCAAGATATAAATGTGTGACAAACTTTGCTTTCATGTTCCTCTCTGCAGGACTACATTTTAGATGGGCTTCCTCCTGATGGATAGCCCCTCATGTGCCTTTTTAAAAAGCATTTACTTTAGAAAATGTGTCACAGTAAGTTCTTTATCTGCCCCATTAGAGATGTAAAATTCTTTAACAGCCACCTGCCAATTTTACCACTCAGAAACACTTTTCTCAAGGGCCTCAGAAATATATCTTTCAAATATAATCATCAAGGATAACCTCTAGGTTTTTGTGACAGGGTAGAAACTTAACTGCCGCTGGCAAGTTACCCCACATTATAACACTACCTCTTATCATGAAAGTATGAGGAAGTTTAGTTTTCCTTTGAATGCAGTTACTTAGCAAACACAGGTGGTCCATGTTCTCTCCCTCACCCCTACTCTTAAAAATTAACAGTGTTTCTTTTGTTTCATCAGAGCTAAATTCATCATTCTGATCTCTCTCTCTCTACCATTGAAATAATTGTGAATAAAGTCTTCCTTAAGTGTTCAGCTTTGGTGGAATTTCGTTTTTACATTAGTTCTTACTCTAAAAAAAATAAGCTATTTTTAAAAATTAACCTATTTTCTATTAAGCTATTTTGAATATATTTTGTCTACTCTTTGCTGTTTTGAGTTTCACTATTTTGAGTAAAGTAGAATTATTATTATTACTTTATTTCTCATACTTAAATCAATTCATTGGGTTTCTGAAATTTAAGAATTATTGGCTTTTCTTAGTTTTGGAAAATTCTCAGCCATTATCTCGTGGAATATTTATTTTCCATTCTCACTTTTACTCCATAACTCTGATTTTAGACACTCTAAATCTTTGCTGTCTTCCATCTTCTTGTTTTGCCATTTATTAATTCTCCTTTCAGTCATGTCAAAACTCTAAATAACTCCATTAATTTTTAATTAATTAAGAAATTTATAGCTCTGTTTTATTATTTTGTAAATTTCTTTATTAATATTTTATAGTCCCTTTCTCTTCACTTGTATTTCAAGCCCTACTTTTATTTAATTTATTAATTTATTTAATAAATAAAATAAAATAAAAATAAATTTATTAGTTTATTTAATTTATTTAATATTTGACTAATACTTTCTATTTTATGTCTTATAATTCAAATATCTAATATCTTGTTGATCTGATAGTGCTTTCAGTCATTCTACAGTGGTCTTTGTTTTCCTGTTGTGATTTTTAAAAGGTAATTTTGTATTTTTTGTGGGGGTTGGTAAAATGTATTAAGCTTTGGCAAAAGTGAGATTTCCTGACAATATTATATTTAGCTTGTGCTTGCTACTTACAAGCGTACTACTCCCAATTCTAATTTGAAATAGGATTTTGGCTTTGGATATTTTTAATGCATTCATAATACCAAGTTACTATGAATTGAGACTACTAATATGTGCATTCATATGATGAGTATGTATTTCTAGAAGACTATATATAGATCATTTCTGTCCTCTTAACCATAGCTCTAGAAGTGCAACTATAATTGTTCTTTCCTCATAATAAAGGGTAAGTGGTTATTTTATTTAAAATTACTCTCAACTGAATGCATGGCCCACTGGGGACTCAACTTCACACACATGTTTCCAAGCTGGACTTGCTAAATAGTTTAAGTGGGATCAAGGCAATATTTCTCTCTACTTTGGTCTTAATGTGTGAAAATTTAAAGTCATATTCACTAGAGTTAGGCAAAAATGTTACAAATGAAAAAATGGTTTCAGTGCTCTGTTAAATACCTAGATTCTTGCCTTTTTTTTAAATTTTTGTTTTTTTGAGTCAGAATTTTATCTTGCCAGAACACACACACTTGAAGCTTTACTGTTGTTTCCTTTTTTTCATTTTGCTTGATCCATCATCCTTAGTTGATTTCATTGACAGTGAAAATAGCGATTGTTTTCACTAATAGCTATCTAGTTTGCCGGAAACTTACATTAGCATGATTATATTAAACAAAAACTGGTATGAGTGAAGAAATAAGGTTGAAAGGCAACTTGTGCCAATTATACCACTTGCATATTTTTAAAAACATGGAAAGCTATAATTCACATTATTTATAGATACACGTATCTATGTGAAAGTATATTTTAAATGCATAATTGGCAAAATGAGATAAATAGCAAGCTCAAGGTACTTCAGAGGAAGGTATTTGAGAATGATATAGGGCACTGATAAGGAGAATGAGTGCGTTTATTCATTGATTTTTCAAACATGGTTATTTTATCGACTATAAAATAGCTTGTACTTTTTATATCATTATTTCATTAAAATGCCTTAAGCATCAAGAAAAATAGGAAGTACTTTTAAATAGTATCCACAGTAAAGTGAAAACCAGAGTATTGAATTATAATGATTATAGAATTGTAACTTGATTAACTAAAATTTATCACTTTGCATTTAATATATTATACACTACCTTAAAAATAACCTTTGAACAAGGTCCATTTGGTACATATTTAGTGTTGTCAATGCTAACACTGATGTTCATTTTTCTTTGTTTCTTATAATGAACAATAAATTTGTTATATTAAAAAGCATGTAATTCATATTTCTCAGTAAACTAGTAGCAAATATTTTGATTTTTTAAACAAGTTCCATTTTTTCATCCATTTTATGATAATTGGCTCAGACTTGACCTTATAATTTTGAGAACATAAAATCTTATACTCTATGAACTTACAATCTGTTTATCCATGACATTCTTCATATACCAGATACTTGCTAGAAGTGCAAAGTACAGAGATGAGCTTTTAACAACTCTTCAATTTGTATTCCCTTTTTTTAAATTTTATTTTATTTTTTAATTTTATTTTTTATAAACATATAATATATTTTTATCCCCAGGGGTACAGGTCTGTGAATCGTCAGGTTTACACACTTCACAGCATCAAACTATTTTACTTCTTCATTTTTAATTTCTTTTTTCCCATTGGAAAAAATCAGCATTCAAAGGCTCAAGTTTCCTTCAATAAGCCAAGTCATGTTCTGATACCAAAGGTAATGTTGGAATTTCTTTATGCGTTGAATAAATTATTCATTATTCTAACACCCTAAAAATTAGTAAGCTGACACTTTTAAGTCTATGTAGAAATTACTTCCAAAAATGTAAGTTCTATTTAATGGCAACAGGGATTATAGCCATAAAGAATATATATAGACAAATCAATTATGGTAAAGTTCATGAATGGTTAAGTGGGAAAAGTATTCTAGAACACTGTCTGTGGTGCCAATTCCAAAGGCATTTGCTAAACCTTCTGAGTATTATTAAAAAGTGTTGGGGCACCTGGGTGGCTCAGCCATTAACTGACTGCCTTTGGCTCAGGTCATGATCCTGGGGTCCTGGGATTGGCCCACATTGGGTTTCCTGTTCAGCAGGAAGCCCATTTTTTCCCTCTCCCACTGCCCCTGCTTGTGTTCCCTATCTCACTGTGTCTCTGTCAAATAAATAAAGAAAATCACTAAAAAAGTAAAAAAAATAAAAAGTATCTATAAGTATAAAATTCAATATTGTCAGTAATGGATGTTCAGTAATTCAGAATAATCTTCCTCCTGCAAAAATGAGAAATGCTACTAAAATGTGTATATGTGAGTATAAATATGTAAAAGTATATATTCACTTAAAATTATGTATCTATATGCATATATAAATTTACATACACACATACATACATACATTTATATATATATATATATATATATATGAAGATTCAGAAGAATACAAAAATCAAAAGCTGAAGCCACCTCTTAAGGTTGCTTTTGCTAAACTTGTATAGCCGCCATGAAAAACAATATGAATATTTCTCAAAAAATTAAAAATAGAAATGTCATGTGTTAAAATAATTCCACTAGTTAATAAAACAAAAACACTAATTCAAAAGATGTGCACTCATTTGTTTATTGCAACATTATTTTCAATAACCAAGATATGAAAGCAACCTAAGTGTCCATCAAAAGATCAATGAATAAGGAAGTTGTGGTATATTTATACATAATGGAACACTATGCAGTCATAAAAGAGGTAAGATTGTGTTTGGAGTGTATTATGCTAAGTGAAATAATTCAGACTAAGAAAGAAAAACACCATATGATTTCGCTTATATGCAGAATCAAAAAAAGAAAAAAAAATGAACAAATGAAAAGCAGAATCAGACCTATAAATACAGAAAACAAAATGATGGCTGCAAGAAAGGAGGTGTGTAAGAATTTGGGCAAAATGGGTGAAAGGGAGTGAGATATAGGCTTCTAGTTATGGAATAAATAAGTTATGGGAATAAAAGTACAGCATAAGGAATATAGGCAAGGATATTGGAATAGCAATGTATGGGGACAGATGTTAGCTACACTTGTGAGCACAGCATAATGTATAAATCTGTTGAATCACTATGTAGTACACCTGAATCTAATGTATCATTGTGTGTTATTTATACTAAAAGAAAATGAACAAACAAACAAACAAAAACAAAAACCAAACCAAAAGAAAGAGCAGGGTACCAAAGGTTTAAAGAAGGTATAAATACAAAAATAACCATATAACAAAAAATATAAAACTTCCTAAAAATTATAAATAAAATAGCAAAGTATGCACTCATAGAAAAAGAAACAGGAAATACAAAATAATAATAATAAAGTTGCTTTTGCTCTGGGCTAAGAGGCTAAGAAGCAATTTTGAGAGACTTCAGATAAAAAGCAAAAGTTGAAGTCCAAGATCTCTGAAAAGTTGGGAATCTGGTAAACAGTCCTCTAATTATACTTAATTACATAAACTGCACAACTGCTCCCCAGAAGTAAACTTAAATAAAAATTAAAGTAAGTCTTGCAGACACAGAATCCTAACTTAGGACATTTTGATAGTTAAGGAAATTTCAATTTGTAAAATTGCTTACAATGATTTTAGATTGTTCCTTCCTTCATATGCTGTAGAAGCAAAAGGAAATTCTCTCTGAGAAAACATCATATCCTCCTAGTTATCAATTCCTCAATTTATATCACAAACATTTCTAAAATGCATTGCCCAACACACATTTAAACTAATCTAGGCATAAGTTAAGGCAAATCGTTGTGTCTGAGAACTAACAGAAATTATTGACAACTGATCTAAGCTCACCAAAATTCTTTGTATGAAAAGGATATTCTTTCTATTGGGGAGAGAAGCTAAATTTAAAAATGTCACCGAGGAACTTAAAAATATAAACATACATTGGAGATTTGCAAGAACCAACTAGAAAGTCTAGAAGTGGAATATATACTAATTAAGATTTAGAACTCAGTAGGATTAATAGCAGTACTAGAATTAAAAAAAAAATTCTAGATTAAACACAGAGGGACAAAAAGATTAAAAAAATTGTGGAGGAAGAGGCATAGAAATTGTAGGAAGAAAATATAACACATTTTTTTAAAAGATTTTATCTATTTATTTTTCAGAGAGAGAGAGAATGTGTAAGCAGGAGGATCAGCAAGCTACCTGCTGAGCAAGGAGTTCAATGTGGGACTTGATCCCAGGTCCCTGGGATCATGACCTGAGCAAAAGGCAGATGCTTCCTGAGCCACCCAGGCATCCCTATAACACGCATTTAATTGGAGTCAACAGAAATGGAAGAAAATGTGGAAGGAACAATATATATATATATTTTTTTAATTCATGAGAATTTCCTTTAATTGATAAAAGATACCATCTGTAGATGCAAGAAGCCAATGAATACAAAAGAAGTAAGTAAAATGTGTATATAAACACATTATTTGAACCTAAAGAAAATCAAACATAAAAAGAAATTTTAAAACAGATTACCTTCAAGTTTGCGACAGTTAGCAGCCATTAGGCTCACAGATGACTTCTAATAGCAGAATGGAAGCAAGATAGCAGGAGAATAATATTTAATACATAGATTGAAAATAATTTTAAATCACATATTTTAAATACAGAAAAAAAATCAAGAATGGATGTGAAAAATAATATTTCTAGATAGACAAATTCTAATAAGATGCACCATCAGCAAACCTGTCAAAAGTGAATGTTTTTTCCTGAGGAAGAAGAAAAATGATCTCAGTTGTCAGTTTGGACATGTAGAAAAGAATGAAGAACAACAGAGATGATTAAAAAACAAAGTATACTTTCACCAAGATATCTAAATTCTGGGCCATCAAGCACACTTCCACAAATTTAAAAGAATAGAAGTCATACAGTATCTGCTCTCAGACCACAGTGGAATTTAACTAGAAATCAATAACAGAAAAATGGAAGGTCCCAAAATATGGGGAGATTAAATAACATGCTACTAAGTAACACATTGGCCAGAGAAACAATCAAAAGAGAAAATTTAAAATATTTTCAACAAAATAAAAACTGAAAGCACAACTTTTCAATATTTGAGGGTTGCAGTGAAAGCAGTAGTTAGAGGGATGTTTACAGCATTGAAAATAAATCTTAGGAAAAAAGAGAAAGATCTAAAATCAATAATCTAAATTCCCACATTAGGAAACTAGAAAAAGAAAGCAAACTAAATCCAAAATAAGAAGAAGAAGAAAAAAAAAACATAGTAACAGCAGAAATCAATGAAATTTAAACAGGAAATCAATACAGAAAAATCCATGAAATTAAAACCTACTTTTTTGAGAAAATCAATAAAATTGACAAGCCTCTAGCCAGACTAACAAAGAAAAAAAGAACAGAAGTTACTAAAATCATAAATGTTTAAAAGGGGGTGTCACCTGGGTGGTTAAGTTTGTTGAACCTCTGATTCTTGATTTTGGCTCTAGTCATGATCTCATGGGTTGTGAGATCAAGCCCTATGTTGGGCTCCCCAGTTAGCCAGAAGTCTGCTTGAGATTCTCTCTCCCTCTCCCTCTGCCCCTTCCCCACACTCATGCAAACACTCTCTCTCTCTCAAAAAAAAAAAAAAAAAAAAAAAACCAAAAAAAAACAGTAAAAATAATCCAATTAAATAAAGAGTACCAAAAGCACTTGGGAGCAACAAAGCAGAAAAGAATATGCAATAGGAAGAAGACAGTCTCTTTAACAAATGGTCTTGGAAGGGTGCCTGGATGGCCCAATTGGTATAAGGATTTGACCTGTGGTTTTGGATCGGGTTCTGATTTCAGGGTCCTGAGATGGATCTCAGCATTGGGTTCCATGCTAAGCAGGGAGTCTGTTTGAGATTCTCTCTTTTCCTTTCCTTCTGCCCCTCCTCCTGCTCACATGCTCTCTCGCTCTCTCTCTCAAATAAATAAATAAATAAATAAATCTTAAAGAAATAAATGAAAGAAGGGACATTGCTACAAATCTCATGGATATTAAAATGATAATAAAGGAATACTACACTCATAAATACTCTATGCCAACAAATTAGATAACCTAAAAGAAATGGACAAATTCTTCGAAAGATACAATCTGCCAAAAGTCCTACAAGAAATAGACAACTGAAATAGGCCTATATCTTAAAGATATTAATTCAATAATTAATAGCCTTCCAAAACAGCAATTACTAGGTCCAGATGAATTCAATAGTAAATTTTATCAGGGATTTAAGAAAACAGAAATATGTGAATTTTCTACTATTTCTTTCAGAGGATAAAGCAGAGAGAATACTTCCTAACTAATTCTATGAAGCCAGTATTAAACTAATACTAATACCAAAACTAAAGATATTAAAAGAAAAGAGCAATTATTCCTGAACATAGATGCAAAAATCTTCAAGAAAATATCAGTGAGTTGAATTATACAACATGACCAATTGGGATTTATACCAGGTATGTAAAGCTTGTTCAACATTTGAAAATCCATTAGTGGGGTGCGTAAGTGGCTCAGATGTTTAAGCATCTGCCTCCAGCTCAGGTCATGATCCTAGGTCCTGGATTTGAGTCCTATATCAGGCTCCTTGCTCTGCGGGAAGCCTTCTTCTCCCTTGGCCTCTGCTTCTCTCTCTCTCTTTGTCTCTCATGAATAAATAAATGAAATCTTAAAAAAAAAAAAAGAAAAAAAAGTAAAAGAAAATCCATTAGTGGATTCATCACACCAACAGGCTAAAAAAGAAAATTCACATAATCATGTCAATAAACACAGAAAAGGCACTTGACAAAACCTAATACCCATTCATAATATAACAACTCTCACTAAAGTAGGAATAGTAGCAAACTTCCTCAAATTGATAAAGAATATCTAAAGAGCATACAGCTAACATGATAACTAAGCTTTTTCACTAAGATCAGGGGCAAAGCAAGGACACCTCCCATCACAACTTTTTTCAACATCATACTAGATGTCCTTGCTTAGGCAAAGACATTAGCACATCCCCCATTTCAAATACTTAGGTAAAAAAATTTAACAAAATGTATACAAAATCTACATGATGAAAACTACAAAACTCTCACAAATTCAATAAAAAATTAAATATATATAGAGATAAGAAGTCTCAAAATGTCAAGATGTTAGTTCTTCCCAACTTATTGATAGATTCAATGCAGTCCCCATCAAAATCCCAGCAAGTTAATTTGTGGATATTGACCCACTCTGAGGCAAAAGATCCAGAATATCCAACACATATTGAAGAAGAACAAAGTTGGACCCTACCCAATTCTAAGACTTGTCCTAAATCTACAGTAATCATGACAGTGTGCTGTTGGCAAAGAATACATAATACATAAATAGATCAATGAAACAGCTTAGATAAATTAGAAATAGACTCCCATAAGTGATGAGCTTATGCAGCACAGAGGTTTTTTGGGTTGTTTGAAATAATATGTATGTTACCATGAAGAAGGATACACATCTTTATGCTTTGTCTAAACCCACAGAACGTGCAACACCAAGAATGAAGCATAAGGTCAAAATGTAAAGTATGGACTTTGGGAGTTTATGGCATGTCAGTGCATATTCATCAATCTTAAAAAATGTACCACTCTAGTGGAAGTGTGGATAGTAGGGAAGGCATGAAACTACTAAATGTGTATGTGCAAGTCTAAATGAACATTGGCTACATAGATGTAATGCATTACAAGGGCTTTAAAAGGATTAGAATTAAAACAAAATGGGAAAATAGGATTTAAATTGAGGGGATGAATAAAACCAATAATGTTGATCCTCCATTCTGTTTCCTTAGATAATTTTCCCCCCATTTCTGTTAGCCTCCAATCTCAATTCCTTGCAATTCTTGGCCAAAAACTCTTGGTCGCTAGAGCATAAAAACCTATTTCTTTTGCCAAGGATAAAGCAGCACTGAGGCATTGCTTACATTCCAAAGTTACCAGGTGAGACTTTTCCCCTTCCTTTTGCTTGCTATTAGTTACACATCTTTGTTGTTTTTCCTGGAAACCCTTATTTAACATGTTACCAACATATGATACATAACCTTAAAAATCTTCTGCAAAAGACAGTTTTCAGTTGGGATCTAATAGTTAAGCTCTACTATAGTGTTTATCAGTATATGGAAAGGAGTAAAAGATCCAAAAACATCAACTTTGATCAGTCAAGCTTGCATGGAATAGTCTTTACCTTTGACCAATTAATAGTAAAATAGTGTGTAAATTCTAAACGAAGTGGAAATAATAAAAGAATAATAAAATAAATCAAAAGAATGCTGGAAAGGGGAAGTAAAGAATCACAAAGCGGAGCAAACAAAAAGCACATTGTGAGATGATAAATTTAAAATCAAATATATCACTGGTTACATTATTGATCCCATAAATATGTTTGGCAAAACCAACCAAACAAACAAAAACCAGATACAGCAGGCACTGGATGACAATGTCTGCATGGGATTTGCAGGGATCACTTCTGGCATGAGGATGGTCATCAACAGGGCCTGGGTGGAATGCCAGAACCACCGACTGACCATGAAGGACCCAGGCATCATGGTGTGGCTTCATTACCAGTCGTAAGTAGCGCTACATGCAGAGCAATGGACGCAAGCTGTTTGACATCTCTGCACTTTTTGCGAGTTTTGAATTTGATGGCACCCCCAGACTCACCAGACTGACCCTTGGGGGACATATCAAGCCTGAAAGGCCAATGTCATAGGCTCGGGTGCCAAGTCAGGGTGTGAGTTTCCAGAGAAGAATTACACTGACAAAACCATAGAGACACAGACCCGAGACAGGTGACCTGAGCTGGTTATCAAGGCCCTCCCAGAAGTGATTCTGTCTGGCAGCAAAAAACATTGAACTGGTTCTCATGAGGTGAGATCAACCCCTCAAGATTTTAAATCCTGAAGAAATTGAGAAATACATTGCTGAAATTGAAAAAGAGAAAAAAGAAAATGAAAAGAAGCAAAAGAAAACATCATGATAGCGAAATCTTGCTGGAAGTGCTTTTTAAATTCAGCGTGGATGATTCTTATAATGACATGTAGGCATTTCCATTCCATTTATCTATGTCCAAGTGTCCTGCAATAAACTTCTGAGTTCGTTAAAACAACAACAAGAACAGATATATTGAATTCGTATTCAATTCAAAAACAGTTGCACCTAAATCATAGTGTGTAGGGGTTTATACTTAGGTAGTAAAACTATAAAACAAAGGAAACTAAGCAATCGCTTCTTGAACTGAGGAAGAAATGTCAGCACTGTGATTACTTTGAGCAGGGAAAGAGGTGCTTTTTTGTAAGGAGCATTGTCTGTGATGGTCAATTTTTTTTTTAAATATTTTACTTATTTATTTGAGAGAGAGAGAGAGAAAACACAGGAGCAGGAGGAGAGGCACAGGGAGAAGCAGACACCCCACTGAGCAGGGAGCCTGATGAAGACTGGATCCCAGGACCTTGAGATCATGACCTGAGCCAAAGGCAGCCCTTTAACCAGTTGAGCCACCCAGGTGCCCCTGTGATGGTTAATTTTATGTGTTAACTTGACTGAGAGCTAAGGTGCCCAGTTGTTCGGTCAAAGACTACTCTAAATGTTGCTGTGATGGTATTTTGGATATGTGATTAACATTTACCATCGGGTGACTTTAAGTAAAGCAGCTCACTTTCTATCATGTGAGTGGATCTCAACCAATCAGTTGAAGGCCTTAAAAACAAAAATTGAGGCTTCCTACAGAAGATTTCTGCCTCAGCACTATAGAATGCTACCTGAGTTTTCAGACACATTTCACATAGAAATGCTACCTGAGTTTTCAGACTTTTGGCCTGTCCTATGTATTTTGGAGTGAAGACTGCACTATCAACACTTGCCAGAATTTTCAACCTATTGTTCAGTCGCACAATATTCAAATTTGACAGCTCCCACAACTGCATGAGTCAATTCCTAAAATAAATTTTAATTTCAACCTCCCTCCCTCCCTCCTTCTCTCTCTCTCTCTCTCTCTGTGAATATATGTATACATATATGTATAAATGCATAGAAAGGAGTACACACACACACACACACACACACATACATAGGAGAGAAAAAGTGAAGGAGAGAGAGACAGAGAGACAGAATATCCTATCTCAACATATATTCTGTTGGTTTTGTTTCTCTGGAGAAGGCTGACTGATAGGGCTTCTGAGTTGCTGGCCGTATTTTATTTTTTACTTGTGTGATGGTGATGGTTTACATGGGGTATTTTTTTTTAAAGTGAAAGAGAGTGTGCAAGTGTGACTGGCAGGAAGATCAGAGGGAAAGAGAGAGAGAGAGAGAATATTAGGCAGGTTGCAATCCAGAGCGCATTGGAAGGCTCCATTCCACAACCTGAGATCATGACCTGAGCCAAAATCAAGAGTCGGAGGCGTAACCTACTGAGCTACCTAGGCACTGCCGTGGGTGTTCATGTTCTAATAATTCTAAGTATTATATTTAAGTTTATGCTATTTTCCTTATGTAATTGTATTTCAGAATAGAAAATGAAGCAAAAATAAGTAACAAAGAAAAAGAAGGGTGTGTGTGTGTGTGTGTGTGTGTGTGTGTGTGTGTGTTATATTTAAGCTTCTTTTACAGAATGTCCAATTTTCATACACTTTGTTATTTGCCCACAATCTGACGTTAACCAGTGTCAGAGCCCTGTGACAAGAAACTTCAATCATGCAACCAAACATGTCAGTCCTAACATACTGAACTTCTTTTCTCCAATGTCTTTGTAGCCACACTTTTCTTTGCAGTTTTATTCAACCTGAACTGAGTTTATACTTCCTTAAACCTGAGGTAATTTCCTTTAACTTCCTTTTCACCAGAAACACAGAGAAGTTTACCACAGTGAGTAATTCCATGGTTTCCACAGACAGAGAGCTCAAGTTACTTAGTCACTGGAGAATCTGATTTAACCAAACAAAGTAAAACAAAAACAAACAAACAAACAAACAAAACAAACAAACAAACAAAAAAAAAACCTATCATTAAAATAGCTTTGGCCTCTATAAAAATGTAGAGATTAAAAGCAGTTTAACAGGGGTGCCTGGGTGGCTCTGTGGGTTAAAGCCTCTGCCTTCAGCCCAGGGTCCTGGGATCGAGCCCCGCATCGGGCTCTCTGCTCATCGGGGAGCCTGCTTCCTCCTCTCTGCCTGCTTCTCTGCCTACTTGTGATCTCTGTCTGTCAAATAAATAAATAAAATCTTTAAAATAAATAAAAGCAGTTTAACAAACACAACTCATTTCATTTAAAATCATTAACCATGTGAGCTTAGTATGATTATCCTCATTTTATAGTTGAGGAAATTGGCATTCATACAGCATATATAATGGCTCCATATCACTTAGCTGCCACCAGGAAAGAAACCAACTAGGAATCCAGGGTTTCTTTCAGATCCAGTTTGCTGCTGGTATATCACTGGAATTGGTTTCAAACAGAACTGGTCTATTTAAACGACTTTCTTGACCCCTAAGGTTCATAAGCAATCTAAAAATCCCCCAATAGAATGATGTTGTGTGGTAATTTGCACTTTCGAAGTGTTTTAAAGTTATATTTTTAGCCAATTGTCAAGGTCTAAATATGGTTTTTAATATTATCTTGGGTGTATATATATTAATATTGTCCAGATGAAGGCACTGAGGTTCGAAGATAATTTGGGACTTAAACTTAGAATATTCACCTGGGTGGCTCAGGCAGTTAAGCAGCTCCCTTCTGCTCAGGTCATGATTCCAGGGTCCTGGGATTGAGTCCCGCATTAGGCACCCTGCTCAGCAGAGAGTCTGCTTCTCCCTCTCCCTCTGCCTGCTGCTCTGCCTACTTGTGCCCTCTCTTTATCTCTCTGTAAAATAAATAAAATCTAAAAAAAAAAAAAAAAAGAACACTTGAATTCAAAGCCTGTGCTTGGCCCGATTGTCATATTACACCTATACAATCATATTGTTAGAGATATCTTTTGAAATTTTGTAAACCCCTGTGGAAATCATTTATTACACTTGCATAGTTACATGGATATTATTTGTACAAGCAGTGTGTGTGTGTGTGTGTGTGTGTGTGTGTGTGTGTTTACAATTTGTATAGTATCTTCAAAGCTTTTGTAATGAAGCCACAAAGTCCTAAAACTTAATGCTATAAATCTGGATGGGGGAGGTAAAACTAGGCTGATAAATATCTTTAGTTACAATGGAGCACTTTCATTAATTTGAATTTCACTAATTCACACTTCACAGTAATTCATTTAGGGCATTTACTAAATTGTTATAAAATGGCCTTAGCTTTTACTTATCTATAATGAAGGGGTTGGAATAAAAATTAATACTCACCCAGAGAATATCAAAAACATTGAAAAGGATGTAAGGACCTGTTTTCAGGTGTCCAAACACTCCAGAAATCATTTACATACAAGTAATTGATGAGCTAATTTCAACTCATTCTTATCTATTCACTGAGGCTATTCAGCCTCAGAACTCTAGTGCTTTGTTAGTCTAATTCCAATTATAGTATGTAAGAGGGTATTGAAAATGCATTTTGAAAAAATGAATTTCATTAGAAAGAAAAAATTACAATTTAGATCTTTCACCAAGGGAAAGTAATCCAGATTGGGAACCAGATTAATGAGCTTTCTTTATTTCTGACTAAAAACTTTGTGCCCTCTAATATATTAAATAAAGGAGAAACCATGATCTAGTTTATAGTTTCTATTCTCAAAATTAATTGCATTTTTAATTAAGAATTTCTGCATTGGTTAAAACTTTAATTACCCAGTGAATATATATTTACATTTCCAAAAGTATATAGGAATTTAACAAATTTCAATTTTAAAACTTGAAAGTGAGTCAAAAGATATATAAAATACTAGTCCATCCAGGATATTTGATTAAGCATTTACAATAATCTAAGGAAAAATGAGCAAATATTGGTACAAATTCAGTCATGGGATTGAAACTATGCATGGTAATCCACTGATGTAGCAAGTGTGTCAGGAGTTATTAACAGACAAAAGGTCAATTAATCAAACACCAAGTATTTACATCTTCATTGAAGACTGCTGGGAGCAAGGTAGAAGATACATAAATCATTCAAAAATTACTGTGAAAAATTATGGTATAGAGGCAAGAAAACCATCTGATTCAAATTGTAACTACCACTTAGGGATTGTATGGTTTTTTGCCAATTAACTTTATGGAACATCTACTTCCTTCTCTGCAAAAATTCTGAGAATAATGCTTTCATTCCCCTAGCTATATAAAGTTGCCACGATGATCAAAAGCATCAATCTGTTTTGAAAATGGTAGATCACTCTCTAAATACAATGTATCAGTTGGTTTTAGGAATAACCTACTACATAAGTAACTTGACCTAGAATAATTCTGGGAATGGTGCTTTTAAATAAGTTAAGAAAGACCACTTCATTTCTGCTATACAGACAGAGTGCTCACTGTCCTACACCACCTGGAAATCTGTCAGATATGAGATGCTGACCAAGAGTGCTGGGAAAACGCATGATGGAGTGACACTGAAAATAGCAGAGCCAGAGGCAACAATATGATTGTATTAATTGCCAACCTACAGGACCCTAAAATTCTGTTGCAGCACAGGAGAGACAATTGATAAAACCTAAGACTCCCAAGAATGTATATTTCCCATCATCAATAATGTAAATTTGGGCATGATGTCATCCCAAAAACAACTTTGATTTTATCACTGAGATTATATTCCCTGCAGCTTAAAGTAGACTTATTCAATCTCTTTTGTTTTAGACCAAGTTGATTATCTACACTTCAAATAAAAGTAACATTAATTTGTTCATTTTATGTTTTTTTTTTCTTCAATAGAAGCAAGACAAATTCCAGGAATGACACTATGATAAATTATAAAAAATTACCAATAGAATAAAGAGTACAAGTGTCACATGGGTTGTAAATTATTCTGATGGCCCAAGGCAACAAGCAGCAAACAATTTGTACAGAATATTACAGGGAGACGTCACTGTCCAAACTGAAAGCTAAAGTTCCCATGGAAAGTTACTCATGTAAGTGGGCTTCGGTCATAGTAATTGATCATCTGAGAAGTGCAGCTGGCCACACAAACTCAAGGTGTAAATTAGATAAGATTCCAGAGAATCAGTATCTAATAATATAGAGAATAGTGAACTAGTTCTTATCTTTTGCAATCCTCACTTGATTTAGGTCTGAGAAAATTTAGCCCAGTGGAAATTTGAGTCTCCATAAGGCTTGAGTTGGAGGATAAAGATTCTAATTCCAGTGTGGTAAGTAAGTAGATATTTAATCTTGAGCAAATAAAATAAATTCCCTAAGATTATTTCCTTGTCTATGAATGAGAAAACAGATAGTGGAAAAAGTATTATTGAATAGCTTTGTTAAAATAATCAGATGAAGCCAGATATCCCAAATAATCAGAATCTGCTAAGTGCTAAGCTATATTCACTAAATCAGAGTCCTAAATACTGCATTGTGTTATTTGTACAGGTAACATTTTTTCTATTTAATTTTGCACAATTATTGAGCTTTTATGTTGATTATGTTACTCATTGTTTTAATGTCCCATCCCCAGAAAGAACATGGGCAGAGTATTTCCTACACCCCTTTATCTTCTTTTGCCCTTGCCTTGCTTCTGTCAGTTTCTCATCTCTTATTTCTGCCTTCTGCAATAAAACATGCTGGACAGGCCTCCTCCTGGATCAGCACTAGTGTTCTAACTGAAGGAGCTGTCATTTTCTTTGCCTACTACTTGCTAAACTTCAGTGATTTAAGAAAATGCTTCCTGGCTCAACTCCCTTGAGTTCAGCAAGTATGTTTCCACAGCTCTTGTTATTTCTCTTCCTAATTGCTAATAGGAAAAAAAAATAAAATAAAATCTAAGCAGTAGAAACTGCATAAAGTGCTACTTTACAGAGGAGGTTTCCTAGAGTCTGCAAAAGGAAAAAAAAATTGAATTTATTTTGTTCACTTCACCAATGAGATGGATTTAAGGAATTAGTTAGAACAGTGGAAATGAATATGTTGAGATGAGTATTGTTTGAGAATGTTTTCCCATTTTTCAAAAAAGCTTTTACTTCTCTAGTTCTTTGCTTGGGTTCAAATCCTGACTCTAACACACTGTGATCTTGGGCATATTATATGAATTCTGAAGCTCCTGGTTTCTCCTGGAAAATGGGGGAAAAATTCACATACACCATAGGATATGAGTTAATGATTCTAATGATTTAAAAACAATGCTGAACATGGTTAAACTGTTACACATTAGATATTATTATTATTGTTATTCAATCTTCTACAATATATCATGTTACTTAAAAGGAATTCCATCATCCTTTAGGGGTTATATTTGCCAGTTAACTCTCATATCTACTACATATACTCTGTTTTAATGCATAAAGAATGTAATATCTATGTACACATATACAACCAAATTCACATATAATTAATCATTAAAATCCCTCTAAATATTTTGGTCAGCTATATTAGTTTTTTTCAATGTAATTGGTAATTGGTTAGACAAAAGAGAGATAAGGAAGCAAGTTAAGGACTATTGGACAACATATTCTGTGAACAGACATTCCTAATACTGGTGTGATCTTTCTTTTTCAGCAACTGTAGATACATTTTTTTTTTCTCCACTATATTCTTAGTCACCACATGTTACTGAAGTCTTCCTGCACATGGGCTGTACCATATCCTTGTAAAGGTTAGAAAGGAGGGAGGTGGGTAGAGAGTAAAGCAAGAAGTCTATTTTTAAAAATTATGTATAAAACCCTCCACCTGCTTATGTTCATTTATTTAGAAAATAATAACCCCATATTCTTGGCCAGTAACTCTAACAATTTCCTTTTGAGATTTCCATTATTTTGATATTCTGAGATATATTGTAAACACTATAGCTAAAGCTATGTGAGCTATTTAGTTTAATATAATTATATGACTATAATTTAGTACCAAAATTTAGGGTTAAATATAATGACACTGATGTCATTTCTGTGACTGCCTTCCTAACAACTTGAAAAAAAAAAAAGTATATAGGGTTCCAACTCAAAAGTCAGAGGAATCTGTTTGAATCCTATCACTACCATTTACTCATCTGTGAGACTAGAGGAGAATTAGCCTCTCTGAGCTTCCATTTTCTTTTCTTTTCTTTCTTTCTTTCTTTTTTTTTTTCTTTTTGTAAAAAGAAGATTACAATGCTTTCTACCTCAGAAAGCTGTTATTATAGGAAATAAAAGACAAGATGTACCATTCAGCCCTGCTCTGCAAGGGGAATAATTGCCCAAAGACCCCCCAGCTGCTGCCCTTCTAAATGCACAAATTATATGAGGTCATGCTTCCTGAGGATTGCTCCAGACAATGTTTAAGAACAGGGATTAGAGGGAGCCTCAGTGATTCATTCCATTAAGTGTCCAACTTCAGCTCAGGTTATGATCCCACCAGGATCCTGGGCCTGCATCAGGCTCCCCACTCAGTGGAGAGCTTGCTTCTCCATCTCCTTCAGCAACTGCCCCCTGTTTGTGCTCTCTCTCTCTCTCTCTCTCTGTGTGTGAAATAAGTAGATAAAATCTTTTTTAAAAAAGAACAGGGATAAGGAATACAGTCTTATGTATACAGATGGTAACTACATTTGTAGTGAGCATAACATAATGTATGACTTTTTGAATTACTACATTGTACACCTGAAACTGATGTAGCAGTGTGTGTCAAATATACTCAAATTAAAAAAAAAAAAAAAAAGAACTATAAGTTCTTTAAGTCCAACCCAAAGTAAGCTCACTCCTGAGAAAAATGACTTCTCCACTGGAGACTTTGTCAAGAAGACTCCAGTGGGCCTGGCCAAACCTTTCTTAGAACTGGGCTGCAGTGTAAGAGCCTTCATACCCAAGCTTCCTCCTTTCCTATCTCCTTCATACTGTCTGATCTGTACTGCAATGAGAAAAAAAAAACAACAAAACAAACAAATAAACAAACAAAAACCACCTCATGTGCCCCTCACCCTATTTATCCATCTCATACATTTCCCACACTAAATCTCTTACCTTTAATCATATCATGACATCTTCAAATCCATCCTAACAAATTATATAACATAGTACATGGCACACAGTAACCACTAATAAAATGTTAATGACCTTATAGGAATAGACACCACAGAAAAGAAATAATTCTACACACATCGTGTGAAGTGAATATACATATTTTATTTTCTCCAGCACAAAATGTACATATTCTTGCACATAATCTGAAAATAGATTTTTTTTATTCCACATTGTAGGAAAATGATCAGTATATTTTATTTCTATATAGATTGTCCCCAATGTCTGAAAATATCCAATATTTTCCCTAATTTCTGTAGCCACATGAATGCATATTTTAATAATTCTGATAATTTTTTACCTAAAATAGTGAGTTAAAAATTTAGAATTTAACCTTATTCTGTCTAAGCTATTTTAAAGACATGAGGATCACACAAAAAAGACATTGAAGAAGGAAAGGAAATAGTCATTTAAAGGAATTGGAGTTAAAAATAAATGGCAAGGGAAAACCTGAATTGATTACACTTTCTTCCCTATAGCCAATATTTCCCATGGAGCAATGATGTGAGTTCATTTTGGGGGAGAGGGTCACATCAGAATGTGCTAAGGAGGAAGAGTAGAAAAAAGTAGAAAAGAATCAGAAAGAAGAGCAAGAGCATAAGCACCCACAAGAAATGCAGGAGATTTAATTTCTCTAAAAGATGAAGAAGCAATTTCTTGTTTCACATCATTTCTCTTCTCTTCCCTATACCTGCACAATGGAAAACTGAAGTTTTGTCATTCTTGCTCTGTAATTCCTGGATAGTCATCTTTGATTCTAGAGTTACACATGTTTTGTTTGTTTGTTTGTTTTAATCATGCTTAAAAAATGCGTGCTTATGTGCTTTCATTTTAATTCTACAAACTTTATTGGGAACTTGTTAAGGGTTAAAAATTTTCCAGAGGATACATAACTAAGAATGATATGTTTCTTGATTCTCAAGACTCTACACTGAAGTGAAAGCATTAAAAAAAGTATAATATACTGTGCAAACTGTTTCATTAGAGGACTGTCAAGTGGTCTGGAATGATCAGCAGGAAAGATTTGCACTGCCTTTAAGAGTAGAAATACTCTAGGTCACTTGGGTGGCTCAGTAGGTTAAGCATCTGTCTTTGACTCAGGTCATGATCTCAGGGTCCTGTGATCCAGCCTTGCAATGGGCTCCCTGTTGAGCAGTCTGCTTCTCCCTCTCTCTCTGTCCCTCCTCACCCTGCTCATGCTCTCTCTCAAATAAATAAATAAATAAAATATTTTCTTTTTTAAGTGGGACTACTCTATAAAAAGATGAAATTGCACAGAGTCTTGAAGAATAGACCTTCTCCAGTGAGATGGGGTCAAGAAACATCTTCTGAGAGGAAATGAAAACATCAATAAATTCATAGAAGCATGGAGAGTTCTGAAACAGCCTAAGAATAACAAATAATTCCTTGTGATTGGAGCTAGGTTAACATAGATGGAAGAGAGCATGGCAAGAGATGAGGCAGGATTGGTGGAAAGAGGTCAAATTACGAGCAGCTATGTGCTATGCTTTTATTATAGGAAAGAGACTGTTACTATCAAACTATTAAGGAGACCTGTTGAAGATTCTTTGTTTATTTAAAACTTCATCTCTCATTCTTACTTCCCAATTGTTTACCCAGAGCAAGCTTTCTTTCTAATCATCATTTTGGACTATGTAGGAAGAGACTTCAGATTCAGATATGTAATTTAGCAAAACAAAAATATTAAGACCCATTTAGTTTCTCACTTGTTCTACATGTCAGCATTCCACAACTAATTTGGTCTGTATAGCATGCTTTTCCTTCATTCCAAGTGTTGCTAAAATTTACTCTTTGAAAAGAACAAAGACATGCCTCATGTTCAAAGTTAAATTTTTTACCAGAGGAATTTGAGACCTATGAATAAGAAATTCTGGGAAAAGTGGTTTTTCCCAATGGTCTGTATAAATGTCACACACACACACACACACACACACACACACACACACTACCCTCTTGTCACAGAGCAATAGAATCACAGTATTCCTTAGAAGAACCCCTAAAATGATGCTGATACTTCAGGTACTGAACAAAGCTAAAGTTTTAGTTCTATATTCTGTTTATCTGGTAAGCAAGGAACGTGCAGTCTTCCAGCCCCAGAGAGAAAACTCTCACATTTCTATTGCCAAACCTTACTGTATGACCTCTCAAGACTAGAGCTTTTGGATCAATAATAACTGCAAAGTTAGGGTCAGTTATATTTGCAAAATTTAAAATACGAATATAGTGTTAATAGGGCATGGGTTTAATGAGTCAGCCATGAAAATTTATTTTAATCACTAAAACAACTTTCACAAATTTGAACAAGTTTCTTTTCAAGCCAGGTTGTTTTGTGTGAAAATTATTTTTCATCTTTTGAGACATAGCCTTCTTTATTCAGTACCCAAGCTAGATCTTGATTACTGAGAAAAACAAAACAAACAAGAAAAACAAACAAAACAAAACAAAAAACACACACTACACTCTTTTAGGACTTTGGACTGGACAGTTGTAGCCTGAAACATTAAGCATGTAAGTCATCAATCTAGAAAGGGAGCATAGGGCTCATCTGTAGTTCCAATGTGGAATTGTTTTATAATGATTCAGGAAACAATCCCTTTAAAGTAAACCATCAGGAACTTTGATGCTTCAAAAATCTAAATCATGGATTTTCCATTAGTAATTTGATAACTTCTACAGGTATAAAACATAACATTGGGAAGGAAAAAATTTTGACAAAATCTTAATCTTTTCAAATTATTTTGAATTTTTTTATAGATAATATTTTTTGTAAAGATGTAGGATGATTGATTTCTAAATGGACTTCAGTAAATTTTTTTCAAACATTGTGTTGTTTTGGGGAAGGGGGCAGATACAGGTAATGATTAAAAAAAACTAGTTATTGGGGTGCCTGTGTGGCTCAGTGGGTTAAAGCCTCTGCCTTCGGCTCAGGTCATGATCCCAGGGTCCTGGGATCAAGCCCCACATAGGGCTCTCTGCTCAGCAGGGAGCCTTCTTCCTCCTCTCTCTCTCTGACTGCTTCTCTGCCTACTTGTGATCTCTGTCTGTCAAATAAATAAATAAATCTTAAAAAAAAAACCTAGTTATTGTAACTATTTGTAACAAAGATAATATATTTAAAGTATGTGAATAGTTCATCAATCTATTCCTTAGGCACTAGAACAAGACTATTTATTATTATATGGTTGTATTTTTATAAAAAATTCAGTTTTTAAAAAGCCCAACTACTTTGATTCCATTTCTATCTCTAAATCCCATGATCAATACCTATCAATACCTATGCTATCAATACCTAGTGCTCCATCATGCTTAGGCTATATGCTATTTAAATCTATCTACCTACATGTGCATATGTGTGTGTGTGTGTGTGTGTGTGTGTGTGTGTGTGTGTGTGTGTTTAAAGAATAGCATATTGGGCGCCTGGGTGGCTCAGTGGGTTAGGCCTCTGCCTTCAGCTCAGGTCATGATCTCAGGGTCCTGGGATCGAGTCCCGCATCGGGCTCTCTGCTCGGCGGAGAGCCCGCTTCCTCCTCTATCTCGCTCTCTGCCTGCCTTTCTCCCTACTTGTGGTCTCTCTCTGTGAAATGGATGAGTGGAGTCTTTAAAAAAAAAAAAAAAAAAAGAATAGCATATTGCCTGATAACAATGATGTATTAGGTATCTATCAAAGATTTTATATGTGTATGCATATTCTTATTGTTGTCTATTAAATTGCAAACTGTGTCTGTGTAAGCTAAGTGTATATGGCCAGATGTGGCTGTATTTAACATTTTGTTATGCTTGCTAGGTATTTTCATAGTTCCTTATAATTAAAAGGCATTCAACATTATTTTTTAATAAAATATAATTGTCAGTCATTGTTCAATATCTAATGGGTCTGCTACATAAATATCTTCCCATAAGTGAATAAATAGTATTCACATACATATTTACCCTTCTTATTTAATGTTAGAATAGTGTACTCCCAAGAAATCTAACACACCTATAATGTGGCAATTATATCCCTGATTCTGACTAAAGATTTTATAAATGCATAAATCTCTACAAATATGTTTAATGTCATTATTTGCACAATAATTGTCCTTCAAATTAGAACACTAATTTTGTATACACAAGGCAGGCACATATTCATTTCTAGAAAAATGTATCTGGATCTTGACTCCTAAATGCTTTTGTATTCATCACCTGTACATTATTTGCCCCATTTTGTTGTTCATTGATTATTTGTATGCTTTACATTTAAATTTGAATATTTACATCTTGCTTTTAGCTCACTCTGTTTTCTGATTTTTATTTTGTTTTATAATAATTTTGTATGAATCTACTCAACCATGCCAAAGTTTTTTCCTATATACTGATAATTATCTATAATGCACCTAGCACTGTGATTTTCCATGAACTTTTTAATATAGGCACTGGGTTTTATTCAGATTCCTGGCTTGACCATACCTAATCTTTTTTTTCTCAACTGACCCTCAGTCCTCCATGTTAGTTAAAGAATAAATAAATAAATCATACATCTGACACCACTAATGAAAGGTGAGATTTATATTTTCTACCTTGAATCTGGGAAGTCTAATACCTGCTTTGACCAGTTTAGTAGAGCATACCTGGCATTTCTGAGAACAAGTCATAAAACACTATGCAGTCTGCCTGATTCTCTTGGAACATTTGCATTTAGGATGCACCCTTCCAGAATGAAGCTGCCACAACGTAAGACACCCAAGTCACATGGAGAGGTCAGGTGTAGGCATACTTGCTGGCAGATTCAGGTGAAAGCAGCTTCCACATCTTCACAACCCATCGAGCAGACAATATTTTCCAGATAATTTCAACCCCTAAATGTTCACATCATTACCAGCTAATTGAGTCCTCTCAGCTGAGGCCCCAAATTCAGACAGCAGCAGACAAATCATTCCATTTAGCCCTGCCTGAGTTTCTAAGCCACAGAATCTGAGTATACTAAATAGGTTGTTTTATGTCCCTAAGTTAGGGTTGTTTGTTTTACATTAATAGGACAAAAAGATCTGGCCTAGTTCCAAGTCGTCTCTATGATCACACACACTGCTCAGTAAAGTCTTGGCAAGTGGAGTCTGACAATTAGCATATAAGTCCATCAAGCATTTTTGAGAACATTGTTCTTTAGAAATTCACTGGTTGACATGTATTTTCCTTTTCTCTCTCTAATATCCCTTTCTCCTGGAGGAAGCATCATGGTTTGAGGATGTAAGTCAACACAAGTCCTTGGACACTTGGCTTTCTCACTGAATACTATTTGCCTTGGGAAAGGTAGAGAGTGTCTAAGGAAAAACTGGCACTTGAGATAATCCCATAGTCTCAATACATCACAATTTTCACTAAAACTGGGGTACCAAACATTTTGAAAACTTATTGTTGATCATTGAAATGCCTGGTGCATTAAGCGGTAATAAGTGTTCAGAAACAACACTGGTTTTAGATTAAATATGTCACTAAGATCTATTTGTAGTAGCAACGTGCATATAAACCAGCAAACTGCCTCCCTGCAATCAGGTCTGTTCCTGCCATTTAATGTTGCCACACATATGCTTTATTTTACCATATTCATCTAACTGCAGTTTGGAACACTTCGTTAATGGAAATCTACTACAGTAAGTGATAAAAAAAAATTCAATCCAAACCTGTAGACTTTAGTTTGAAGCCATTAAAAGTATTACATAATCCTCTGCTAGCTGAGTAAAAACGGCACCTATTTGGCCATTGAACTTAATGGTGTAAATAACTAAGATTAAGATAAACTTGACATAAGATAAGGCTTCTTATTATGTTAACAGTGAGAAGATGTCTACAGAATAAGAGTAATCATTTCTGTTCATTGCATTGATAATTTATAGATCTAGTGGCATATTGTAGATATTAAGTAACAATTTAGTGAGCTTAGCCAAAATTAACAGAAAATTTTATATTTCTTTGTTTTACCTAGGGAAAAATATAAATTGTGTTAACTTTTTTCCTCTTTAGAAAAAGTATTATAAACCTTTCTCCAAAATAATCAATTACTATTTCTAAGTGTTAATTTCTAAAGGCATAGTTTACACATTGAGCCATATTCTTTTTCTTTTCCCCCTGCATAGTGACATCTCATTTTATTTTATTTTTTTTTATTTTTATTATGTTCAGTTAGCCAATGTATAGCACATCATTAGTTTTTGATGTGGTGTTCAACAATTCGATAGTTGCATTTATTAATTTATTAATTCTATTAATTAATTAATTTATTTATTTATTAATTCTATTCCTTCAAGTTGTTTGTAGTTGGACAAACAAATCTGCCAGAGTGCACATTAATCTAACGTTTATTCTTAGAAAATAATGATTAGAAAAAAAGAAAAATAGCAAGATCTATAGAGAATCTATTCCATATAAATCATCCTAAGAAATGTGTAGATGATAGGGTGACACAGTGATGGACATTGGGGAGTGAATATGCTATGGAGAAGTTGTGAATTATGTAAGACTGATGACTCACAGACCTGTACCCCTAAAACAAATAATACATTATATGCTAATAAAAAATAAATAAAATAGAAATGTGTAGATGGAAAAAGAAAATTAAAAGAGTAAATTAAAGGTCACATTAGAAAATAAGACAGCTATAAGTAAAGCATTATAAATGCAAGGGAAAATATATTAATTCATATTTTCAGGATAAAGATGAAGCATGTAGTTCTTATGTCCCTTTTTAAAAATTTTATTTTTTTCAGTGTTCCAAGATTCATTACTTATGCACCACTCCCAGTGCTCCATGCAATATGTACCCTCCTTAATACTCACAGGCTCACCCACCCCCACCATTCTTCCTTCCAAAACCCTCAGTTTGTTTCAGATATGGACCCACAACTCTATGGTCAACTAATCTTCAACAAAGCAGGAAAAAGTATCCAGTGGAAAAAAGACAGTCTCTTCAATAAATGGTGCTGGGAAAATTGGACAGCTATGTATACAAGAATGAAACTTGACCATTCTCTTAAACCATACACAAAGATAAACTCAAAATGGATAAAAGACCTCAACGTGAGGCAGGAATCTATGAAAATCTTACAGGAGAACATAGGCAGTAACCTCTTTGACATCGGCCACAGCAAATTCTTTCAAGACATGTCTCCAAAGGCAAAGGAAACAAAAATGAAAATGAACTTTTGGGACTACATCAAGATCAAAAGCTTCTGTACAGCAAAGGAAACAGTCAACAAAACAAAGAGGCAACCCACGGAATGGGAGAAGATTTTCGCAAATGACATTACAGACAAAGGACTGATATCCAAGATCTCTAAAGAACTCCTCAAACTCAACACACACAATACAGATAATCACATCAAAAAATGGGCAGAAGACATGAACAGACACTTCTCCAAAGAAAACAAATAAATGGTTAACAGACACATGTCCATTTTTTTTTTAACCCAAGAATTTCACTAAAATTTTCATAAAATAGTTTGGTGAAATTATGTGTCTCTAAAATTGTAGGAAATTATAAAGCAAAGTAAAAAAATAAATTTGGGGAAAAGGTAAGATTATAAGAGTCATGTGCCTAACTTTAGGAAATTTTTAAAACAAAGTGTCCTGAGGTAACTGAAAATGTGTATTTCATAATTTATGTATATCTATAATACAATACTATGCAATAGTTTAAGGATATAATAAATCTGAAGAAAGTCCTTCCTTTTAATTTCAGTCTTGTCCAGATTCAAGCATGACAAAGCCTCCTAAAAATCAGATTGTTGAGAAAAGAATTAATTTTTAAAAATTGTCTTTTAAAAATATGTATTTTAAATGTAATGTATTTTAAATCTTTCCAAGGGTATGTTGTACCTAGAATTAGGCAAATTGCGATGAAAATATATGCCTTAGTTTTTGTTTGGTTCAACAAACAAGAATGATGTGGAAATGGCAACTTTTATAAGTAAATAGATTATAAAAATAACTGAATTTATTTAAAATGCTTAAAATCAATTATAAAATAATGTTTCCTTAATAGTTAAAAAAATATCTTGGGGCTGGTATAATATTCTACACATTTTGATACATTGGTGGATTGTCAGGCATTTGGGATAGTCGGATGAATAGAAAAGCAGGCAGCTCTGTCAAAAAACCTAATATGTATTAGAGTACAGAGATACAGAAAGAGGTAAATTTCAGAATGATACCAGAAGCTTAATGATCAAAGAATGTATTAGGTACAGAGATCACAAGATGAAGGAGCTATCAATTCTTTTTGGAGAGAGGTCAGAGATATCTTCCCTGGAGAAATTCTTTCTGAGTGTTTTTGAGAAATAATTGCTTCTCTTTGAGGACATGGAATGAATAATTATTACAATTAGAATAACAGTGAGAAATGAATGGTAGAACAGAAATTTGATTTTAATGTATTGTACTACTGTGTCAGTAAGTGAAATGTGAGTTATTTGAAACACACACATCCTGGACTGTTTCCCTCCACTCTGTGTCCTATAAACTGGAAAGGGCAGCATCCATACCCATGAGAAAGGTCTCACACAGTGTTGTTATGATAATCAAATAGCTTCATAGCTTTCTTTGAATTTGTTCTTAGCATCACAATCCTACTTCTTACTCTCTATAATAGAATGTCAACCACTTACCTTAATTAGTATGACCAGAGGAAAATATCATTTATATTTTTTTAACTTCTTTTTTCACTTTTTATATGTGAAGGTAGATAGTTTTGTTGGGATAGCTGGTGCCAAATGGGACTGTCACAGGTCAGTGAATATGTGTAGTAACACCACTTCAACCTTTCTCTCCTGTCAATCCAGCCTACTTCCTCTTCTAAATTGATCCATGTTTAGAAGAAACCGACCAGATCTTGATCACTTTGGGAAACTTTTTATATTTCCCAATTATCTTTTAGACAAGGGGAGATTAGTTTTTAATGAAGATTTTTACTTTATAGCCTTGATTAACCATTCCACATTCAGCTGTCACTATCTCTCTACATGTTCTTTACAAGAGAGTCAAGCTAGGCAACTCATTATTTAATGCATGTATCAAGAAAATATTTTCACATTAAATTGTATTGTTTCCCAACACAGTTTTTTATGCTTTTATTCTTTATTATTCTGTCTTCTGCACCACTCTTCACTTAAGCAGCAGCAAGGGCTTTCTATATGTATTGCCTTCAAAGTAAGTTGACTATTATAGAAAGGTGTAAAAGACGAGAGGAGCTCAGTTTTGAACTTTGGTTAAACTCCCAGTTTTAAGGAGTTGAAGAACATACATTTGAAATAAAAGGCTCTGGGGATTAGAAGAGCTTGAGAACCCAAAACTAAGGTTAATATTATGAACAATAAACTTCCAGTAAAATGGAGGAAGACCCATATTGCTCTTCCCTTACAAGGCTAGATAAAACATGCTGGGGCTGTGGTGGAAAATGATAAATAAGACACACCCCAGGGTATAGAGGAATGGGTTAGCTAGGATAAGAGAATGAGCCTGGAGGAATTAATGAGCACAAGTAGTATCTATATTACAGTTCCCAAAAGAATGAGCACTGTCTTTTCTTGGCTTCAAGAAACGGATGGGAGCCAAGTTCCCACTAGTTGTTACTGGAAACTAGGAGGCATCCTGCCTGTATTGACTGTAATGTTATCTGTCCTTTTTACACTCAAGCAGTGATATCTCTCACCTGCAGTAGCCCAAATGTTGCTGGTCAATAGCCTACCAAGAACAACATAAAGAGCAAACCAAAGCTACAATGAGATATCTGACACCTTTCAGAGCAGAAAAATAAACAAACAAACAAACAACACAAAAACAACAAGGAATGGCAGGAGTTGGCCAGGATGTGGAGAAAAGAGAACCCTCTAGCACTGTCAGTGGGAATGCAACTAGTGCAGCCACTCTGGAAAAGAGTAAAATTTAGAAATAGAACTACCCTATGATCCAGCAATCACACTACTAGATATTTACTAAAAAACAAAACAAAACAAAACAAAACAAAAAAACAAAAATACTAATTCTTAGGGATACATGCACCCTGATGTTTATAGCAGCATTATCTACAGTAGCCAATTATCTACATAGCCAAATTATAGCCAAGTGTCCAAAAACTGATGAATGGAAAAAAGAGAAGTGATATATATCACTTCTCCATATATATATATATATATATATATATATATATATATATATATATATGATTCAGACATTCAGACATCAAAAGAATGGAAAATTGTCATTTGCAATAATATGAATGGAGCTAGAGAGTTTAATGCTAAGCAAAATAAGTCAGTCAGAGAAAGACAAATACTGTATGATTGCATTCATATGTGGGATTTAAGAAATAAAACAAATGAGCAAAGGGGGAAAAAAAAAAAAGATAGAGAGAGGCAATCCAAGAACAGACTCTTAACTATAGAGAACAAACCCATGTTTACTGGAGGGGAGGTGGGCGGGTGTTAAATAGATGATGGGGATTAAGGAGAGCACTTATCATGAGCACTAGATGTTGTATGGAAGTGTTGAAGCACTATATTGTACAACTAAAACTAATACTGTATGTTAACTAAATGAAATTTAAATAAAAACTTTTTAAAAAAGAACAGTATAATGGAATTTGTTTTGCATGACCTAACTTATCTGGACATTTAAACAACACAGTGAAGTCAAATTTGAAGACCTTGAATACAAGAAGGCAAACATAAAGGAAAGGGATGCTCTTCCCAGTCCTCTTCTTTAATCTTCCACCTCCTTGTCAACCTGGATAGGTGAAACACAAAGTTACCTCAGGACTCCTCATTTCCCCTCAAAGATGTTAAATCTCCCATCACCATTTTCTGTGATTTTGAATTCCATCTCCTGCTTATACTTATACTACCCCTTTGCCTGAATTATTATCACCTCACTTCTTGCTGCTGTGGTATGTCCTGTTCACCAGCAAAGAATCAATATAGATACAGGCTATTTGAAAATCTTATTGTTAATAGTCTTCATTATAGAATTTGGAGTTTTAACCAGTAGTATCTGTTAATGTTTATCTCTAGTTCCTCTTTGATAAAATTTCCTCAATAAATCCAGCCACAGATAATCATTTCTTCCATTAAAATAGCGCCCCACTCTTTGGTTTTTAATTATCCTATAGAGTATCAGTCAGAAGTTTTGAATGTGATAAATTTTCATTTGGCCCAGATGATAGAACCTGAACTGATGGTACCAAATTCTTTTCAAAAGAGAGACTTAATTCTCTTTATAGCCAAGTCAAAGATAAAGACCTTAAAATTATCTTTTATGCTCCCTACCATTTCCCCTCACAAGGTTTTCTAGATGTTCTAGAATACTTAATCTTGTCAGCATTATCCAGTAAAGATGCTATTTGTTCTCTCTTCCTTCTGGCATTGATCAGCCCCAAATTTGTATTATTTTATAATACAAATGCTTAGAGCTTGTGATATTTCTAAAACAATTTTTGCTCTCTTAGAGTTTACATATATTTCCTCATCAGTGTTCCCACAAAGTATAGATGGACAAACTACCAAGCAGGGGATCAAATTAGCCCATTGGCTTGTTTTGTTTTATTTTGTTTTGTTCTGTTTTGTTTCCACACAGGTAACTAATAATGGACTTAAATTTTTTAACAGGTTGTACAAAAAAGAAGACTATGCAACAGAGACTGTGTGTGGCTTGCAAAACCTGCAATATTTACTTTAATAATTGCTGTTAACCATTAGTCACTTTAGAGAAAAAAGTGCACTGACCCCTTCAATTTATCACTGCCTTTACCACAAAATATGCAGGTTCCCAGTCTAGGATTTGCAGTCAGTCTCACATGCAGATATGTAGCAAATAAGGATTATTGGAGGTCCTGGAAGGGACACAACTATAGTGTATTCACTATAATTCACTCTGTAAATTCTGGATTCCTCAATAATCCCAAGGTTTTTGTTTTTTTGTTTTGTTTTGTTTTAATCCAATGAGGCCCTAGCCACAGTCAATATTTAAATTAATTCTGATTTACTATGCAATTGACTGCAATTGGGACATAGTTCAGATAAGGTCATCTGCATTCTTGCATCCATATATCTCTTATCTAAGATCAACATTGTTAAACAACGACTTAAGCTTTTTTTTTTCCTGGTTAATAATAATCTGTGTGAAATCTGAGTTTTAAATATTTACATTTATTTTCAAGTATATATTCACACCACAAATTAGATCAATGGTTTAATCATTACACATGTATAAATATATTATAGAATTTGAACATTTTTCTTTACATGATAATATTTAGTAAACTATGTATATTTTAAAATATAGTAAAATGCATAAAAGGGAAAAATTATTTCAACATCATCAATGTTACAATAACTAGCCTCCCTTCTGAAACAAAGAATGAGGTGCTCTTATTCATGGATGTCATATGGTTATATTAATAAAGTTGCAATGAAAAGAGTTTAAAATCTATTTTTTAAAGGAAGGTAGTTGTTTTCCCTGAAATAGTGGGTGACTATTTCTGTTCTCTGACAGTAGGGGAGGTTCCATTATTTCAAAGGTTACATTATACCTCTGCTGAGAGAGTGAAATAAACAAACAGTCAATTCACTGAAAATGAGAGCTACAGGAAGGCAGTTGCATTCATTTAAATCCTCAAAATTTATAGAAAGCATTTATCTCAAAGTGAGTTGTTAGGAGCTGTTGTAAGAGTGCATATTATCCAACCAGTCATCAGCATATCCAAATGAACAAGCAAAAAAGAATTAGAAGAATTTAGGAAAATTCTCTTTGCTTTACATTTAGCATGCAAGAAATAACGAACATGGTTCTCTATGTACCCAGAAGATGATTGTCACAGTATCATTAACAATGCAAAAATGGAATGTTCTTACTAATATAATCCTCCCATATTCATTGGTGCAGCAAATGGAAATGCTAAACAGTAACATACCTGCCACCTTCAATTATACATACTGATGTTTATCATTCAAGCAATAGTTTACTTCCTGAGTGAGGATGCACTAAACAAAGCACTATCTGAGCCAAATTGTTAAGGAAACTGTCGCCCCTTCATTACTATGTGCTTTCCCTTTTCTCTATTCACTACTCCTTCACTTATCACTCCACAGGAAGCTAGTATCCTCATCCTTGGGATGCTAAGAGACATTAATTTAGGTGCTGCCCTTAGAAATATCTATAACACCAGTAATTCATTTCTTCATCCCATTCTTTTCCTATTGCATCATATTGTTAGATACACTGTTTTATCTTACTGTTTCTCCGAAGGAGATTGGACCTACCAATCTTTTTTTTTTTTTAAGATTTTATTTATTTATTTGTTTGACAGACAGAGATTACAAGTAGGCAGAGAGGCAGGCAGAGAGAGAGAAGGAAGCAGGCTCCCTGCTGAGCAAAGAGCCCGATGTGGGGCTCGATTCCAGGACCCTGGGATCATGACCTGAGCCGAAGGCAGAGGCTTTAACCCACTGAGCCACCCAGGTGCCCTGGGACCTACCAATCTTAATGAACCATTGATAAAATCAGAAATTAGTACAATTTTGTTAACTGACTTCCACCAAACTGATTTTACAAATTACTTAATATTCTCAACACAACTTGTAAAACATATTAACTAAATCATATGTTAGTGGGCTACTCTTTATTACATTTGCACTAATTGTTGATTTACCAGGTATTTATTGGGTTTGCACAGTTTAATTTAAATGTTATTTTTTATCCAATATAATTTAATTAAACCTTATATATACCAGCAAAATATGCATATGAAAGATAATTATTTTAGCACAGTTACTGAATGGCTTAAATATTGTGGATATTGTGAGGAAAACCAACAACTTAATGACCACATATGGAAGAAAATTTTCCCCCAGCAATATGGCTCAATGTCTTTTTAAGGAGAACTAAACTCACTTACTGATAAATAAAGTTAGATTGAGAGATCACTACATATCACAGAATTAGTCTCCATGTTATCTACCTAAAAAAACAAAACAAAACAAAACAAACAAAAAACAAAAAACAAACCTCAGAAAGCATATATGCATGACAAAGTATATTTAAAAAGAAAGAAAGAATATAGTAACTGTTTACAACAAAGCAGATGAATTTTCAAGTTTCCAGGGTTTTGTCATAAGAAAGTCAAGTATCTTAAAACTTGAAAAGTTACAGATAATTTATGACCAGATTAATGTGACACAGAAAAATTAACATGGACTGACTTAACAGGATTTGTTTTCTTTCTCTATATTTGAAGAAAATAGAATCATATTTTCAAATATAAATTATTGGTTAGTTGGTGATATGTCATCTTTCATCCAACCTATGAAATAAGTGACCTGAGTGCTATCTGCAAAATTATTTGATTTCTATTTTGGAATAACAGATAATTATATGTCTTAAGGAACTGTTAACAGTTAGCAACATTAAACAGAGTTTATAATATAGCATTCACAAATAACAAAATTCCAAGCTCAATAGTTCAACAAATCTTGAAGAAAATGTGACCTGAATTTTTAACACCACCGCCAAAAACTCCTAAACAAAAGGAAAACCATGAGGAAAATGTTTTAAGTGATATAAATCTAATTGGAAGTTTGGCAATATAAGGGAGGTGACGTTAAATGATGATGATTTATTAGAAAAACATATGTATCATATGACATCATAACTGTCCTTCATAAAGCAGACACGTCTAGAATGGAAAGGATAAAATAGATAAGTAAAAATAATTTATGCTGTAACTAAATCATACCTTTAATTTTTAAAAATAATAATTTGTCTAAATAGATGATAATATTAGGGCACCTGGGTGGTTCAGTCTGTTGAGCCTGGGAATCATGATTTCAGCTCAGGTCATAATCTCAGGGTGGTAGGATGGAGCCCTACATTGGGCCCCCTGCTCAGCAGGGAATCTGGTTGAGAGTCTCTCTCTATCTTCCTCTACCCCCACCCCTGATTTGTGCACACTCTCTAAAGTAAATAAATTGATTTTTAAAAAAAGATAGACAATAATATTATGAACAAGAGTGAAATTACTATGCTATAAAATTACTATTTTTCATTTAATACATTTATTGGTTTATTTCTCAAATAAGCTTTTTTAAAAAATATTTTATTTTTTTCAGTGTTCCAAAATTCATTGTTTATCCACCACACCCAGTGCTTCATGCAATGCGTGCCCTCATCATACCCACCACCAGACTCAATCAACCCCCCATCCCCTATCCCTTCCAAAACCCTCAGTTTGTTTCTCAGAGTCTATGTCTCTCAGGTTTGTCTCCCCCTCTGATTTCCCCCAACTCACTTCTCTCCATCTCCCAGTGTCATCCGTGTTATTCCTCATGCTCCACAAGTAAATGAAACCATATGATAATTGACTCTCTCTGCTTGACTTATTTCACTCAGCCTAATCTCTCCCAGTCCCGTCCATGTTAATACAAAAGTTGGTTATTCATCTTTTCTGATGGAGGCATAGTACTCCATTGTATATATGGGCCATATCTTCTTTATCCATTCATCCTTTGAAGGGCATCTAGGTTCTTTCCACAGTTTGGCAACTGTGGCCATTGCTGCTATGAATATTGGGGTACAGGTGACCATTCTTTCATTATATCTGTATCTTTGGGGTAAATACCCAGTAGTGCAATTGCAGGGTCATAGGGAAGCTCTATTTTTAATTTCTTAAGGAATCTCTACACTACTTTCCAAAGTGGCTACACCATCTTGTATTCCCACCAACAGTGTAAGAGGGTTCCCCTTTCTCCACACCCTCTCCAACACTTGTTATTTACTGTCTTGTTAATTTTGGCTATTCTAACTGGTGTAAGGGGGTATCTCAATGCAGTTTTGATTTGAATCTCCCTGAGGGCTAATGATAATGAACATTTTTTCATGTGTCTCTTGGCCATTTGTATGTTGTCTTTGAAGAAGTGTCTGTTCATGTCTTCTGCCCATTTCTTGATGTGATTATCTGTTTTGTGTGTGCTGAGTTTGAAGAGTGCTTTATAGATCTTGGATATCAGCCCTTTGTCTGTAGTGTCATTTGCAAATATCTTCTCCCATTCCGTGGGTTGCCTCTTTGTTTTGTTGACTGTTTCCTTTGCTATGCAGAAGCTTTTGATCTTGATGAAGTACCAAAAATTCATTTTCATTTTTGTTTCCTTTGTCTTTGGAGACATGTCTTGAAAGAAGTTGCTGTGGCTGATGTCAAAGAGGTTACTGCCTATGTTCTCCTGTAAGATTTTCATAGATTCCTGCCTCACGTTGAGGTCTTTTATCCATTTTGAGTTTATCTTTGTGTATGGTGTGAAAGAATGGTGAAATAAGCTTTTTAATGTTTGTTTTGTTAGAATGATGCATTATTAAATATTTTTGTGACAAGTAATTTCACAGAGTTTTTCAAATTATTACTAACAACATATTCGAAAATAATTGATGACAGCATCTACATTATAAGGTCTCCAGTGTTAATGAAATTAGCAATAAGACATTCTTCTTGTTATTCTCTCTGCATTTTTCTTGTTATTTTCTGAAAATTTAAGTTTACCTTTTCTGGCACTTTTTCTGATGTTCTAAATAACATCAGTTTAATTTTTCTACCTATAGGAAAAATATATACTCTTTCACAGCTTTAGCAGTGAGTTTATCACCATGCTTTTTTTGTTTGTTTGTTTGTTTGTTTTTCCTAAATTGTTCAGACCTACTTTTCCCCCAACATTCTTGTAATTTCCCTTTATGCCGGTGATTGACATAAATTCTGCATGTACCTATTAAAATTCAATTTCTTTCCCCTCAACATTGATTTCTTATTTCTTTATTTAATGTATCACTCCTTCACCAACAACTTAGCCATAAAACACTGAGTCACCCATAAACCACCTTATTGGGCTAACTTTTCTCCTTCCCTTAATTATTCATCACTCTCTTAAATTATAAAACCTTCCTTGCTTTTCATTTCACTTGTCTAGTTAAATCCTTCATTACTTGACTTATGAACTACAGCAATACATTTCTAAACTACTATATACAGAAAAAAATAAAAGGATATGCTATTTTTTCCTTCAAAATTCTTTGATGATTCCCTATAAAATACATAGTAAATGCAAATTTCATATATACTAAACAGAGTTACTAGCAATTCAATCATATACTAAACTTTCAAGTAATATTCACCATTCCCTCACTAATTCTGACTTTCTATTTTCAAAAATATTAATAAAACCTCATATGTCTAAGATTATTTATGTATAAATAGATATTTTAATATCTATATATTTCTTATTGCTAATACTTTTTGCAAAAATATAGTTACCTTTTAAAGTTCAGACTGGATTATATCTCTTCAATAAAGTCTTTAATATTTTTTGTTTGTAATATGACATGTTCCCCCCAAAAATTTCACAATTTTATGTGGACTTTAGTTTTAGAAATAAAGCTACCCATCACTAAGCAAACAGATAATGTAGAAATAATTGAGCATCATTTTTGAAAGCATGGCTCTATAAAACTTTTAAATATGTAGTTTGTCCTGGCTGCATAATATGTTAGATGTAGAAACAGACAGTTTTGAAAGCGGTAAATACAGCAAAATTCATGAGAACCACATGAAAGAACTGGGACAAATTCTAACATATCTCTCTAGAAAGAGAAAATAAGAGGAGGTGGGAGAAAATAGTAATGTTCAAAGATACATTGACTAAAATTTTCAAACTTTACAATAGGAAAACAAGCTACAGATAGTAAAACTGGTGAAAATAGAAGACAAAAGGAAAATCTTAAAAGAAGCAAACAGCACATTAAAAGAATCGTATATTACAATCAAGTGGAATTTATCCCTAGGTTGTAAGGATGGTTAAACACATGCAAATCAATAAATGTGACACAGAAAGACAAAAATCATATGATCATCTAAATAGATCCAAAAAAGCTTTTGACAAAAATGCAATGTCCTTTCATCATAAAACCCTCAGTAAATAGGTATAGATTAGTATATATAAGTATATTTAATATAATAAATACCATATATGACAAACATGAAGCTAACAGAATCTTCAATGGCAAAAGTTAAAAGGCATTCCTTTAAGATCAGGGACCAGACAAGTGTGTCCACTATCACCACTCTTATTCAATATTGTACTGAAAGTCTTAGCTAGATTAAAAAAGCAAGATATAGTTATAAAAGGCATCCAAGATGGAAATAAAGAATTAAAATTATTTGTTTTCTGATTATATATCTTATACATAAAAAATCCTAAGGATTCCACAAAAAAAAAAAAATTGTTGGAACTAACCAATAAATTCAGTAATGTTGTAAGATATAAAATCAACATATAGAAATCAGTTGTTTCTCTACACTAACAACAAAATATGAGAGAAAAAAATAACCAACAATTCCATTCACAGTAGCATCAAATCAATAAAATATTTAGCAATAAATTTAACTAAGGAAGTGAAAGATCTGTGCAATGAAAACTACAAGATTCTGGTAAAAGAAATTGAAAAAGACAAAAAATGGAAAGATGTGTTCATAGATTAGAATTTATATTGTTAAAATGTCCATACTACCCAAGGCATTAATAGGTTTAACACAATCCTATGAAAATTCCAATGACATTTTACATAGAAATGGAAAAAAAAGTCCTAAAATTTGAATGTTTCCACAAAATATCCCAAATAGCCAAAGCAATCCTGACAAAGAAGTTTAAGCCTGGAGGCAATACACGTCAAGATTTCAAGGCTTGTCACAGGCTATAGTAAACAAAACAGTATGGTATTGACATAAAAATAGATGCTTAGGCCAGAAGAATAGTATAGAAATCCCAAAAATAAATCCTCACATATACTGTCAGCTACTATTTGACAAAGGAGCCAAGATAGGGAAATTATAGTCTTTTCAATAAATAGTATTGGGAAAACCAGATAACTACATGAGAAAGTGAAATTGGACCCCTATCTCATACCACTCACAAAAATTGAGTCAAAATGGGATAAATTCTTAAATGTAAGACCTGCTAAAACTCTTAGAAGACAACATGGAAATGGCTTCTTGATAGGATAATTTTTTTAGATATGATACTAAAACAAAAATCAGTGAGACTATATCGAACTAAAAAAACACAGCATAGAAGAAGCACGGCATAGGAAAAAAAAATCAGTAATCAACAAAATGAAAGGCAACTTACATATTGGCAGAAAATATTTTCAAACTATCTGATAAGAGATTAATATCAAAAACATAAAAAGAATTCTTGCAACTCAATACTAAAGCTACAACTAAATAATGGACAGAGGGACTGAATAGATTTTTTCTTTCTAAAGAAGAAATATAGATGTACAACGAGTACATGAAAAAATATTCAACATCACTAATCACTCAGGAAATAAAATCAAGATCATAATGAGATATCACCTTACACCTGTTAGGATGGCTATCATCAGAAAGATGAGATAAAGGTTTGTGAGGATGTGGAGAAAAGGGAGCTCTGTGCACTGTTGGTGGCAATGTAAATTGTTACAGCCATTATGGAAACAGAATGGAGAGTCATCAAAAAAAAAAAATTAAAAATAGAATTAACATGTGATTCAGCAATCCCACATCAGGCTATATATCTGAAATTAATGAAAACAGGATCTCAAAGAGCTATCTGTACTCCCAGATGTATTGCCATATTATCCACAATAGCCAAGAAAAAAAAAAAAAAAAAACAAGTCATGGGAGCGCTTGGGTGGCTCAGTGGGTTAAAGCCTCTGCCTTTGGCTCAGGTCATGACCTCAGGGTCCTGGGATCGAGCCCCACATCAGGCTCTCTGCTCTGCAGGGAGCTTGCTTCCCACCTCTCTCTGCCTGCCTCTCTGCCTTCTTGTGATCTCTCTCTCTCTGCCAAATACATAAATAAAATCTTTGGGAAAACAAAACAAAACAAAACAAAACAAGTCTTGTCCATCAACAAATGAATGGGTAAAGAAGATGTGATATATACCATACACACATCACACACACACACACACACACACACACACATGGGACTGTTATTTAGCCATAAGAAGAAAATCTTGCCATTTGTAACAACATGAGTGGCCCCTGAAGATATTATGATGAATGAAATAAGTCAGGAAGAGAAGACAAATACTGCATATGAATATTTATGTGTGGAATCTAAAAAAGTAGAACCTTGAGAAACTAGGAATAGGATGGTGTTACCATGGACTGGAGGTTGGGAGAAATGGGCAGATGATGGGCAAAGGGTACAAACTTCCAGTCAGAAGATTGACAAGTTCTAATGTACATCATTGTGATTATAGGTAATATTTTTTTATTTTTTATTTTTTTATTTTTTATTTATTTGACAGACAGAGATCACATAGGCAGAGAGGCAGGCAGCTAAAGAGGAGGAAGCAGGCTCCCCACTGAGCAGAGAGCCCAATGCAGGGCTGGATCCCAGGACTCTGGGATCATGACCTGAGCCGAAGGCAGAGGCTTTAACCCACTGTGCCACCCAGGCGCCCCTATAGGTAATAATATTATATTATATTATATTCTTGAAAGTTGTTAAGAAAGTAGATTGTAAATGTTATCAGCACAAAAATGTAGTGTTGACTATGTCATGTGATGGCAATGTTAGCTAACATTTATGGTGGTAATCATTTCCAAATCAACATGTTTTATACCTTAAACTTACACAATGCTATATATCAATGCATCCATTATATGTCAGTAAAGCTTGGGAGAAAATATTAACTGTATAAAATATAATATCAAATATATTGGCAAAATTATATATTGTAAATTTAAACATTTGGCACAGGCTATAAAGTTTTATTCTATTTCATATTTATTCTACTCATTCTATTTCAAATCAAATCGACAATTTATTTAAAGAAAGAACACTGAAAAAAGTTTTCTCATATTTTATGCAGTAACAAATGATAGAATATGTAGAACTATAGAAGTTTAAATTACTGATTGAAATCCACTTACTGAAAAATGCCTAAAAGAGATAATTAGGCAACCAGTGTGTGTTCAGAACAGCACATATGAAAGTTGAACTTATGCAATATGGTAGAAAAGAGTAATATCTTTCCCTTAGCTTCCTTTTTGGATAGATGGTAGTCTTCATTGTAATTTGGGCACATTTTGATTGGAAACATTTGGCAATTCATTTTTCAGTTAGTTCCACATGAAGTCAAATAAATTGGAGGCTTGGGTGTGGAGGTGTTGCTAAGTAACATCTTTCTCTTTCATCAATACTTTATGACTGTAAAGAAAACATCTGCAAATTCTATCATTTAAAAAATCCTCATGAGATGTTCTTTTGTAATAATTGGACTTTTATTTTTTCTTCCCCCACATAAAAGAGCTAAACTGAACAAAATTACAAACTGTGATTCCTTATAAATAAAATGACAGGTAAGAAATTAGTTTCATTAGGTATTTGAAACAATTATTATAGTGTGAAGTTATCAGCAATTATAAATAATCTCTTTATCTCTAATACATATTTTTAATAAGTAACCCATGATCCCTCTTTTTGTGTTAATATAATAATGGTGACCTATCCTTATACTATAAATGTAAAGATTTTATATTTCTTTCTTCCCTCAACTCGAGTCATATATAGAGACATACAGATACAGACATCATATATATATATATATATATATATATATATATATATGCTATACAAAAACACATATTTTTTTTTTTAGATTTTTATTTATTTATTTGACAGAGATCACAAGTACACAGAGAGGCAGGCAGAGAGATAGAGGGGAAGCAGGCTTCCTGCTGAGCAGAGAGCCCGATATGGGGCTCGATCCCAAGACCCTGAGATCATGACCCTAGCTGAAGGCAGAGGCTTAACTTAACCACTGAGCCACCCAGGTGCCCCCAAAAACACATATCTTAATACTTTTATCCAATATATACAAATGTATATACTATATACATCTTACTCTATAATAGGAAATACACATTTTTAATATAAAGAAGTAAGGGAATTTTTGCTTTATTTGTATCTATCTGAGCTTGTCACTAAACTCAGTTGCACCAGAAACTCAAAGATTAGAGTCGACTTTCCCTCAAATAGCATTTATAAATTTTGTGATTATTCCAAACCCATCCTGTTGAAATTTATACTAATATAGTGTTAAGAGCCAGAATGTTAAAGCCACAATTATCTGGGTTTCAATACTGGCTTCACCACTTACCTGTGAGAACTTAAGCAATTTATTTAAAAATTTTTGCCTCATTTTTCTCATCAGTAAAATAAAAATTACTGTAATTTCTACACTCTCACACAAACTTTAGAACATATTTGTTAGATGTTTGTCAAATATTCATTTTGTCTATTCTTCTGCATACTACTATTCTCTGTAAAACTTAACAATCATATCTCATGCAATTAATTGTGCAATTTTAAACTACCTGTCTCCTCACTAAGCAAGTTCCATGAAGACAGATACTTTGTTTTGTTCATTGCTATGGCCTAGGGTAGTGTTTGACTCATAATAGGCAATGAAAACTTATTAATTGTATTAATTCTCTAGTTAAGCATTCTATCAATCTAATATTCAAACTTTCAGTCAGAAGGTAGTACCTGTTAAGTCTTGCCTAAATGCGATTTAGTGCAATTCAAACTTCTTGATTTTCCCGACTTTCCTAATATTGGAAATTTCCAAATATACAAGGTTTAGATTGTTGTCAAATTCAGATAAATGTATACCCAAATCATTTGCAACTTCTTAACATATAAACTATAGGTGTAAAATATTATTATCAATAAATAGCTTTCCAGGGGCGCCTGGGTGGCTCAGTGGGTTAAAGCCTCTGCCTTCGGCTCAGGTCATGATCCCAGAGTCCTGAGATCGAGCCCCGCACTGGGTTCTCTGCTCCGTGAGGAGCCTGCTTCCTCCTCAATCTCTGCTTGCCTCTCTGCTACTTGTGATCTCCCTCTCTGTTAAATAAAAAATAAGATCTTAAAAAAAAATAGCTTACCATATACTAAATATGATACTATTTTTTACTGATAATGAGCACAGTGGATTTCGTAGTTCATCACACAGATTCCCCTTCAATAAAGGACTTGTGGCAACAGCTGTTGAAAGTACTGATGGCAGAAAAAACTTTTGCTCTCAGGGATCTTCAGAGATTGCTTCAACTTGACTCAAGGTTGCACTGCTTCCTGGGCTGGCCCACCTCCAAAAAACTAGATGGGAAGGACAAAGTCCTGATCATAGTGATCTGATCATAAACTCAGGAGAACTCTGAAGAGCCATTTTTTTTTAATAAAGATTTTATTTATTTATTTGACAGAAAGAGACACAGTGAGAGAAGGAACACCAGCTGAGGGTGTAGGAGAGGGAAAAACAGGCTTCCTGCTGAGCAAGGAGCCTGATGCGGGACTCAATCCCAGGACCCCAGGATCACAAATTGAGCCAAAGTCAGACACTTAACAACTGAGCCACCCAGGCTCCCCATGAAGAGCCATTTTTATTACAAGGATCTCAACAGGATCAGCAAAACTGCTGTTGAGCTCAACTTCTGCCCCATTGCGTTTTCTTCCTCTCTGTTCCATGGGCACCAATCCCAAATACTCTCATTAATAAGCAACCTTCAGATCCAACTCAGTTTTAGAGTTACCTTCCGGTAACCAAGCATACAACACTTATTTGCTAAAGCAGATATTAGTATTGTGTTTTGGTCCTGGATCACTCAGCTCTTGACTATCATCAAAGACCCATCACTGGTGATAGCTGAACACACACAGTGTCTAGCGTAGGTGGCAAATCAATTGTTAAAACTAGCAGTTATGTCAAATTAGAATGACTTACAGGTGAAAGAGAGAATATTAGTTGATGCATTTAAAAAGTTTGGGAAATAGTAATCATAAGGATAATGACTTCAATATTTATTTCTATGTTCAGGAAAGTCTGGAAAAGACTGAAAGAAGTCTGAGTGATTAGTTTTCAATTATTAAGTGAGACAAGTGTGGAAGCCAGAAGGTCTCCTTGGTAACTTAGCAGGGAGTACAGGCATGTCTGCTATGGCAAGTTCAGGACCTTGGCAAAGAATGGAGCCTCATGGGATAACTTGAAATTTTATAATATTCCAAAAATGAGAATTGGAGATCTTCCTGAACCCTTTGAACCTTCAGAAATGATTCATCTCTCCCTATTACTGCCAAAACCATAGTCTCTTGCTTAGAGATGTTGCAGAGACTTCATCTTAGTAAGATAGCATGTGGTGTTCTGAAAATCTTTGTTCTCAAAGGGAAAATAATTCTGAGAATGTCCACAGCAAAAGTCCTATTGGATTACAATCTTTAACTGCTGCTTTAGACAAATAACTGAGTATACTGTGCCAAGGGACTAATGAGCAAAAATGAATCAGTTTCATGGAATATTTACTTGATTACACCTCTGTTACTCAATGGGATGAGATACATTTTAACAATGAAGTATTTTTAAACAACTATCAAAAATGCTTTGCCCAACTGTAACAAAGACAAGAATAGGAACTTTGTACAGAGAAGGACATGAAGAGCAGCATTTATACTTCATGGATCAAATGACAAGTTAAACTACCAAGACTAGTAGGGTGGCTAGATGAGTGTGAGAGGAATCTAAAATACATTATAGTGGTGAGAAGCAATGAGGATTGGCTGTATCCCAAGACCAGATGCTACACTGGTCATTGCAGAATACTCCTTGAATCTCCCCCTTCTAAGTCTACCCAAAAGTAGAGGTTAACTGGAATCCTGGAGAAGTTGCTCCCAGTGTGAAGATGTAGATCAGAATTCTGCCCTGCATGACCCATGGTGTACACTGTAATGGGATTTCCAGATCTCTCTTCAACAAACTTATTACTCCACTGCTTAATGTGCTATCAGAAGACAATCTTCAACTCTAATCTTCTTTCGAGACTTCTTCAACATTAGAGAGCTGTCTGACTAACATTACATATGGCTGCAACCCATATGTGATATTAATTGATGTTGGGATATAAAGTTTGAGCCATCCAGCCCAATATTAGGACAACTCTGAAGAAATATTTAATCTCAAGTACTTCCAATGGAGTTAGTTGAGCTGTTGTTTCTGCAAAATGACTTGACTTCTTTTTCTCTCTCTCCTCAATTCTGGTTCCTTCCCCACTTTTCTTATAGAGGTCTTGATTCCAAGAACATTTCTTTTTTTTTTTTTTTTTTTAAAGATTTTTTTTTTTTTTTTTGACAGATCACGAGTAGGCAGAGAGGCAGGCAGAGAGAGAGAGGAGGAGGCAGGCTCCGTGCTGAGCAGAGAGCCTGATGAGGGACTCGATCCCAGGACCCTGAGATCATGACCTGAGCCGAAGGCAGAGGCTTTAACCACTGAGCCACCCAGGCGCCCCCCAAGAACATTTCTTAATAAACTTGCAACCAAACTCCATCTCAAGGATGCATTGTAGCCTCTCAATTCTATGATTCATCCAGGGAACCTAACCAATGGCAGCATTCTTTTTTTTTTTCTTTCTTTCTTCTTTTCTTTCTTTTTTTTTTTCTTTTAAAGATTTTATTTACTTATTTGACAGACAGATCACAAGTAAGCAGAGAGGCAGGCAGAGAGAGAGGAGGAAGTAGGCTCCCCGCTGAGCAGAGAGCCTGATGTGGGGCTCGATCCCAGGATACTGGGATCATGACCTGAGCTGAAGGCAGAGGCTTTAACCCACTGAGCCACCCAGGCATCCCAGAATGGCAGCATTCTTAACTAGAAAACTTTCTAGTTGTTTTGGTAAACCTTGATGAATTCTTAGAATCTGTTATTATCCAGTCAACTTTTATTGTCTGGTTCTTTATGCCTTGCTATCTTGTTTATTCATCACAGCATATTAGGATTTCTATAAAGAATCTATAGAGTTTCTATAGGTTTAACCAATAAACCTTTAAGAACTCTTCTGACTATACTTGATCATATGAGCATTATTTCGATCCAGTACCCCATGGACTCCATTACTGATTACTTCTCACCAAATCACTATTCCTTAGCTGATGTTCTTTGGTTACATTGTATCTGTTTATCTCACCAATTCTTTTGGTACTTATCTTTTATTCATAAAAACTGCTTGTTACCCCTATCCTCTTCATTTTAAAGATGAGGAAACTCAAAGAAGAGAGAGAAAGGTGTCTAACCATATCAGTGATACTGCTTCTCTGTTTTAGATTTCATCTCATACCTGAGTTTTCATTCTGTTATTTTCCTATAGACATTACTGATTAAGATATTTCTTTTTCTGTCCTCTATGTCTCATATATGTGTTGCCCATTAGATTTCATTGTTTTTCATTTCATCAAACACACTATAAAATAATGCAGCCTGATGTTAGATAATTCTGAATGTGAAATAACCCAATAAATAGTAGCTGTGTATTTCAGGGAAAGTTGTTTAATGTTCCTAATGTTGTAAAAGAGTGAAATATTTTCTTAGGATATGGATTAGATGTGGACTACTCAATATTTAGATACTGGTGAACACTAGATAAATTAGGACAGATGTCTGGAGTGACTATGGAAGCTGTATATTAAGGTTCAGTATCTTTTTTTAAATATTTTATTTATTTATTTGACAGAGATCACAAGTAGGCAGAGAGGCAGGCAGAGAGAGAGAGGAGGAAGCAGGCTCCCTGCTGAGCAGAGAGCCCGATGCCGGGCTCGATCCCAGGACTCTGGGATCATGTCCTGAGCCAAATGCAGAGGCTTTAACCCACTGAGCCACCCAGGCGCCCCTAAGGTTTAGTATCTTAACTTAAATATATTTGTTAAGATGATTAAACACAAACCAAAAGATCCAATATTTGGCTTGATATTAATAGAAGCACTAAGCTACTATATCTTCCTATAATAATATTATATAATTTTCTAATTAGTTTATTCTCTTTATTCTCTTATTCTCTTTATTCTCTTTCTTGGTCAAATACCTCAATTCCTATTTATTTATTTTAATGGATTAATATTTCTCTACTTTTCTTTATGTGATGATAGATAAAATGCATTTGTTATTTGAATCTGAGCTCTTCAATGACTTGTACGTTTCATTTGCTGATTTTTTAAATAGGAAATTCTTGGTTTTGTTCTCAATTTTGTAATATAGAGATTTGTGTCAATGTTCATACAATTATTGATTGAGAAGGACAATCTTCAGCCAATGTAGAATATTTAATAGATATATCTACTTTAAAATGAATATATTAACATAAATAATGAAATGGAATACCTAAGATTTTAAAGAATCCTCAATTAAAAGTCTATAAACTGCTCTAGCTGTACATATCTAATAAAGTTGTAGTAGGAATCAAAGTAACTATATTCCATATAGATGCAACTTAGCAAGACAATAAAGCCATTTATTTGTGCTAAAATCATTTCAGATGATAGATAGGAAAAACTATGAGAAAACAATATATTAAAACTGTGTACAAAAAAAATGTCATTTCTGGGGCGCCTGGGTGGCTCAGTGGGTTAAAGCCTTTGCCTTCAGCTCAGGTCATGATCCCAGGGTCCTGGGATCGAGCCCCGCATCGGGCTCTCTGCTCCGCAGGAAGCCTGCCTCCACCTCTCTCTCTGCCTGCCTTTACCTCTCTCTCCGCCTGCCTCTCTGCCTACTTGTGATCTCTATCTGTCAAATAAATAAATAAAATCTTTAAAAAAAATGTTATTTAGTAAATAATGACCTGAACACATTGCATATAGGGGAAAAAGGCTTAAGGAATTTCACAAACAGGCACACCGAATATTTTGTGGCTATTAATACTTGCTCCAATAAATGCATTTAACAGACATCCAAATAAAATAAATCTAGATCTTAACACTGAATGTCTAGCTTAAATACAATATATTATATTCATAAGTATGATATAATTTTATAAGAAAAGGACAAGGTATATATTATTCTAAACATATTTCAGTAGTATTGGGCTTTTTAAAAATTTCAACCTAGTGATGTTGAGAGAAAAAAAAATATGAAAACTTAAAACACAGCATTTGTACAAATAATATAAGTTTGCCACACGATACATGAACAAAATATATACAAGTCCTCAAAAAGGAGGCTTTCCACTATTTCAATCATTATTACCCATTTATGCATATTTTATTTGTTGATTTGTAAGCACTTCCCAAGCACAGGTGTATCAGCCAGTATAACACAAGTTACACTGCAGTAACAAAGTATCCAAAAATCTCCCTAGCTGAATAAAACTAAGGTTTATATATTTAATTTATAAAACTAAATTTATATCTCCTCTGTGGGTTGGCAGGAGGGTTTTGCTCATAAAAGTCAGCCAAGAATTTAAAGCATGCCAAGATTTCCTATAATCAACCCCAATTTAAAAAGAGCTCTGAAGCATATAACTATCAATTAAGCACAATTTCTCCAGTGAGTCACAGATGCTGATGGTAAGGAAGACCACTAAAGCTTTTACTCCTTGTTTTCTGGACCCATAATTTTTCCTATTGAAAACACAGTGTCATATAGTTATCTATAATTCAGTATATATACTGTACTATACCCTGGAGGATGGCACCTCATTCTTGCAGAATGTCTCCAAGCTGGCATCAGCTTTACCTCCATTAAACCATCCTGGCACTCTTTTAGGAAAGTTGCTTCTAGAATGTACAATGTATTAAATTTAGGGTGACTGGTCAATGTCCATGTTAATTATTCCTAAATTGATCTAATTGTTAAATTCAATCCTAATGAATACCCAAACCACAAATGGGACTAAATATTTACCAAACATATGCCAGATAAATAGTTGTACTCAGAATACATAAACAGCCATTAAAATTCAATATTAAGAAGACAAACAATTCCAACAAATATGCAATATATTTGAATAGACTCTTTTTAAAGAATGTCTAAGAATTGTCAATAAGAACATGAGAAGATTACCATCATCCTTATTCCCTTAAAAATGCTGTTTATATCCACGATACAATATCAATATACAATAACTAGAAAGATTATAATTAAAATTACTTAGTACCAAATGTGGACCAAGAGGCAGAGCAATTAGAACTCTGACACAGTGTTGGAAATGAAAACTTTTTAGTCTCTTTGTGAAAAACAGCTGATATTTTTTTTTCTTAAAGGGGAACTTTTTAAAGATTTTTATTTATTTGACAGAGAGAGCACAAACAAGAGAGCAGCAGACAGAGGGAGAAGAAGAATCAGCAGGCAAAGGGAGAAAGAGGACTGCAGTCCCCCCACAGAGCAGGGAGCTGGATGCAGGCTTGATCTCAGAACACTGGGATCACAACCTGAGCGGAAGACAGACACTTAACTGACTGAGACACCCATGTGCCCCAGCAGCTGAGACTCTTAATGATAGAGAACAAACTGAGGGTTGCTAGAGGGGAGGTGGGTGCAGGGATGGGCTAAGTGGGTGATGGGCATTAAGGAGGGCAGTTGTGATAAATGTAAGTGATGAATCACTAAATTCTACTCCTGAAATCACTACTACACTATATGTTAACTAACTTGAAGTTGAAAGAAAAAAGAAGAAAGAAAGAAAGAAAGAAAGAAAGAAAGAAAGAAAGAAAGAAAGAAAAGAAGGAAGGAAGGTAGGAAGGAAATGTGGGGTGCCTGGGTAGCTCTGTCAGTTAAGTGTCTGCCTTCAGCTCAGGTCATGATCTCAGGGTCCAGGGACTGGGTCCTGGGATTGAGCTCCATGTCAGGCCCCCTGCTCAACAGGAGTCTGCTTCTCCCTCTCCCTGTGCCCTTCTCCCTCTGCTCATGGTCTCTCTCTCTCTCTCTCTCAAATAAATAAAATCTTTAAACAAAGAAAAGAAAAAGAAAAAGGAAAGCAATTAAGTTATTTCTTATAAACATGTAGTTTAATATATGACCAAAACATCCCAGTCCTATGTATTTACCCAAGAAAAAAAGAATATATATGATCCCAAATAGACTTCTACATGAATATTCACAGTACCATGATTTATAATATCATCAAGCTGAAAATAATGCCAATGTACATCAACAGGAGAATGGATAACCAAACTACAGTGTACTCATACAATGAGAAAGATGATTATAACATTCTTCAATATACCAAATTAGTGAAAACAACTCAGTGTGTCCAGGAACAATGTAATCTATCACTTGCTGTGGTCTACAAAGAAATTCTACTCAACAATAAAAATAAATGAAATATAAGCAAATGTATCCACATGAATGAAACTTAAAGCACAAAGAGAAAAGGATAGTTGTAGAAGAATGTAATGTTACACTATTGTCTAAAAATTAAAATGACAAAACAATATCTTATGGATTCATATGAATACAGTAAATATAATTTTTCTAAACAAAGTAATGAAATGGTTAATAAAAAAAATCGGTAGTTATCCCTGAGGAGAAGTAATGTAAAGGAGAAGCTATAGAAAAGAGGCACACATAGTACTTCAAATATATTGGCAAATACCTATTTCTAAAAACATATGGATGTGTGGATATATGGATGTATTTACTTTTATCCTCTTTATTTAAATTGAATGTATGCTTTATATGTACATATTATTGATGTATGCTGATATATATGTGTATATATATAGTTTATATGTAATTAATGTTTAATATATTTCAATTTTTTTAAGATTACAAATTAAGAATGAGGCTCTTACTTGGCTAGAAGGAGGCCGAGCTGTGTTTTACAATGGATTTCTCTAATCCCAAAGTCCATGTTTTAAACCACCACCTTGTTTAGCCTTCAACAAAAGTAATTTCAGAACAACTGTCATTTTGCCAAAAATGTGGGAAAAAGGGAAAGGAATCACTGTTTGTTGAATTCTGAGTTAGAAAGAGAGCTCCAACCTAACTTTCATGAGTTAGAAGAGCAAATTACATTTGCAGTTTCTAAATGCAATAGGTTAAAAGGAATAGGAAACAATGATGAAAGAGGGGAAGGCCAAGAAGGTTAGATGAAACTTCCTTGAAATATATGTGGAGAATCTAAAAAAATAATGTTTCAATTTAATACCAGAATACAGCAAGCAAATTCTTTTACCAAGCAAATATAGAAAATACTTAATTGTGGTTTATACAAATACAATTTTCATAGTATAGAAAATTGGTTAATGTAAAATTATTGCTTCTCGTTAATTTTATATTTCTTTTTAAATTACCACCTATATTACTTTATTGTGCTTTATTTTTTATCATTCTCCATCTTTTTCATGTCATTTTAGTTGCTCATTCCTCATAAGCAGCATTCAATATTTGTTTTTCCTATTAAAATAATTACCAAAAATAAAAATAATAATTATCATTAATGAAATAATTAAAATCCAGGACTCATAGCGAGGGCTGAGTGTCCTACCAACTAGACTAAGCAGTCACAGTCTTCCCTGATTTCTCTCTTGGCTCTGTCATGTAAATATATATTAACTTTGTTTTCCTGTCTCAGTTTCCTCATGTGTAAAAAGATATCAAGAAATTGAGGGGCACCTGGGTAACTCAGTCCATTGAGCATTCACCTCTGGTTCAGGTCATGATCTCGGGGTCCTGGAATCCAGCCCCTCACTGGTCTCCCTGCTCAGTTGGGAGTCTGCTTCTACCTCTGTCTGTCCCCCCGACCCCTCTTGTCTCTCTCTCTCAAATAAATAAAATCTTTTAAAAAAAAGTTGAACTTTTTAAGATTATTGTAAATATTAAGTGAGTTGATACCTATAAAAATCTTAGAATAGGGGCATGGCACATATAAATATTTTGATAAATATTATTTCTTATTGTCCAGTCAACTTCTCTCTCTATATATATAACAATGTACTATGTGGCAAATTGTATAGAAGGTTGCCCAGTACACTAATTGTGTGAGATTTCAATAGTCAAATATGACAAGTACACCAAATTATGAGATGAACATCATCAGGATACAAATTTGATTTCTAACATGGAGATTAACTAAAGGCTTCACTGGTACTGAGATAACATAGAAGTGTAGACAATGAATGGTACTGCCACCACAAGAAGAATAGAGAAATAATTCTTGTGTTTTTTTGATAAATCCCATGATATCCTTTCTTTTATTTTTAAGATTTTTTTATTATTTATTTGACAGACAGAGGTCACAAGTAGGCAGAGAGGTAAGCTGAGAGAGCGGGCGGGATGCAGGCTCCCTGCCTAGCAGAGAGACCGACGTGGAGCTCAATCCCAGGACCCTGGGACCATGACCTGAGCCGAAGGCAGAGGCTTTAACCCACTGAGCTACCCTGGTGCCCCCATGATATCCTTTCCTTCAGGGAGTTTGGGAAATGGTCATTTGGTATGACTAATGAGCACATATTTAAAAAAAATCCTAAAAATTATTTAAACTCCATAAAACTTGTTTTCAAGAACTTGTCTGGTAATTTAAATACTTAAATCACCTGGTTCCATTGAATGTGTTTTGTCTTGTTTTTTGGATACATTCTCCTGGTTCCTCCTGTGTTTATTTTTAAATTGTATTCCAGACATTGTGTGAAAATGAACTGGGAGACCTGTAGTTTAATACTTTGTTACACTGTAAATGTTTATATACAGAATTCCAAAGCCTTTTCATTAAGGGTTTGTTAAGATGAAAGGGCTATCAGTTTCAAATTAGACTCAAGCTGAGCCAGAAATACATCATTATTTTAATCATATTGAATTTATCTTTGATTATTCCAATGCCCCAAATCACAAACCATATATTTTCTTATTATTCAGATTGCCAGAAAGTTGGAAGCAATATCAGCTACCTTTGGTTCATTTTTGTATTCTACTCCAGGACAGTACTAGAACCCAATTACCATGAAAATATACAGAAATATGTGATTTACAGATGTTCCCAACCCCTATTTCCCTGGTACTTTCTTACAGAACTCTGAGGGAGAGCAAATTAGTGAGAGAATTTTCTTTACCAAACTGTTTGTCTTTGTCTGTAGCTTCTGATTCATCCCTCAATCGTAAGTGCTCCAAGGCAGGCTGTTTTTTCCTTGTCTTTGCTAAATTTCTCCACCTATCCATATCTATAAGCCCATCTCTATGTTCAGAAGGTGCTAACATTCTGCTCAGACATAAACATCTTATTTCATTCTAAAGCATAATTTTATCAAGTCTCCCTTGTATTTATTTTTCTTCACATGGTCCATATAACAATATATGAAATTGATTTTAACAATATATTTAGCTATCTTAGTACATCCAACCTACAATCAACATAAAATTGTTGGGATAGATTACATTATTTTTATACTAAATCTTTACATCTGGTATGTACTTAGAGAGCATCTCAAGGTACATGCTAAATTTTCATTAGTGATACTTATTCTACATGTATTCTATAAAATTTATTGTTGGAAAAGTAGATTTACATAACCAAATTGTTGAATAACCAAGTATCTGTTTTTCTAATTTAGTTGTAATCATTAATAAGTGAAATTTAGAATTTAGATACTCAGCTTCACTAGCCATATTTCAAGGGCTCTGTTGCCACGTGTGTTTAATGGCTACCATATTGGTGAACATAAGTCTAGCTGTTCCCCCTGCCTTGAATTTTCTTTTCACTCTTCTCTTTTCTTTTAAGATTTATTTATTGGATGCCTGGATAGCTCGGTCAGTTAAGCATCTGCCTGTGGCTCAGGTAATGATCCCCGGTTCTGGGATTGAGTCCACATTGGGGTCCTTCTTCACTGGGGAGTCTGCTGGTCCCTTTGCCTGTCTTTCTCCCTACTTGTATTCTCTCTCTCTCTCTCAAGTAAATAAATAAAATAAAAATAAAAAGATTTATTTATTCGAGAGAGAACAATGGGGGAGGGGCAGAGGAAGAAGAAAAGGGAGAGAGACACACAGACTCCCCACTGAACACAGAGCCTGATGCAATGCTCCACGCAGCACTCATCTCATGAACCTGAGATTATGACCTGAGCCAAAATCAAGTCAATTGTTTCAGGGACTGAACCACCGAAGCACCATTCCAAACTCACTCTTTTACCATTGTTGTAATTTTTAAATACCTGCCAAAAGCTTGCCATTTAAATGAGTCTAACTTCTCTGCCTAATTTAATTCAGCTCCTTAATGCCCACCCAAGCTGGCATTCCTCATTTTTTTCCCTGTTCTACATGTTCTTTTATCCCTTATCAGTTTCATCTCCAAATATTCTATATTGAAAATGAATTAACTAATTATATTTTATAGCCTCCTTGCCTCCTACTAACATGTAGGCTTCAGAAGCAAAGCATATCAATCTTTATTTTATTTTTTGATTTTTCACAGTTAAAACAGTGTCAAAAAATTTAGTTTCTATTTAAATATTGTTGAATGAATGGATTCCCCCCCCAAAAAAATCAAAATATTTTATTACATTAGCCTATCTCATTTTCACATGTATAGACAAATTAATTTTGATGAATAATGATTTGAACTTTACAACGCAGTGAAGTGGGGATGCCTGGATGGCTCAGTCAGCGAAGCCTCTGTCTTCAGCTCAGGTCATGATCCCAGGGTCCTGAGATTGAATCCTGCATGGGGCTTCTTGCTTGGCTAAGACCCTGCCTTTCCAGCTGTCTGCTCTGACTGCTGCTCCCTCTGCTTGTGCTCTCTCTCTGAGAAATAAATAAATTAAAAAAAACAAAAAAAAAAAAAAAAAAAAAAACAAGCAAAAACCGAAAAAACTACAGTGAAGTGGGACATCAGTTTTCTTCTTTGTACTAAATTGTAATATATGAGACTAGAAGATCTGACAGAGAAGTGATGAGATTTCAGGTATCTTTTTCCCTGTTCTCTCTGTTCTCTCTCTTCTTCCAGAAGTTGTTAGTGTTTGATATAAACAGGTATGAGAAGAAAATAGTTGCTTTTCTGAATAGAGATATCAGAAAACTAAAATCAGCTCCAAAATAGCACCAGTTTTGCCACCTCTTACATGTAGATGTCTTAGTACCTTAGTGTTAGTCTTACAAAACCTCTTTAAAAAAAAAAAAAAAAAAACTTCTTTATCGATTATCACATAGTAAACACTGCCTTGATATGTGTTTACATCAGGAATTTGCTATTTTATGCAATATTACTTCAAGATTTTGATAGAATAAACTCAGGAGGAAAATACCTACTCTAAATTTGTACTGCAAGCTGATGGCAAAAAATTGAGACTCTCATTCCTTATGTGAATTGGGAACTCCATGTGTTCACTATATTTGCATCATCGATCAAGACATTACTATGCTAACAGAATTCACAGAATCAACAGATGGATACTTTTATTTTTATCTAAAAGATCAGCTGATACATTAATGTCATTTTTTTTTATAGTAGCTTGCATCTCTCACTCTTGCATATTATTGGTACTCTATAGGCCAGAATTAAACTGGTTTGGAAAATGTCACAAAATCTCTAACCCCAACAATGCTGGGAGATGATTTTCTCCTCCCTATCACATCTGCTTCCAGATTACCATTAAAATACTAAAATCGCCATGCCTATTTTACTTAGCTTTATTCATTCTTAACCACGATTAAATTCTGTTCTCTACACTCAGAATTGATTTAAACAAAACCTGTGGCTTCATCATTTTATTGAATTTATTTTAAATAGATCCAATTAGATTGTATTTGGTTTTGCTTTGTTAATTTCCCACAACGTCTACTGGTAAATTTGACAGTGACAAATGAAAATAACTTTTACCTTGTAAGTGACACATGGACTAGTAAAACCACTAGTTATTAAATTGATCCTAGTAATCAGACACCATTTTCAGTAAAGAGGCAATCAGAAGAAAACTATTATATAAAGTATAATAATACTAAGTTGTTTATTATATTTGTTCTTTACTTTTTAGGAGCCTTCCAGAATCTTAATCATCAAATTGAAATATCATTTGCTGGAAAATCAACTTAAATTAAGTTAGGAGATAAAAATTTTCCTGTCAGAAACTGAAGCCAACCATCTGCATCTAGCAAGCTTTTAGCCTTTTAAGTTCTTTGATGAAGATACTATGATAGTCTATCATCATTCTGACTTTGTATAGCTGATGGCCAGAGATATTGTTACATACAATGATTTTGCTGTAATTATCCACTTGACATCTGACTTTTAGACATTAGCCTTCATAACTTAAAATATTAATTTTCCACTTGGGATATTTATTTTCTCTCTCATTATGTCATTGGAACCATTTACAGCAACTGAACAATCTTTAATTATCTGGCAGCAGTTTTAGTGAGAGGAAAAATTTAGTCCATCATAGCTAAACTCAGGCCAACAAAAGAAAGACACATTAAATCATTTGTGCTGTTCACACTTTGTTTACATGAATCTTCCCTACCTTTGCAGGTATTTTCTCCTTAGGGAAGTAGCAATAATAGAACTATTCCTGCTCTTTTTTAAGATATGCTTTCTTAGGAAGATTAGGGTCAATAGTAGAATGAATATAGTGTTATATATTAATACCCTGTAACTGTATGTAGGGCATTTTAATTGTCCCTACTTTCTGATTTGTAACTTATTTGCATTTTCTTATTAGGAGCTGCATATTTACTTGGAAGTATTTTGAGGTTTAGAAAAAGGATAACACAGAGTATTTTCAACATATTAAGTACTTGAATTTTTTGGTGAATATCAGTCCAACCATGAAAAATGAGGGGTAAGATTAAGAACTATAAGGTCATAAATGATGTGTTTAATTGGAATACTTTTTTTTTCCTTATCATAAGGTAATAATAGAAAAGCAGGAGTTCCTCTATAGTTTGAAAGTGATATATTTTTACATAAAAGAGTAGATAAAACATTAGGTGAATATATTTAATGAACTTCATGAATTGAAAATATTTGGATAATATATCTTTAGACATTTTAGACTGCAAAAGGCACAAGTGAAAAGCTTAAAGGTGAAGTCATTTTTTAAGACAGTACATTTGAAACAAGGTATATTAGATTCTCTAGGTAAGTATTTTCTAATAGAAACATAATGTGAGATACATATGTAATTTTAATTTACAGTAGTCATATTAAAAATAAAATGAGTGGGTTTCATTTTAATAATATAGGTAACAACAGGGATTACTGTTTTATTTTATTTTTATTTTTTAAAGATTTTATTTATTTACTTTGAGAGAGAGTGAGAACAAGAAAGAGCACAAGCAGAGAGAGGTAAAAGTAGGCTTCCCACCAAGCAAGGAGCCTGATGCAGGGCTCCATCTCAGGACCCTGGGATCATGACCTGAGCTGAAGGTAGATGCTTAATGATTGAGCCACCCAGGCACCCCTACACAACAGGAATTATTAATGAGATAGTTCACATGCTTTTTTCTCATACTAAATCTTCTAAAATGTGGATATTTTACACTTACAATTCATTTCATTCAGCTGTTAAACATTTTATTCTAAAATAATTTACTTACCTTCAGTTTTCATAAAAGTTACAGTAAGTAAAAGAGACACACATACCAATTTTCCCCCCAATTTTTTCAAACTTAAAATTTGCACTAACTACATTGAAGACAAAAAAATCATTTTCATTTAATATTTGATTCATCATTGACAAAACTAGCTCATTTTTCTAAGAATTTATTTCACTTTTTATCAAAATGTATGGATTTCAAAATTATATCTAAGTTAAATAAATTACCTAACTCTAGAGTAGACTTAGTACTATTAATGTCAAATTCAAAAATGTGTTGCATAAAATTTGAAAACAGCTATAAATTTATCAGCATGAAAATGTTTTCTAAATTTTTTCTTAGTTTTTACAGCAATTTGCATTATTCTATCAAGAATTAAAATATCCATATTGGCCAATGTAAGAAAATGTTTAAAATCATTATTATTATTTCCATTATGTTAAAATTCATTTTCAATACAAATCCTTGTACTTTTCTATGTAGGTCACAAGCTTTTTCTTTCTTATTATAGCTCTAAATTGTAAATTTAACTTCTTTTGTAGTGCATTATTTGTGAGAGAATATAAACCATAAGACCATATTTTTTTTTAAAGATTTTATTTATTTATTTGACACAGAGAGAGATCACAAGTAGGCAGAGAGGCAGACATAGAGAGAGGGGGATGCACAGCTCAATCCCAGGACACTGAGATCATGACTGAGCTGAAGGCAGAGGCTTAACCCACTGAGCCACCCAGGCGCCCCCACAAGACCATATTTTGTCTTTGATTAAATATGTTTTAAACAACCATTCTTTTATTTTAAGATAATTTTGAATTTGAGTTAATAGCAGAGTAAATCTTTGTAAAACCCTTCCAGTATACAACTAAAAAGCATCAACAAAGAACTGTCATTAAATTCACTGTCTTCTTCTTTCAGCAATCACATAAATTGTGCAAATACTGAATGGTTTTAACAACTGTGTTCATGACATTTTCCAGAATGTGCTTCAGAAAACTGAGCACAAATATGTTCAATATTTAGCAGAATGGAGAAAATCAGTAAGTGAAAAATCAGTCTTTTGTGGTAAAATTCCAATTAATTGAGATTGTTAGTTAATAAAGTTGGAGTATAGACCATTGATATAGCAACTAAGTTTGTTTTTTTGTTTTTTTTTAAGATTTTATTTATTTATTTGACAGAGAGAGACACAGCAAGAGAGGGAACACAAGCAGGGGAGCAGCAGAGGGAGAGGGAGAAGCAGGCTTCCCTCCAAGCAGAGAGCCTGATGCACAGTTCAATCCCAGGACCCTGTGATCATGATCTGAGCTGAAGTCAGATACTTAATGACTGAGCCACCCAGACACCCCAGCAACTAAGTTTTTTTGGTTTGTGTTTGTTTGTTTGTTCCCCCCCCCCACAACTAGCTGATATTCTGTGATATATGTAAATAAATAAAAAAGACTGTGGAAGAGTTCAATAATGTTAATGAATTTAACAAAATACTTATTAGCAAATTTGAAAACCCCTTGAACTAAAACATACTGAATACAATAATTTTATAATATTCCTTACATTGCAACACTCAACTAAAGCTTAAGAAAAATTCTTAACATTTTTCATAATTTGAATAAATTGATTTTTGATGTGGTTTTAACATTCTTTTATGATTTTGAGTATTTTTAAATATCTTATATTCTATAATTAATTGTTTGGTGGCTTGAGTGATGATCTTTAATCTATCATAAAAATATCTTTATAAATTATTTCTTTCATGAGTTTCCAACAAAATTTCCATGATGGAAATGACCTTTATTTGTACTTTCTTTTGTCCATCATTGTTTCAAGATTTAAACTGTTTCATAACTCACCAAACTAATAAGCTCATACTGTTAAAAAATGTTTAAAATATGTTGGTGGCTATTTGATTCTGCTATCAAAAGACTAATTTCAGATATTTGTAAGAAACCAATTTTTTGATGTATTTTTGTATAAGGTCTCTTTATACTGTCCACTTTATTATCTTTAAAACTTTTTTTTTAAACACAAATAAAAATAGTTTTTGTTTTGCTCTGGTACAGAAAATGCAATCTCCATTCATAGTAACATATAGTGCATGCCTTGTTTCACAGATTTTTATCTTTAGTGTTCTTGTCATAATTCTAGTTGCTCCATCTCCACTAAATATTGCATCAAAGATATGCCTTTATTTTAATAAGAATGAAATATTAGCAGCCAGTTTTTATGGTCTCTGTAGGTCTGAATGGATGGAACACAGGTTCAATGTTAATGACTGCAAGTCTGACTGAAAAACAGACTAAAAGAGGAAAAAAAAAAAAATCTTCTCTCCTAGTACTGAAAACCCAAGAATGCCTGCTTCAGCCTCCCTTGCAATATGTGGCCAAGCTTTGGGAAATGGTAAATGTATGTAGGTATATATGTATGCATATATCACATATATAAAAGAATATTATACATCCATAAAAAGGATGGAATCTTGTCATTTCCAACAAGGCTAGACCTAGGTTATTATGCTAAGTGAACTAAGTCAGACTGAGAAGGCAAATATCATATAATTCCATTTATATGTGGAATTAAAAAAAAAGTGAAAACAAAAACAAAAACAAAACAAAGTTAGACCTATAAATACAGAAAACAAATCAATGGTCTACAGAGAAAAGGAGGGTAGAGGGATGGGCAAAATGGGTGAAGAAGAGTGGGGGAACACAGGTTTACAGTTTTGGAATGTATACAGTCAAAGATATTGTAATAGTGTTGCATGATGACAGTAGTTACACTTGTGATGAGTACAGCGTAAAATACAGAGATGTTAAAGCATCATGTGCATCTGAAACTAATGCAATATTGTGTGTCAACCATACTCAAAACTTTTATTAAAAGTTTCAAATGGTTTATTTGCAAGAGTGAGCTAAAAATAATGTAGCCTGCATGTAAGCAAAACTACCTTAATGTATAATGACCAAGATCAAACCCCAAATGACTTTCACATCAAGTTTACACCAAAGCCTTTCTATTTAATGATTCTTATTCATCTTTCAATATTCCTTAACAGTGTACCACATTAGAGGTTTTGAATGATTTAAGTCATCTCTTCTAAGTTGGTTAGACAAAGTTATCAGGCAGAGATCAAAATAACTCCCATCTTACTGATAAAGGCACATAGAGTAGTATGTAGCTCATATTTAAGGTCATCCAAGCAAATCTCTAAGAATTCACCTTTGAAATAAATATTCTCAACCACCAAGTTACTGGTATATTTAGGTAACCACTGGGCTCACCTTTGCAGATAAACTGCTTACCACAGAAAGGCAGTCAAAGAAAGACTGAGAGTGAAGGAAAAGACAATGTGATGGTACTGTGAGGGGGGGAGGGCAGGGCAGAGAGAAGAGAAACAAATATATTGCATATACAATATTTTAAAAATATAAACTATATTTATAGTATATTTCATGTTTAATGTATACCTCTCACTCTGGGATGTTTTTATCCAGTGATTTTTAGGGGGGCACTTCACATTTTATTAAGTTTGTTCACCAGGATTTCTAAAGTTGCCTGTCTCCCATGATCCTCAAGGAAGGAGAAATATGCCATCTAGCATGGTGCTCTCTGGGTGTGGGGAATATCTGCTTTTCTTGGGAAGTAACTGCAAGTCTGCTAGGCTTCTCCCTGGCTCCAGCATTAATATTTTCTCCTTTTGCCTCTAACAAAAACTGCTGCTACCTACAGGTTTCTTTTTTTCCACATCCTCATCAACACTTGCTGTTTCCTATGTTTTTGACTTTAATCATTTTGACACTTATGAGGTGATACCTCATTGTGGGTTTGATTTGCATTTCCCTGGTCCTGAGTGAGGCTGAACATCTTTTCACGTGTTTGCTGGCCATCTAAATGTCTTTTTTGGAGAAGTGTCTATCATGTCTTCTGCCTATTTTTTTTTAATTGGATTTGTTTTTTGGGTATTGAGTTGTAATAGTTCTTCATATATTTTGGTTACTCTTTATCAGATATGGCAATTGCACATACCTTCTTTCACTCAGTAGGTTGCCTTTTAGTTTTATTGATTGTTTCCTTCACTGTGTAGAAGCTTTCTATTTTAATGCAGTCGCTATAATTTATTTTTGCTTTTCTTTCCCTTCCTTCAGGAGACATATCTATAAAACATTGTTTTAAGCAATCTCAGAGAGATTACCACCAGTGCTATCTTCAAGGATTTTTATAAATTAGGGTCTCACATTTAGGTCTTTAATCCTTTATGTTTGTTTTTTGTGTATGGTATAAGAAAATTGTCTGGTTTCATTCTTTAACAGGTGACTGTCCAATTTTTCTAACACAATTTGTTGAAGACACTGTCTTTTCATTGGATATTTATTCCTCCTTTGTCAAACATTAATTGGCCATTATTGTGGGTTCATTTCTGGATTTCTGTTCTATCCCATCAATCTATGTTTCAATTTTTTTATGTCAGTGCCATACCATTTTAATTACTACCACTTAGTATTATAACTTGAAATCTGGATTTTTTTTTAAAGATTTTATTTATTTATTTGACAGAGATAGATCACAAGTAGACGGAGAGGCAGGCAGAGAGAGAGAGAGAGGGAAGCAGGCTCCCCGCTGAGCAGAGAGCCCGATGCGGGACTTGATCCCAGGACCCTGAGATCATGACCTGAGCCGAAGGCAGCGGCTTAACCCACTGAGCCACCCAGGTGCCCCTCTTATTTACTTCTTCTTCTGACAGCTTTTGATCTCATTCTTGAATCACTTGTATAGAAAATATTTAATTAAAATATTTTATTATGTATTATAATTATATATTACTAGCATGTATAATTTTATTTGGTATGAAATTATACATTCATCAGGTATTATGTTAGTCACTGAAAACACAGAAACTATTCAGAAAAAAAATCTCTGGCATCTTATTGTTCACTGTCTAGACTTATCTCATATTCTAAGTTATAGTGTCTTGGACTTTAAAGGCACTTTACAAATCTAATTCTATATTCCATCATGAGATAGAGAAAACACTACCAGTTCATCTAGATATCTCAGTTACCTCCTCAGCATACAGAAAATTCTTATTTTTAGTCAAGTAGGAATCATGTGACCAAGGCTTTCCAATGAATGGGGCCTGAAATAAATGTTTTCTATTCTAAGTCTTAGTCCCTGAAACTTCTCCCATGATTCTCATAATTTGTATTTGCCCATGTTAGCCAGATAGATGAAGAGGATCTAGTATATAATTTAAAAGTCCTAAAGGATGGCAGAGTCCCTTTTAATCATACTAGGTCTTAACTGACTGCATGAAACACAGAGTACCTACCACACCAAACTCAATTCCCTGCATTTGATCTTAATGTGAGGGAGAGTAATGTTTATTTTCTAAACCACTGAGATTTTTTGTACTTATGATATAAAAGGTAGAATTAATTACCTAGTCAATGCAAATATTGGTACCAAAAATAAAGACTACAAATGCTATTGACTTCACAGTTGGATGACAAGACACTTTTCCATGAAAACAAGAATGTAATGCAATGGAAACACATTTATTAATATTACCTCTTGTTTAATGTTATAGATAGACCATAGTAATTATCAGTTACTACTTATCAGTTCTAGTTAGGGGAATTGGTAGGAAAGAACCTAAATTTTAGCTTCTAGCTACCATTAACTGCATTTTGCAAAGTAGTGCAAGAAAAAAAAAATATGCTTTGGGGAGAAGTAGACAGGAGGAAGGTAATAAACAATGCTCAGAAAATACCACCTTGAAAGATAGAGAAATCAACCTCTAAGAAATCCCAAATAGTAGGTGGGACATGGGAAACTGAGAAATTCTTTAAGACAATAGACTGCATTAGCACTAGCCTTGGGGAAAATATAAAGATAAATCTTTCTTTTTAACCCTGATATCTTCAAAAATCCACCATTAAATTGTAAAATGAAATGAGAGAGAAAGAGAGAGATGTAAAAGGGAATAAAAAAAAAAAGAAAGAAAAAAAGAAAAAGAAAAAAGGAAAAGAAAAGAAAAATTCTGAGAACTTTGTTTGACAGAACTTACTACCATGATGGTAACTACTAAGTGGGACTAACTGGTAACAAATATATCAGAAGCTAGTAAGCTGTCATTAAGAGAATTATGTTGTTGAGGAAAAATAACCCAGCCTAAAGAGTTGTAGTCCTCAAACTTTTATAAATATATTTACTTATATTTCCCCTCTACAAATGTAGGAAAACTTCCTGTCGCCTGATGCAAATAATTAAAATTATTTTTAATGTTGCCCTGAAGAGTTCCATTCTGGTCTGATGGTCTTTTCTCTTATCTTTAATAAATGATTTTTTGTGTTTTTTTAAATTTGTTTTTAAAGATTTTGATTATTTATCTAGAGAAAGTGCATGTTCATGAATTGGGGGACAGAGGGAGAGAATCTCAAGAAGTCTGTGTGGGGAGAAAGGAGCCCCACACAGGGCTTGATCTCATGATCCTGAAATCATGACCTGAGCCTAAATCAAGAGTCAGATGCTTAACTGACTGAGCCACCCAGGTGCCCAAAATTTGTAACAATGACATAGGATCCTTGTTGAAGGCAGTGCATAAAAAAGATAATCAGACTGCAGTGTTCAATATCCACCTATACATTGCCAAAGAATTTGGGAAAAAAAAATTCCTGGTTGTAACTTGGAAGTTAGATTACATGACTACTACCTTGTATTTCTAAGGGAATAATTTGGAAAACAAAAGTTTAGTAATGTGTGTTGTTTTTTATTGATTTCTTCTGACAAGATAAAACCAGAAAGAGATAAGGTAGAGAAGTTGACCAGTTTTGCAAGTAGAAATTCTGCCCAAAACAGAATTTTGTAGTGTCCAAATCTTGGACAAACCAAATGTTTCCAGATCCCTGGAAGAGATAGGATAGCAAAAAGCTTTTAGCTACATAGGCCTTGTGAAGTTTTTCAGTTGATCAAAGTGTTTCAGCTTTCTGCCAAAGAACAGATCAAAAATATGATCTTGACGCTTATTGTTTTATTTGGCCTCAGACATTAAATATTCTTCCATATAGTCATGAAACAGAAAGAGATACAAGGGAGCCAGAATCTAAAGAAATAGTGGACTTTTGAAAAACACCTAGCAAAGAATGTTAGATGGAGTTGATGTCACAGGAAGTGAAACAAACAGAGGGAAAGAGAACTTTTTGAAGAAAAAAAAAAATCGATTGCGTATTAATCACAAGCCCCGGGGCGGAAGGGAGTGATTATTCAGCAAGCCTTAAAACATTCTGAAGGCTAAGTGAAGACTTCAAAAACTATGTATCCTTTAAGAAGGGCACCCCTAAACACCTTCTTCAAATATGATGAAGGAAGATAACAGTCAAATAGAATTTCTCAGAAAGCAGGGTGTTTATCAAAGCTGTACTCTAACATTCAATAATGGAAGTAGGAGGGCAAATAATTTACTTTTTTTAGTTCGTATTTCATTGCGTTATCTCAGAGATGCATTAAGTATTATTTAAAATGCTAGTTAATAAAATTGCTAACAAAACACCAGGCATTTATTTCAATAACTTGGAACAAGCTTTAAAATATGCATTCTTTTTTATCTGCTGAGACATTGTTTGTTTATTTTTTCTATTGAGTGTGCATAGAAGAAATCAACTCCTGTCCCAATCTGAGCTCATATTTGTTAATATACAATGTTGTAATCCAATATTCTATGTGAACATAAATTTGAGTTCTTGCCCACATGTCCCATTGTTTTTATTCACAATTCTTTGTTTTTATTCACTATCTAATTTCAGTGAACCTGTTGTTTTTCTCTTTAGTCTTCTTTTACATTGGTTTTATATTCTGCTTCTTCAATAAATTCCTATTTATATTTTCTATAAGGATTTTAATTTATCGATAAAAACATTGATAAATGGTGCCATGGAGGTTTTAATATTTCAAGATATTTCACTATGACAAGTTTGCAATTGCTATATAAAAATAGCAAAATGTACCTAACAGATGTTTCTTTTCCAGAGAGAACTAATTTCCATGTTCTCTCCTATTTTTCACCTTTCCGTTCTTCTTCCTTTGGCGTCCTCTTTGCTTCTGAATCAACAGAGTGCACAACATATTATTTTTCTGTAATTAAGTACCTTTTCCTTTTAAAATTCTGTTCCCTTCTTTGACTTTGTACATGGAGAAATGAGACTTTATTTCTGTTCTTTCCTATGTCTTTGTCCTCAGAAAACTTCAGGAAGAGTTGTGGAATTACAGAAAGCCCATTTATTGCAACACACTTCTCATACCTGCATGTACTTTATAAGCAACTTAGAGCCCTCTTAATTCTGACAACATATATATTTTGAATATCGATAGGTTAAATCATAGTCATGATTGCACACTGCTTAAGGACAAAAAAAAAAAAAAAACTTAGGTTCCTTGATCTTAGACCTCAATTAAATTTTATAAATATCTGTGTTTAATTTTGATATCAATTTCATTATATTTACCTTTGTAATTAAAGATATTACATGTTAATTAGCATCACAAATAGCACTATTTTCCCTGTGTGATTGACATAAAAAGTAATTTCATTCACCTGAAAATTTGTACTATAGTCATTTTCCTCTTGTTTTTACATACATGAAAGAGTGTGTTCAAATATATCATTTACAAAAACTATACTTATAATTTATGGATGCTGGAGGGTAAATATATAAAAAATACATGTGCTATAAAATCAGTATTTAGAAAATAAAAGAGGTCTTCGAATTTTATCTTCCCTGAGGTAAATAAATGAATTATATTTGTTTTAGCTCCCACAACCCCCACCCTGCCTCTCAAATTCTTCATATCAGAGAAATAATATGGTAATTGTCTTTCTCTGATTGACTTATTTCACTTAGCTTTCCTTTTTTCCATAGCAGATGTCTTTATTTATTTATTTATTTATTTTTAATTTATTTTCAGCATAACAGTATTCATTGTTTTTGTACCACACGCAGTGCTCCATGCAGTCCATGCCCTCTCTAATACCCACCACCTAGTTCCCCCAACCTCCCACCCCCCACTTCTTCAAACCCTTCAGATTGTTTTTCAGAATCCATAGTCTCTCATTGTTCATCTCCTCTTCCAATTTCCCCCAACTCCCTTCTCCTAACTCCCCATGTCCTCCATGCTATTGTTATGTTCCACAAATAAGTGAAACCATATGATAATTGACTCTCTCTGCTTGACTTATTTCACTCAGCATAATCTCTTCCAGTCCTGTCCATGTTGCTACAAAAGTTGGGTATTCATCCTTTCTGATGGAGGCATAATACTCCATAGTGTATATGGACCACATCTTCCTTATCCATTTGTCTGTTGAAGGGCATCTTGGTTCTTTCCACATTTTGGCAACCGTGGCCATTGCTGCTATAAACATTGGGGTACAGATGGCCCTTCTTTTCACTACATCTGTATCTTTGGGGTAAATACTCAGTAGCGCAAGTAGTGTCACCTAGCATAATACCCTCTAGTTCCATCCACGTCATTGCAAATGGCAAGATTTCATTGTGGGGTTTTTTTGATGACTGCATAGTATTCCACTATATATATTTATATACATCTTCTTTATCCATTCATCTGTTGATGGACATCCAGGTTCTTTCCATAGTTTGACTATTGTGGACATTGCTGCTATAGACATTCAGGTGCACATGCTCCTTTGGATCATTACATTTTTTTTTTAAAGATTTTATTTATTTATTTGACAGACAGAGATCACAAGTAGGCAGAGAGGCAGGCAGAGAGAGAGAGAGGAGGAAGCAGGCTCCCTGCAGAGCAGAGAGCCTGATGTGGGGCTCGATCCCAGGACCCTAGGATCATGACCTGAGCTGAAGGCAGAGGCTTTAACCCACTGAGCCACCCAGGCGCCCCGGATCATTACATTTTTATCTTTAGGGTAAATACCTAATAGTCCAATTGCTGGGTTGTAGGGTAGCTTTTTTTCAACTTTTTGAGGAAATTCCATACTGTTTTTAGAGTAGCTACCTCAGCTTGCATTCCCACCAACAGTGTGGGCGTGTTCCCTTTCTCTGCATCCTCACCAAAACATCTGTTGTTTCCGTTTCCTGACTTGTAAATTTTAGTCATTCTGACTGGTAAAGATGTTAACTCACTGTGGTTTTGATCTGTATTTCCCTGATGTCAAGTGATGTTGAGCACGTTTTCATGTGTCTCTTGGCCATTTGCATGTCTTCCTTGAAGAAATGTCTGTTCATGTCTTCTGCCCATTTCTTAATTGGATTATTTGTTCTTCAGGTGTTGAGTTTGATAAGTTCTTTATAGATTTTGGATACTAGCTCTTCATCTGATATGTCATTTGCAAATATATTCTCCGTTCTGTCAGTTGTCTTTTGTTTTTTTCACTGTTTCCTTTGCTTTGCAAAGCTTTTGATCTTGATGAAGTCCCAACAGTTCATTTTTGCACTTGTTTCCCTTCCTTTAGCAATGTTTCTAGGAAGGAGTTGCTGCAGTTGAGGTTGAAGAGGATGCTGCCCGTGTTCTCCTCAAAGATTTTGATGGATTCCAGTCTCACATTGAGGTCTTTCATCTGTTTTGAGCCTATTTTGTGTGTGTGGTGTATGGAAACAGTCCAGTTTCATTCTTCTGTATGTGGCTGTGCAATTTTCCCAACGCCATTTGTTGAAGAGACTGTCTTTTTTCCATTGGACATTTTTTCCTGCTACATCAAAGATTAGTTGACCATAGAGTTGAGGGTCCATTTCTGGGTTCTGTATTCTGTTCCATTGATCTATGTGTCTGTTTTTGTGCCTGGTAAAAGTCTTAGATTGATGCTAAGACATATAGCTCAGGTTTATTCTGAGTATATCCTTTGTCTCCCATCTTTGCCCAATACTTATTCACACTGATGTTAATTTTAATGATGAGTGAATCAATGTGGTTTTCTTTAGTTACACTGACATAATCTGAATTAGATTGGGGAAATGTCTGCAGAAAAGGTGAATTTTATCTTTTAAACCAATTTCTTGTCTCAATAAATATATTTCTTACTTCAGGAGTCATTTCTTAGCACTTACATTCTTATCTTCTCTTATTTCATTTTGATTCTATAGGACTAAAATATATATAACTAAATAAAATATATATAACTAAATATAAATAACTAAATACATATAACTAAATATATATAATTATATATAAAATTTTGATTCTATAGGACTAAAATATATATAACTAAATAAAATATATATAACTAGTATATAACTAAAATATATATAACTAACTAAATAAAATATATATAACTAAAATATATATATAACTAAAGATTCAAAATACATACTTTAATTACATATATATATAAATAATAAAAGTAAATCTTTCTTATTCTTCTATAATTGAAGTTTAAAACGTCATCCATTAGTGGTTAAAACTAGAAGCATTCTTAGAGATGATTTCCATCAATCCCTTCTTTCTTATCTGTAAAAGATTAAATGATTTGCCATTGAACCATCTCCTAGTCTACTACTCTGATCTGAATAGCATCTATCCAATTAAACCTTGTAATACTTACTTGACAAGACATGAATGGCTAGAATATTTTCTAATATATGAAAATAATTTCAATGTTATTCTTTAAATGTGTATTAAAGCAGGTATATATGCACATTGGAGTCACAATTGCAAAGTCACTATGAATTCTAAGCTTAATTAGTAAAAGTCTGTGAGAATGTAGCCCTATGGTTACATTTTTTCAACATGAGGTGCTTGAGTGAAAAGAGCCTTGTGTAAGATTGGTAAGTACATTTTAGTGCTTATTGTAGAAAAGTATATTAGATTGATGAAAAATGTACTAGTTAAAGATATTATCATCATTTGAAAGGACCAAATAATTCTACACTCAATAGGCATTTTTTCAAGTAATAAGCATAATACAAAATTGAAAATCTTTAAGAATGTTGTAATGTTAATTTATAGGCAAATTTAATCATAACTTGTAATTGTAAGAAAGTCCATTGCAAATAAATTTTAAAAGAATTCAATAGAAAAAGTTTAACAAACTTAAGGATAACACTCACATGAAAAGGAGAAATTTTGGTCATCTTGAAATAAAGCATCCTGCTCTTCAATACACATACAATTTAACAGAATAAAAGTATGCAAATGGGAGGCAGTATATTTATCTTAAGAAAGGTAAAGTTTTAAAATATAATCAAGCTGAAATATTATAAAGTGAGTGCTACTGCAACAATATTTTAGGATAATAGCAGAGATGTCAGTTAAGCAATTTGCAAATCGCATATTTCCCTGCTGTGTTTGCAAGATTACCTTGTGAATCATCAGAATCCATAACTCTAAAGGCTTTTGATTTACATTTGCCTGAAATACAAGGCCAGAAAGGACATTGCAGATAAGACAAACAACATGATGATCTAGTAGCTACAATACCAATAAAAAATAAACAAATAGGTCTCTTCTTCCAAAAGGCTGAAGCTGACACTTTACTTTTGCAACCAATAATTCTCTGCAAATATATAGACTCTTTATATAGATTACACTGGAACAGCATTTTTACTCAGGCTTGTTCATGTATTTTATATCCAAAGTGATATTTGAGACTAAAGGTGGCATGAGAGGACCTTTTTATCTATTACATTTTTCCAGGATCTTTGTATTATTCCATTCCTGTATTTTTATGAGATTGTCTCATTTATTAATTTTGAATTTGTTTATTTTCTGATTTTTTTAATTAAATTAAATTTTGACCACATTCTGTTTCCTTTTGCTACCTTAATCAAATAGAGTTTTATCATTAGTATTATTATTGTATTCAAACTTACAGTCTTACTGGTATTGTTTGCATTACTTGTTTTATCATGTCTTGCGCTTTCACCAAGAATACCTACTTTCTCCCGATAAAAATAAATAAGTAATATTTGCCAGAGCTTTATACATGCAGGGACTTTTATAAGTGATTTTAGATGTATCATGCATTAGTTCTAAAAATAAATCTATCTATATTTTAAACAAATAAGAAAACAGTTACTGTGGGTTTAAACAACTCTCACTAGGTCATTTGCCCATAATTAATGGAGCTGGAATGCAAATTGTTTGCCTGGCAGTGTTTGAGCCTCTGACTTTTTTCCCAGTCCCTCCCACCCCCTTTACTTTCAAAATGCTCCAAGATTAACTACAAATGTGGCCTTCACAACTATGATTTGCACTTTCTAAGTGCAATCTCCCAGGTCACAATTGATGAAACCTCTGTGGATGCCTGCACAAGCTGATTTTCTCTATTGAATAAAGGAGGTTTATGTGTATTTATGTGTGTGTGTATATGTGTGTTTGTGTATGTGTATATGTGGGGGTAGTGGAGAAAGGCATTCACAATGTAAGTGCAAAACTACAGAAAGTTGGTCTGAACAGAGAATGTAAGAATGATACATAAATAGAACCAGAGATAAGAAGAAAAGCCAGATATAGCATCCACTTTTGAACCTTGTCAGTTTCAGTACCAAAGCAAGTGTATGTGTACCATTGTGAAGCTTCAAATTTCAATTGGGGTTTGCCCAGCTAATCTCTACAAATGTCTGTGATGTGGAGGTTGGAGCTTCAGTATTTTAGAGTGTGGACTAACTAAGTAGGAAAAGTAAGGTTAAAAAGATGAAGAAACATAGGTTTAAATGTATGCAAATAGGATCAAACATATGAGATACAGAGATCACTAATGGCTCTTCATTGTTTTTCTTAAGCTCCTATAGGATCAAACTACCTTACTATATTTGCACTGACATAATTGTAATCTGAAAAATTTTTGGTTATCCCTATTTGTTTTGCTTACTGTAGATTGATTTTGAAACATGCAAGCTAATAGATAATATTCTTACCTGGAAGATCAGAATATCCTATCTTTTTCAAAGGATTTTATAATATAAATATAAATAAATATAAATATAAATATAAATATAAATATAAATATAGTATAATGAAATAATGAAAAAAAAGCCTAATAATATGTCAATTCCTGAATATTTGACTCCTTTTACCCTATTTCTTTCCTGCCACATTTTATTTTATGATCTATACAATAATTTTTAAATATTTTACTTTCTTAACTTTATAAAATTAAAACAATTTCAGATTTACAAAAATTTACAAAAATAGTGCAAAGACTTCCTATATTCCCTTCACCCAAATTCTTCAAATGTTGACATCTTACATAGTCATAGTACAGTTAGCAAAAGCAGGAAATTAAATTTGTTATAAAACTATTGACTGATCTGTAGACCTTATTCAAATTTCACTAATTATCCCATTAATGTGCATTTTCTGGTCTAAGATCTAATCCAGGATCCTACCTCATATTTAATTGTTATATTCCTTCAGTCTTCTTATATATGGGAAAGCTGCTTAGTTTCCTATGACTTTGAAATATTATAAGAGTACTACCCAATTATTTTGTAGAATTTATTCTAACTTAGATTTTTTTTTGAAGTTTTGTCAGGATTAGATTCAATTTATACACTTCTGGTAAGATTACCATTAAATACTATTAAGGATTTAGTAACTTGTAGTAATCCTTTATTTAGTAATAAAGGTTACTAAGTACTTAGTATTTTATGGGAAGATAACTTTAAGATTCTGCAAATATTTTATATCTTACCATAATTTGCTCCATCAATATTAGTACTCACTATGATTTTTGCCTATGGGAGTTATTACTATAGTAATTGCCAAAGATGATTTTCTATTTTCTAGAGGTCTTTATTGGAATTCTGTAAGAAAAAGCAGTCTCTTCTACGAAATGTATTAATTTGTTCAACTATTTATATTACTATGGAATCACATATTTATTTTATTATTTTATTTATTTTATTCTATTAACAATTCATTGTTTTAATTGTTAAAATTGTTCTATATTTGGCCAATGTGAGGTTTTTCAAGTTGGTTTCTGTCTTTAGACATGCCAGAATTATTTTTTGAAAAGGTAATTCCTTATTTTCTGGCACTACTAAAATTTATGAGCGTATCTTTCTCCGGCACCAGCATTTTTTCAGAGTTCTGGTTTACTTCATTGGAAAAATGGTAAAAACTAGTTGTTAGGCATGTTTGTTGCTACCGGTTTGCCACTGTTGTAGGATGTCACCATTAAATCTAAGATATGTACGCGTGTATGTTACGTGTGTACCTGTGTGTATGTGCACTTAATGTGGGCATTTGTGTGTATATACTCATGCATACAAACCTATGTCCCTTTCTGTACATCTCCATTTTTGTGGGTGTTAAAAAGCTTATACTGATACCTCAGTTTCCAACGCAATAGCATACTTCATTTTATCCTTCCCACATTCGGTTTGCAACTACTTTCACAGAAAGTGATTTACCTGGCTCTCATAATCTACACTATATTTACCTATTTTTTCAATCCCAGAACACACATATACTAATATCAGAACTACCAACCCAAACCTTGTGAAAAACAAATTCACTAGCCAGATTACAATATGTGGGTGCAATGTTTTTGTCTTTAGCTTTACCATATATCAACACGTAATCTTTGCTTAAGTTAGTTATACTATTTTTTTTAAAGATTTTTATTTATTTATTTGACAGAGAGAGATCACAAGTAGGCAGAGCAGTAGGCAGAGAGAGAAGGGGGAAGCAGGCTCCCCGCTGAGCAGAGAGCCTGATGTGGGGCTCCATCCCAGGACCCTAAGATCATGACCTGAGCCGAAGGCAGAGGCTTAACCCACTGAGCCACCCAGGTGCCCCAGTCGTACTATTTTTTATTCTCTTCACACCCTTCAATATGGTTACATTAATTATTTGTAACACATACATGTACATTTATTACTATTTGAGTTGAAGATCTCCCTCATATCTGGGATCATTTTAACATTTTATTTTTGAGGTATATAAAACATTGCTATGATTACATAAGTCACACTATATACCATATAAAGAAGTATTGTCAGAGAAATATCCCTCTTCTCCTTAACCATTGTGTCCTATTCCTACTCACCCATTCATTACTTCTCTATGAGATGTGAGTACTTGCTATTTAATATTTTTAAAAAATGACATTTGAGAATGTATTTTTGTTCTAATGCTTACCATTGTAACCTTTCTTAAATTCCTGTAGTCCCCCATTTTTGTATTTATCTTTCTCTGGATTGTCAGTTTTCATTAGTTTCCTTAACTCCCAACAATTGTCTTATCAACTATCAAGGAAGTATTTTATTTTCCTTTTTCCACTTCTTCTTTGGTTGCATTAGTTCTAATCTGTCACAATATGTAACTAATATGTAAATATTAGTTTTTTACTATTATCCATGTCTCCATTAGAAACTCCATCTTTTAATTAAAATATTTACCATCAGTTTTTACTTATGTTTTGCCCATAATCAACTGTTTACAAAAAGTTTATTCTCTAACAAGTTTTTCAAACGGCCCATAGATGCCAAATTTCCTAAGTTCTTGTACACTCAAAGCTATTTCATATGGCTTTGATAAGTGAAGGAGAAGTTAGCTGATCTATGTTTTTTCAAAAATAATTCTTTCTTGCCTTGATTTATGTGTCGTTTTCCAAAACAGTATGATGGCTTTGTCACTGTAACTCATTTGTTGGTGGTGGTTGTGTTGTTCCTCTTTTTTTCTATTCTCAAACAGTATTTTCTTGGCTTACACCTGGTTTTCCCAACTCAGAGGTACGAGTTTGTTACAATTGATGAACCCACATTGACACATTATTACCACCCCAGGTCCACAGTTTACATTATCTTGGTTTTGTACATTCCAAGAGTTCTGACAAATGTATATTGCCATAAATCCACCTTGTAGTATAGTTTTATCACTCTAAAAATAATTTAGGGTCTGCCTATTCATCTCACCCATCTTTCTTCCCTCCAACCCCTAACAACCTCTGATCTGTTGACTAAACCACAGTTATGCCTTCTTCAAAATGTAATATAGTTTGAATCATATAGTAAACAGCTTTTTCAATTGGCTTTTATCACTTAGTAATGTGCTTTTAAGTTTTCTCTGTGTCTTCTCATGGCATGATAATTAATTTATTTTTAGCACTGAATATCCCATTTTCAGGATGTACCACAGTTTATTTATCTATTAACCTGTTGAAGGAAGCTGCCAAAGCATTTTGCTGAAGGCAAATACTGTGCCATCTTGTTGCTGTTAGTCCTCAAAATATTTTTTTTTAAGATTTTATTTATTTATTTGACAGAGAGAAATCACAAGTAGGCAGAGAGGCAAGCAGAGAGAGTGGAGGAAGCAGGCTCCCTGCTAAGCAGAGAGCCCGATACGGGGCTCAATCCCAGGACCCTGGGATCATGACCTGAGCTGAAGGCAGAGGCTTTAACCCACTGAGCCACCCAGGTGCCCCCCTCAAAATATTTTTTAATTTCACTTTTTATATTTTGACTTGTATGTGATTTTAAGAGTTTGTTGTTTAAATTGTACATATTTATAAATCCCAACTTCCTTTTGTTTTCTATTTATTTCTACATTGTCAGAGAATATATTTTTATTTAAATAATTGTAAATTTATTATGTTTTTGTTTGGCCTAGTGTATGTTTTATCATGGAAAATAACTACATGCATTTTAGAAGAATGTGTATTCTGACTTTGGATAGACAGTAAAACATATGTCTGTTAGAGCTAGTGAGTGGATAGTGTTGTTCAAGTGTTAAATATTTACTTGTTGAACTTCTAGTTATTATCCATTATTTAAAATGAGGTATTTTAATATCCAAGTATTGTTGCTGAAATATCCATTTCTCTCTGAAATTCTGTCAGTTTTTTCTTCATATATTTTAAAATTTTGTTTCATATATTGTTGTTAGGTTCGTGTATATTTATGATCATTATATCTTCCTGATAAATGGTTACTTTTATAATTAAACTGTCTTATTTGTTTCTATTAACAAATTTTGACCTTAAGTATACTTTTCCATTATTATTATAGGCATTTCATTTCTCTTTTGGTTGCTCTTTTCTTAGTAACATTAAACATGATTTTCTTTTTATTCTATTTGGTCCCAAAATCTAAAGTAATCCTCTATTAAACATGTACAGTCTGGAACATGATTTCTCTTAAGTTTATTATGCCAATTGGATCATTTAATTGGCATATGTAAATCAATTGTATTTATATAGTTACTAATATTAAATTAGTACTACCATTTTATTAGTGCATACCTTTTTTATTCCTCCATTCTCCCATTACCTTCTATTTTGTGATATAGATATATTCTAGTATACCATTTTAATTCCTTTGTTTCTATTACATCTTTAGTTATTTTTCTTAGTTTTTGATCTGGAAGTTTTATGTTGAAATAATCTTCTTTGGATTTATATTTATTTAATTACTGTTAGCAGAAACCTTTCCTTCATTATACTACCACTCCCTCCTTCATATGTAATTGTCTTAGGAGTTACGTATGTCTTTATATACTATGAGGTCATCAACACTAGTTTTATAATTTTTTTATATGCAGTTGTCCTTCTAAAAACATAGAAGAAATAATTAAAATATAAACATATTTGGGTATCTGTCCATGTAGTTAGTTACCTGAGTTGTTCTTGATACATCTTCGTGAGTATACTAGTTATTTTATAGTATTATATTCTCTCAGCTTGGGAGACTTTCTTCAGTATTTCTTGTAAGGCAGGTACCCATACTTTCTTCTGCCTTTCTATTTCTGTTTGCTCTCTGCAACAATAATGAAGCAGCAGTACAAAGGCTTAACATTTATTATCACTCATTCTTATATTTGGAGCTAGAGAATCAACTCCTAGTCTCAGATTTCCCCTTGCTCCATTTTTCTATTTTTTTAATCCTAAAAAAAATTCTTCATAACTTCCAAATCAATACTTCCAAATCATACTGATTTAATTTTCCTCCTTGGCATATAGGCATTATCACTATACCTATAGGAAACTTTTCTATAATACTCATATCATTCAGAAGCATTAAGTATTTATATTTCTATCTCCTTTGAGGCAGAATAAGCACCATTAAGCCATGGATCAAACTAGTATTCACATCAGAATGGTATATGACATACTATAGGCACTCAACAATTTATTGAAATAATGAGTAAATTAATAAAAGATAATTTTGAGACAAACTTTGAGAAAATAATAGTATTTCTGTTCTGAACCCCAAAATACTGACAAGTTGTCACAAAATTATGCATTAAGACTGTAATTCATCTAAAATTTAAAAATGTTTAAAAGATTAACACATATACCTACAGATAAGAAATATTATCATAGGTGTTTTTAAAACCAACTTCATTTTATGAGGGTTCATCATCAGTCAGGATTTCTGTATATCTTACTGAAGCCTGAGGGCACTCAAATTGTTATTTGTCCAGATCATAAAAAACAAACAAAACAAAACAAGACAAAACCACATAAACTTTTCAGGTTAGATAACAAAAAGTGAAAAATAAATAATAAATACTTAAACTAAAGTTTCACTTTTAAGTTCTTATTTTATCCTAATTGTTGCATTGTTGAGGGACTAATATATAATATACATTACAAAATGGATTTTCTAAGTACCAAATGAAAAGCATTCATGTGTCCTACAAGATGGTTTATCCTCCATACCCTGGTTTCTTTCTTTCTTTCTTTTCACATTTGGGTTAGATTCCTAGTGATTATCAGAATAATTAAGGTTTATGTCTATTTTGAAGGGGAGCTATTAGTAGGAAACGTGATTAAAATCAAATGGGCTCATATAAACTATGGAGTATTATGCCTCCATCAGAAAGGATGAATACCCAACTTTTGTAGCAACATGGACGGGACTGGAAGAGATTATGCTGAGAGAAATAAGTCAAGCAGAGAGAGTCAATTATCATATGGTTTCACTTATTTGTGGAGCATAACAAATAGCATGGAGGACATGGGGAGTTAGGAGAAGGCAGTTGGGGGAAATTGGAAGGGGAAGTGAATAATGAGAGACTATAGACTCTGAAAAACAATCTGAAGGGTTTGAAGAGGTGGGGGGGTGGGAGGTTGGGGGAACCAGGTGGTGGGTATTAGAGAGGGCACGGACTGCATGGAGCACTGGGTGTGGTACAAAAACAATGAATACTGTTATGCTGAAAATAAAAAAAAAAATCAAATGGGCTCATCTAGAACAGTGCAGAAGTTCAGAGGTGTAAAATACACTAGATACTGCATCATAAGTGTGGCTGCGTGAATAAGTTATTGCCTCTTTAAAAATTTGATAATTTATTATCTAGTATATTCTTGGAAAATATTTTTAAATTATTTTAGAATTAGTCTATTTGATCTGGCTGAAATTCTACTACTTCTATTGAATCAAATCATTTATCCAGTCTTGATCAAAGTATTCAGATACTATTATAAAGGACATGAAAGTGAATAAAAAGTTACTAAATGCAATAAGTCAAATGAATTTAACTCAATTTTATTGGACAAGGAAATTTGATAGGCCTTGATACTGAGACCAAATATATAAGACAGATTTATTTATCAAGGAACTTAGATAATACTGAGAGGAAATTTTACCTAAAACATAAAGAAAATTAAAGTGCATTATTGTAGTATACATAATGATATTTCTCAACCTATAGAGTTAACCTAAAATTTTTATTGAAATGTAACGTTAATTCTGGGTTAGTTCCTCAAGTTATTTCTCATACCTTGATACAAAAAGGCTAAGAATATCATGTATATAATTTAAAAAATAACAGTTAATATGTATTAGGAGTCAGAAAAATTGCAAAGCTGATTACATCATCTGTCCCTAATGAAGGAAAATATTTCAGTAAGTGGTTTATTTCCTGTTGCAAATTTTTTATTAAAAGAGAAATTTCCGATAATAATAAAACTTTTGCTTACTTGTTACAATTCCACCATGTTTGATACAAGAAGGTTACTAAGAGAACTTGTTGCAATTTTACTTTAGTTTGTTTCCCAGGAGAAGCATACATTTCTTCATGGCTTCTCTTTGTCCAAGGTTTGATTTTCTAATGTTATTCATAAAACATTAGTTGGAATGGACTTGAATCCTCTTTGGTGTTAGAGTATTACAAGCAATCTTAATAGCAAACTTCTACAAAGAGATCTCCAGACAACTTGTTCATGCAACAAGCAGAAAGCATTTCTGATGTAAGGAGACATACTGAACGAAACAATGTGCTTCTACAAAGTTCTGACCATTTGAACTGACTCTGACCATGTGAGTGATGTAGTTAGAGCAGAGTATACAGGCTTGAGTGAAATATGTTTCATAATCAAATCATTCTCTTCTGATCTCTTACGTTTTGTCCACTTCAAAAATGCCTCCCAATCTTCTTTTCCATTTTTCCTATAAGGTGAACTTACAATAAGCTTGCAATACTAAGCACCTGATGATAATTTATCTTGACATATTCTCTTTGGTTTATTTCAGAGGTCACAATTAGGTACATATACCTTCGCTTCTCATTTCTTTCTACCAACCCTACTACATAAAAGCAAACTAATCCTTTTATCTTGGAAAGCAGGACAACTTAATACCTTCCAAACACGTATATCTACATGATTATTACAGTCATTTTATGAATCTTTTTACTAAACACAATGGCAGTATATAATACCATTTACATATCTATACACATCCCTGATTATTGCTATATTTGCCATTCAGGTACAGTCATTCTCCAGCTTTATTTTATCAAGTCCTAAAAACGTCTTTGAAACTTCAGGGCAAAAATATTCTAGAAATAGTTCCAGCAGTATGCTACTTCTTTGCCAATCTCGTATGTGTGAAATGAGTGATATAACCTTTTACTCTGGTTCAGAAATGTAATTACTGGATTTAAGAACAATCACACAGAAAAGAACAAGAGCCTGTGTGTAGGAGAAGTATTCCAACACAAATGGCAAAGGGCATATAGTCAATCAGGATACTTAAATAAGATACAAATATGAAGAAAATTAACCATAATATTGTAGTATTGTGTACAACTTTCAATTTATTTCAGTAGTCTTTAAAAGATTATTTTTGCTGGTTGAGAAGGATTTCACTGTACTCATGTAAGTATAGTAAATCATTAAGTCAGAGTATTATCTATGCCTTTAAACATGAATTAACTGAGTCTGAATATTCACAACTCTCATCAGAGGACCAAAATTTTAAAAACTTTCCAATGTTTGCTTATAATATTTGAATTTTGTGATTGAGTGCATGTGAGTGTTCACTAAATATTCCTCTTGATTAACTAATATCAATGGGTATATTCATAAATTGTACGGTCATGAAAAATAATAGTGGCATTGGTTTTAATATAACATATTCTAGGGGTGCCCAAGTGGCTTAGTGGGTTAAGCCTCTGCCTTCAGCTCAGGTCATGATCTCAGGGTCCTGGGATTGAGCTCCACATCAAGCTCTCTGCTCAGCAGGGAGCCTGCTTCCCATGCTCTCTCTCTCTGCCTGCTGCTCTGTCTACTTGTGATCTCTCTCTCTTTCTGTCAAATGAATAAATAAAATCTTAAAAAAATATAACGTATTCTATCCACATTTCACATATTGGAAACATATTTATATGTGTTATTTAGCTACCTGTACTAAGATTTGGAAATATTTTACTCTACAGATTGCCAAATGTTTAAATATCTACAAAATGATTGACATATTAATTATTTTTATATTAATAGTTGACATTAGGTGCTCCAAAACTGGTAATTTAATATGGAATCTATCTCTAGTGTTATCCAGGTTAATCACCTTATGTAATAAAAGCTTAATATACACATTTATCTTTAATCACACTTGACAATTTTTAATTTAATTTGTTATGATTCATTTTATGATTCTGTAGTTCTCTTTATTTGTGAAATGCTTGGATATAAGGTTCTAGGAAAATAACATTTTTACAATATCTAATATCTGATAAGCCTGTTAGATACTATTAAAATTGAATATATTTGCATAATATTATATTCTTGAAATGCAAAATAGTTTCAAAATTTTTCACACTGCAAATATTAGGACATGCACTGCTTTGTCAACTTTATATGCTTATAAGTTAGAGAGAAATGTATTTGCCTGTAATATTATATATTTCCTTATAAATAAAGCAATTTTATAAATCTGTGTTAAAATCTGTAATAACAAAATTTCACTAAATGTCACACATTTGATATTACTTAATTTCACTTGGCATATTTTGGTGTCAAATTTTCAAAATCCATACATTACTTAGGTTAACATAATTTGACATAGTAAATTATCATGGCTACATGTCCTTAAATTAGGATCTCATCACTGCATGCAAATATTTAGGGGATATGAAATACATTTACAAATCCATGGCTTGTTATATTTTAAGAGACGTGGCTTTCATTTCTTTCTGATTATTGTTTCATAACTTTCTAAAAACTTTTGATTTCTTACTTTAATTCGAAAGTTTTTTTCCTTGATTTTATTAATGTTATTGTCTTAGTTTATTGTGATGACTTTTATTTTTCTATTTCTTGAGACCTGAGAAAAGATGCTGGTAGTCAGGTTACTGTTATAGTTGAATGAGTTATTGCTGCTACTTAATACAAATATTTTGAAATAAGCATTTTTACTTTGATGTCTGAAAAATTTCCTTAACTGTTCATTTAATGGAGAAAGACATTTAACACATTAGAGACAACTTTCTCCTGTCTGATGTCTCTCACCACTGTATCTTTGTCATTCTTTTGACATTTTTGCAATATATAGTCATTGATATTCACTAATGTTTCATTGCTATATAGAGGTACATTCGCTAAGTATTGTTTAGAATATAGTGGAGGGCTATAAATAAATATAACATACATTCGTATTTATCATAACTATGCTGCAAAAATAGTCTCTAAAGAGGACGACCTTCAATTTCTTCCCTTCCCATATTTAAATGCTACTTCTCACAAATAGAGGTGAATTGGGTTTGTCCTCCCCTTGAATGTACTTTAGATTTAGTGGAAAATAAATGTGGAAAAATGCACATTCTGAGACTTCTGAGTCTGAGTCTTAAGACACTTTCCAGGTTTTACCTGGGTCTCTGAGAAAAGGATGCTGTTAGGTAGGAAATCCAGCACAAGGTGGCAAAGTTTTGGGTATGCCCAGAATTGCCCTGCGTAAAAGTCTTATTAAGAGAGGAACCGTGAGAAACTGTGGACTCTGAGAAACAAACTGAGGGTTTTGGAGGGGAGAAGGGTGGGGGTTGGGTGGGCCTGATGGTTAGTGTTAAGGAGGACATGTATTACATGGAACACTGGGTGTGGTGCATAAACAATGAATCTTGGAACACTGGGACAAATACATGCATACATACATACATACATACATACATACATAAAAGAGAGAAACAAAGCTAACCAGCCAGCCCACAGCTTTCCAGCCATCTTAGCTAAAGAATCAAAGATGTGAATGAAAATACTCCCACAACTGAGTCTTCAGAGAGTTTCCAAGCCTGACAGCTACTGACTGCAATACACATGGAAAATATTAAAGATCATGTATTCGAGCCCTGTTAACTTACAGACCTCTAAGTAAAAATAACAATATATCTTGTTTTAAACCACTAAGGTTTGTGCTGGTTTGTTATCTTAAACATATTTAAATGGAAACCACGTGTTTATATTTACATTTGTACTGTATGACATATATGTATATAGAAGAGAATATGCATTGTATAAAATGAATATGTCTAGGGGCCCCTGGGTAGCTCAGTGGGTTAATCCTCTGCCTTTGGCTCAGGTCATGATCTCAGGGTCCTAGTATCAAGCCCTGCATAGGGCTCTCTGCTCAGTAGGGAGCCTGCTTCCTCCTTTCTCCACCTGCCTCTCTGCCTATTTGTGATCTCTTTGTCAAATACATAAATAAAATCTTTATGAAATTAATATGTCTCTATACACAGAACAATGTTAGAGATACGCAAAGGCTTTAGTCAAGCAGATATTTATGAAAAATTAGACTAAAGTGATAGAGCGGAATGAGAGAAAAAGGGACATAAAATCTTTTTTCTAAGACTATAAGAATGCTTCAAACTAGGATGCAATAGGTAATTGTGGCAGAAATGTACCAGCTGATAAACAAGCTTACTTCTTCCCTTTCCAGTTTTTCTTGGCCTTTGTTGCCATTTATATAGGGTCCTATGATTGTATTTTAGCAAAAAAAAAAAAAAAAAAAAAAAGCAGAAATGTGTGTGTAAACTCCAAAGCTGACCCTCAATTTCCATACATTTTTCCCTCCCTCCCTTCCTCATTTCCCCCTTCCTACCTTCCTTCCTTTTTATCTTCCCAATCCTTTCTTCTTTCTAACCTTCATTGCTTCTTTTTAAAACATTTATGCACTTCTAAAAATACATTACACTTTATGTTTCTAAACTAAACTCCTTCCTACAGGATAAAATCATTATAAATAACTTTAAGATCTGCAATCATTTCTTTTCACCATTTCTGCCTTTCAACAGCTTAAGAATTTCAGAATATATTCTAGTTATTCAAGCTTCTCTCATGCTATTCTTGCTTTCTCCTCAGTTTTCCTTCTTTTCAACTTTTAAGTATTATTTTAATGTCACTTCTCAAATTTCTATATTCAAAATTTATTATATTTTCTCAAAGCAACCTGTTCTCTTCCTTTACCAAATGGACACACTTTAATCTATATATTTATTTTCATAATATTTTATCCTTTATTAAAATGTATATTCTCAAAGGCTAGGAAAATTTTTTTTCTCGTGACATAGAGCACTTTATAGTTATCCATAAAATGTATTTGAACTTGGTTTCTATTATCTATAGTAAGCAACAATATTTAACCCAAATGCCTAAGATTACATTTCAAGTTGCATATATGTTACCAGAACACTCTCAAAACTCTTTTCACAATTATGCTTATTCCTTTCATTGTATTGACATATGAAAAAGTTTAGTAGAGTTGTCAGCATATTTTTTAAAAAAAAGTCAATGATAAGTTTGAAAGTATATGTCATGAATTTCTTTATCTTTGGGTAGCTCTAAAGAAATCTGGGGTGCCTGGGTGGCTCAGTGTGTTGGGGCCTCTGCCTTCGGCTCAGGTCATGATCCCAGGGTCCTGGGATTGAGCCCCCATCAGGCTCTCTGCTCCATGGGGAGCCTGCTTCCTCCTCTCTCTCTGCCTGCCTCTCTACCTGTTTGTGATCTCTGTCAAATAAATAAACAAAATATTTTAAAAAAAGATATCTTAGAAATAATAATTTTTATTCATTTTAACACATGAATCAGGAATAGCTGAGAAAAATAAAAAAAAACTTTTATGCATTGGTTGAAGCCTGATTATTTTCATTTCTTATCTTGAATATGTGATCCTAAATGACTATAGATAAAGGATGGACATATGGCTTTTCACTTTTCATGAACCTCATATGACAAAAAAGGCCCGTTTACTTGACTAATTCTTACACAACAATTCTATAATCTGGTTTAAACACCAAGTGAAAAAGAGAAAATTATAATCTATATTAACCTTGTTAGCCCAAAAAGGGTATCGATAGGTTATTTTTGGGACACGTGGGTATTTCAGTCAGTTAAGAGTGTACGTATGTGTGTGTATAATGGAATACTATTCATCTCTAAGAAAGAAGAAATTTCCGAGTCAGAAATTTTGGCTCAGGTCATGATTCCAGGGTCCCAGGATCTAGTGCCACATCAATCTTCTTGCTCAGCAGGGAGCCTGCTTCTCCCTCTGCCTGCTGATCCCCCTGCTTGTGCTCTCTCTCTCTGACAAATAAATAAATAAAATCTTTAAAAAATAGGTTACTTTTTCTTTGAAGACCTACTTTCCCCATTAATTTTAAAATTTGGCTTAGAATTTTAATTGTTGACTCTTTCTCAGTGTTGCTTATAAAATGATCCTCTTAAGAATAGTCTGCATATGAGGGGAGAAAAGGAAGCAGATTATGCATTCAATTATTTAGGAACTACATAAAAGATATGCTATGCTTTATTTAAATATAGAAATATATATTCACACACATACATATATAATACATAAGTACATATATTAAGTTCTGCTATTAGCAAAGATATAACAGATCAAGGAAAAAGAAAAGAAGGTGTGCTTTTTTATTTTAGAAATTTATTTTTTTCTTACTTTCTACTTTTAATATTTTTCTAGATTTATTTAGACATAATTGACATACAAATTTATATAAGTTTAAAGTGTAAAATATGTTAATTTGGAACATAAATGTTTTATAAAATGATTAACCCCCAGAGCATTAGCTAAAACCTCCATCATGTCACATACTTACTTTTTTTTTTTGTAGTGAGAATATGTAAGATGTATTCCATTAGCAAGTTCAAACATATAACCCAGTATTATCAGCTATAATCACCATGATGTGCATTAGATCCTCAGATCCAGTTAGATCCAGTTATAAGACAGGAAGTTTGTATGCTTTGGCTGACATCTTTCAGTCCCCCCCCATGCCCCTGCCCCTGCCAAGCACTATTCTACTCTCTGTCTCTACAAGCTCAGTTTTTTTAGATTCCACATGTAAGTGAGATCATACAGTATTTATCTTTCTCTGACTTATTTCATTTAGGATAATATCCTCAATGTCCATCCATGTTGTCAAAATTGGCATAAATTTCTTCTTTCTTAGAGATGAATAGTATTCCATTATACACACACATACACCTCACAGATCAGATCCATTCATTTGTTGATGATATTTAGGTTGTTTCCATATCTTGGATATTGTGAATAATACTACAATGAACATGGAAGGAAATGTATCAAATTGAGGTCCTATTTTCATTTTCTTTTGACATATACCTAGAAGTAAAATTGCTAGATAATGTGGCAGATTTTTTTTTTTTTTTGGTAGATCTATTCTTAATTTTTTGAAGAACGTTTGTATTTTGGTCATGTCAGTTGCAATGTCTCCTCTTTCATTTCTGATTTTATTCATTTGAAACTCCTCTCGTTTCCTCTGTAGTCTCTGTAAGGTTTACGAATTTTATCTTTAAATAAAGATTTTAGTTTCATTGATTTTTATTGTTTTTTAGTGTCTCTATTACATTTTTATTAATTATTTTGACTAACATACTATGTATTTTTTGCCCCAGGGGTACAGGTCTGTGAATAGTCAGGCTTATGCACTGAACAGCACTCACCATGGCACATACCCTCTCCAATATCCGTAACCCAACCACCCTCTCCACACCTCCCTCCCCCCAGCAATCCTCAGTTTGTTTTGTGAGATCAAGAGTCTCTTATGGTTTGTCTCCCTCCTGATCCCATCTTGTTTCATTTTTTTCCTTTCCTACCCCACAAACCCCCCACTCTGCCTCTCAAATTCCTCATATCAGGGAGATCATATAATTGTCTTTTTCTGATTGACTTAGTGTCTCTATTACATTTATATCTTCTCTGATCTTAGTGATTTCCTTTCTTTTGCTAACTTTTGGTTTCATTTGCTTTTTCTAGTTCCTTGAAATGTAATATTAGTTTATTTGAGATTGTTCTTTTTCTCAATGTAGATATTTATCCTTATAGACTTCCTGCTTAGATTGCCTTAGCAGCATCCCAAAGGTTTTGGTATGTTGTGCTTTCATTTTCATTTGTTTCAATATTTTTCAAATTTCTTTTTGATCTCTTCTTTTAAATTTCTTTACTAATTCCTTCAATGCAAGAAATATAATTTCTTGTATTGGTTGTTCAAGAGTGTATTATTTAATTTCCACTTATCTGCAAATATTAAAGTTGTCCTCCTATTATTGACATGACACTTTGATTGGAAGTATACTTGCTATAATGTCAAAGTTCTTACATTGGGTAAGACTTATTTTATGTCCTAACATAAAATCTATCCTGGAGAATGTTCCATGTGCTTTGAGAATAATGTATCTTCTGCTGCTGTTGGATGGAATGTTCTGTGTACATCTGTTAGATCCATTTGGTCTAAAGTATGGTTTAATTCTAATGCTTTCTTTTTTATTTTCTGTCTACATGATACATCTATTGTCAAAATTGGAGTATTAAAATTCCCTTCTCTTTTTGTATTGTTGTGTAGTCCTCCCTTTCAATCTGTTAGAATTTCCTTTTAATATATTTCTGTGTTCTGGTACTGTGTGCTTGTATGGTTGATTTTTGAACAACACAGGTTTGAACTGCGTGGGTCCACTTATAAGGCAGTTTTTTTTTTTTTTATAAATACAGTACAATACTATAAATGTATTTTCTCTTCCTTATGATTTTATAGTAACATTGTCTTTTCTCTAGATTACTTTATTGTAAACTATAGTATATAATACATATAACATAGAAAATACATGTTCATCAACTACTTATGTTATCAGTAAGTCTTCTAGTCAATAGTAGGCCATTAGTAGTTAAGATTTGGGGGAATCAAAGTTATATTTTCAACTGTGTAGAAATTCAGTGTTTCTAATTCCTACATTGCTCAAAGGTCAACTGTGTATGATTGTTACATCATCTTGGTAGATTGACACCTTTATAATTATATAGTGCCCTTCAATGTCTCTTGTTATCAGTTTGACCTACAGTCTAGTTGGTTTAATATCAATATAACTATCTCTGTTCTCTTTCAGTTTCCAATTGCATAGGATATTTTTTTTCCATCCCTTTACTTTCATCTTCAGTACATTCTTAAACCTGGGGTGAGTGTCTCAGAGGCAGGACACAGTTGGGTCTCACTTTTTAATCATCCAGTATTCTATGTTTTTTATTAGATAATTTAAGATGTTTTCATGTAGAATAATTATTTATAGGTAAGAACTTACTAATATACTACTTTGTGTTTTCTGATTGTTTTGTACTTCCCTTGTTGATTTTTTCTTCTTACTGCCCTTTTTTTTTTTAAGTGATTTTGATTAGGGATATGCTTTCACCCCCTTCCTTCATCTTTTGTGACCCTACTATAGGTTTTGGCTTTGTGGTTTCAAAGAGACTTACATAAAATATCTTACACACATAGAAGTTTATTTTAGGCTGATAATAAATTTCAATCACATGTAAAAATTCTACCCTTTTATTTCTTCCCCCCTTATCTTTTTGATGTCACAATTTGTCTCTTTTTATACTGTATATTTATTTAAAACTCATTGTAGCTGTAGTTATTTTTAGTATCTTTGTACCTTAACTTTTATAATACTAGGGTTATGTGGTTAACCCAATTTCATATTACAGGATTAGGTTATTCAAATTTGAATGCATACTTATCATTTCCCGCATATGGTATATTCTGATATGTTTTCATGGTACTAATTAGCATTTTTTCATTTCAGCTTGAAGAACTCCCTTCAACATTTCTTGTAATGTAGTTCCATTGGTGGTGAATTTCCTTAGTTTTTGTTTGTCTGAGAAAGTCTATCTATCCTTCATTTCTGAAAGATAACTTTCATGTATATAGTATTCTTTGTTGAATTTCTTCTTTTTTTTCATTTTAACACATTAAATATATAATCTCACTCACTCTGACTTGTAAATTTTCTGCTGAAAAATCTGCTGATAGCTTTATGGGGGTTCTCTCATAAGTAATTAGCTTTATTTTTCCTCTTGCTACATTTAAGGTTCTTATTTAATTGTTTATTTATTTACTCTTTTAGTATAATATGTCTTCTGGATCTCTTCAATTTCATTTTGCTTGATGACCTATGAACTTCACGAACTTGAATATCCAAATCTCTCCCTGGATCTATGAAATTCTTAGCCATTATTTCTCTAAATAAGCATCCTGTCTCCATCTCCCTCCATCCTCTCTCTGGATAGCCACTGATTTTTAAGCTGGTCCTTTTGATAATAAGCCATAGCTCATGAAGGATTTTCTTTACTCTTTCTTATCCTTCTACCTTTTTCTCCTGTGACTAGATTATTTCAAAGTTCCTAACTTCAATTTCATTCATTATTTTTTCTGCTTGGTCAAGTCTCCTATTGATACCTTTCTTGCAGTTTTCACTGGATTCATTGTTTTCTTCCACTACAGAATTTATTTGGTTATTTTTAATGATTTCTAACTTTGTTTAACTTCTTATCTTGTTTTCTTCCAGATTTCATTGAATTACCTTTCTGTGTTTTTTGTTTTTGTCTGTTTGTTTATACCTTGTTGAATTTCCTTTAACAATTATTTTGATTCCTTTATCAGTTAAATCAGAGATCTTCATGTTTTGGGGTTCAGTTGCCAAAAGATCATTGTGATGCATTGGTGAAATCATGCTTCCAAGATTTTTCACATTCCATGTAGTTTTGTGTTGATATATTGGATTTTTTAAAATTTCAAATGTTTATTTAAGTTCTAGTTAGTTAACATATATGGCAAAACTGGTTTCAGGTATAGAATGTAGTGATTCATCACTTATATATAACACCCAGTGTTCGTTACAAACACCCTTTTTAGACCCCATATCCATTTAACCCATCCCCCACCCACATCCTTCCACGAACCCTCAGTTTGATCTCTATAGTTTAGAGTATCTTATAGTTAGCTCCCTTCCTCCTTTTTCCTCTTCCCCTCTTTTCATATACTCTTTCTCAATTCCCACATATGAGTGAAATCATATATTTGTCATTCTCTGACTGACTGATTATCTCACTTAGTGTACTAAGTACTAATACACTCTAGTTCCATCCATGTCCTTGCAAATGACAAGATTTCATTCTTTTTGGTGGTTAACTAATATTCTATTATATGGAAATTACTGTATATTTTATCTGTAATGGAATATATGTATACTAAATGGAATATATTACATAACATATATATTATCTATAATATCCCATTACAGATACACATATATGTATATGTATAAATATTACATATATCATATATTATATTCCATTATATACCATATATTATATTACACTATATATACATATATTATATTCCATTATATATACACAATATATGATACATATTTTGTGTACTATATATACTATATATGTTATATTTTATGTTTATTATACATATTATACATATAATGTTCCTCAATATGCATATTATATCATATTTATCCATTGATCAGTCAATGGGTATTTGAGCTCTTTCCATAGTTTGGCTATTTTTGATAGTGCTGCTATAACCATTGAGGTGCAAGTGCCCATTTGAATTAATATCTTCATGTCTTTTTTATAAATACCAAGTAGTGCAATTGCTGGGTCACAGGGTAGTTCTATTTATCACTTTAAGAGGAAACTCCATACTGTCTTGCAGAGTGGCTGCACCAGTTTGCATTCCCTTCAACAGAGTAAGAGGGTCCCCCTATCAATGTATCCTTGCCAACATCTGGTATTTCCTGAGTTGTTAATTTTAGCCATTCTGACAGGTGTGAAGTGGTATCTTATTGTAGTTGTGGTATTTCCCCAATGCTGAGTGAGGTTGAGCATCTTTTCAGGATGTCTTCTTTGGAGAAATGTCTGTTCATGCCTTCCACTCATTTGTAAACTGGATTATTTGTTTTTTGGGGTGTCTGTTTTGATGAGCTCTTTGTGGTTTCTAGATACTAACCTTTTATCCAATATGTCATCTGCAAGTATCTTCTCTCGTTCTGCCAGTTATCTTTTAGTTTAGTTGATTGTTTCCTTCACAGTGCAGAAGGCTTTTATCTTGATGAGGTCCCAGGAGTTCATTTTTGCTGTAATTTCCCTTGCCACTGGAGATGTGTCTAGCAAGAAGTTGCTATGGCCAAGGTCCAAGATGTTTCTGCCTGTGTTTGCCTCAAGGATTTTGATGGGTTCCTGTCTCCCATTGAGGTATTTCATTCAATTTTAATTTCTTTCTGTATATGGTGTAAGAAAGTGGTCCAATTTCTTTCTTCTGAATATAGCTGTCCAGTTTCCCAACATCATTTGTTGACGAGGCTGTCTTTTCTCCATGGGGCATTCCTTCCTGCTTTGTTGAAGATTGGTTGACTATATTTCTTCAATTTCTTTCATAAGTGTTCTATAATTTTCAGAATACAGATCAGAATACCTCTGTGGATAGGTTTACATCTAGGTATCTTGTGTTTTTTGGTGCAATTGTTATCGGAATCAATTCCCTGATTTTTCTTTCTGCTGCTTCATTATTGGTGTAGAGAAATGCAACAGATTTCTGTACCTTTATTTTATATCCTGTGACTTTGAGGACTTCATGTATAAGTTCTAGCAATTTTTTGGTGGAGTCTTTTGGGTTTTCTACACGCAGTTTCATGTCATATGAAAATAGTGGCAGTTTGACTTCTTGCTTGCTGATCTGGATGCCTTTTACTGTTTCAGTTGTCTGATTTTTGAAGCTAAGACTTCCAGTACTGTCTTAAGTAATAATGGTGAAAGTGGATAACCCTGTCTTGCTCCATACCATAGAGGAAAAGCTCTCCATTTTCCCCATTGAGGATGATACTAGGTGTGGGTCTTTCAGACACGGCCTTTATGGACACTGAGGTATGTTCCTTCTATCCCTACTTTTTTGAGGTTTTTTGTTTGTTTGTTTGTTTTAATTAAGAAACAATGCTGCATTTTGTCAAATGCTTTTTCTGCATCTATTGAGAGGATCATATGGTTTCTACCTTCTTTTATTAATGTGGTGTATCACATTGATTGATTGGCAAAAAAGCAAGCCACCCCTGCTTCCCAGGAATATATCCCACTTGAGCATGGTGAATGGACCCCTTAGTGTACTGTTGGACTTTATTTGCTTGTTTCTTGTTGAGAATTTTGTGTCCATGTTCATCAAGGATATTGGCCTGTAATTCCCCTTTTTTAGTGGGGTCTTTGTCTGGTTTTAGAATCAAGGCAATGTTTGCCTCATAGAAGGAGTTTGGAAGTTTTCCTTCCATTTCCATTTTTTTGGAACAATTTGAGAAGAACAGGTAATAACTCTTCTTTAAATGTTTAGTAGAATTCCCCTGGGAAGCCATCAGACCCTGGACTTTTGTTTGTTGGGAGATTTTTGATTACTGATTCAATGTCTTTTCTTGTTACAGTTCTGTTCAAATTTTTTATTTCTTCCTGTTTCAGTTTTGGTAGTTTGTATGTTTCTAGGAATTTGTCCATTTCTTCCAGATTGTCTAGTTTGTTGGCATATTATTTTTTATACCATTCTCTTATGATTAGTTTTATTTCTGTGGTGTTGGTTGTGATCTCTCCTCTTTTATTCATTATTTTATTTATTTGGGTCCTTTCTCTTTTCTTTTTAATAAATATAAGAGTCTATCCATTTTATTAATTCTTTCAAAGAACCAGCTTTTTTTTTTTTTTCTCCTTCTTCTGTTGGGGTTAGGCTTTATTTGCTGTTCCTTTTCTAGCTCCTGTAGGTATTAGGTCAGGTTGTGAATTTAAGACTTTTCTTGCTTCTTCAGGTAGGTCTGTATTGCTGTATACTTCCCTATTCCCTCTATGACTGCCTTTGCTGCATCCCAAAAGTTTGGACTGTCATGTTTTCATTTTCACTTGCTTCCATGTACTTTTTAAGTTCTACCCTAATTTCCTATTAATGCATTTGTTCTTTATTAGGATGTCATTTACCCTCAAGTGGTTGTGGTCCTTCCAAATTTTTTCTTGTGGTTGACTTCAAGTTTCATAGCATTATGCTTGAAAATACACATGGTATGATTTCAATCTTTTTGTACTCAGTGAGGCCTGATTTGTGACCCAGCATGTGATCTATTCTGGAGAAAGCCCATGTGCACTTGAAAAGATTGTGTATTCTGTTGCTTTAGGATGAAATGCTGGACTATATCTGTTAAGTCCATCTGGTCCAGTGTGTCATTCAAAGGCATTGTTTCTTTGTTCATTTTCTGCTTAGATGGTCATTCCATTGCTGTGAGTAGGATGTTAACGTTCCATACTATTATTTTATCATTATCAATGAGTTTCTTTATGTTTGCTATTAATTGATTCATATATTTGGGTGTTCCCAATTTGGGGGCAAAAGTGTTTACAATTGTTAGATCTTCTTGAAGGGTAGTCCCCATAATTATGATATAGTGCCCTTCTTCAACTCTTGATATGGTCACCTCTTCCAGTTTTTACTGACTGCTTTTTGGGAAGCAATCTTCCCCTTCTATCAGCCCTGGTAGAGATTTTAAGACTTTTCCAGACCTTCTATAGATGAACTTGTTCCACATTCCTTCCTTCCTCTTGTGGCAGAATTTTAAGCTTTTCAGCTTTCACTGGATCTTGCAACACACTAGATTTTTCCAACTTTCTGCCTAGGCTCACAATTGCCAAGGCCCTCTCTTGCCACCTTTGAATGTGTGCATAGAGATCTAACTATATGGTAATGAGGGTTGGGTGTGTGGGTGAAGCACATGGAGCACTAAGTGTGCCTGTGGGCCATTTGGAATGATCCATCAGTAAGGTATTCCCAGCAGGTTGTATGTGGCCTTGTTGATGGTATCTGAAAGGCAATTTTGATCCATATCTGTTTAATGTCCTCTGAGACCTCTATGTACCACTCTCCCAGACTTTTTCTGCTCCCCAGTAGTGAAGTTTCCAATTTCATAGTCTGAATGAGGTAAGAGTGAAATAAACTCCTTTGGCAGTGTCCCACACAGGTGAGAAAACCAGGTGTCCTCTCACATGCTCTCTCTTTCCCTTTGTGGAAGAAATCACAGGCCAGGGAAGTTCTTTCTTGGTCTTGGTTCTAACCTGTGCCATCTTAAAGGAATGAGTGATGTACATAAAGTAAAAATATTCCTTTTACTCACTCCCATTGCATCTAAACTTTCTTTTCCTTCCTTTTTTTTGTTTTTTTTTTTCTCTTATGGAATCTTGGAAACATCTTTGGAAACTGGACTACCACAAAAGCTATTGTCTTTTAGTGACCATATTAAATTGGTGTTATACAAGAGCACCTATACTATAGCAGACAGACTAGAGCTGGTTCACGGGCCACTGAAGTGTCCATATCCAACACTGAGGTCTCTCTGTCTACTGATACATGGGTGGGCAAAGCTCCCCGCTGAGTTCCTTGGTATTTTCTATTGAATCTCACAGATCCCTCAAAGACACTTTGGTCTATGAACAGATGCTGATTTTTTGTTGGTAGGGGGCAAAAATGAGAAAGGTCTTATTTTGCCATGATGCTGATGTCACTCCACTTACTTTCTCTTTGATTGAATATACTCAGACTGGACTGCCACATTCCTATCAAAAAGATAACATATGCATGTATTCCATCATTTTCTCTATTGCACTGACATATGAAACATTTTAATTTATTCCATCCTTACAAAAATGGACTTAATATATTCTATTGTATTTACCTTACAAATTGGTGTTTGCAAGTGAATTTATTTTTCAGGCATAGCAAGAAAATGTTGATGGCTTATATATGCTATTCCCTTTTTGTTTTCCTTTTAATATATAGAGGTTTGGTAACAGTATAGCCAAAAAAGAAAGGAGGGTCACTATTCCCAAAGGACATTTCATTGCCATGTAGACATTGAATGTTATAGTTTATTCCAATGTAAATATTTGAGACACTGCTTTTCTGTGCATGAACTTCCAAGACCATATTTCTCTAGCTCAATATCAAAGTAATAAAGTATCATGAGTGAAACAAATTACTATCTAAAGTATATATGCTCAAGGACTTCCTCCATCTCTGACTGCCAGGCTCTGGCAGGTGTAAAGGATTTTAGTAAATACATGATAAATCAATTTTATCCTCCACCAGTTTAGGATGCAATTTGGTTCTGCCCTTGGGTATTTTCACCTGCGACATTTTGATCCTACTGCTAGTGTTGATCAATGTAGACCTTTGTGCTCAGAATGCAAATATTTGTAGATTTGACTCCCTTCTCCAATCCTGAAATAAGGCAACTCCTTTTCTCAAGACTTTTGGGCACTATCAGATGTTTTTTTCATTTACAGATCATGTATTCACCTTGACTGACTGAGGGAGGCATTTTTTTTCATATTTTAAGTACATTCACACCACTGAATTGTCTTAAGTTTTAAGTCCTTCAGGCAAGTACTTTAAGCAGTCAGTGCCACACCTGCAATCATTGTATCATCTTAAAAGATATTTCACACAAAATATACATGTTGTGCTGGTATTTAACTTAAATAATGTCTTCAAAATAATTTTTACTATAGTTTGATCAATTAAAATGACTCTTAGGGAGTAAGGAACTGTGAACATGTTTCCTCACTTTTCTACCCTGGCACAAACATTTTTTAACCAGGATGTTCTTGTACTGCTTAGTCAATATAGCTGAATGGTATTTCTTACAACAAAGTATTTATAGCCAAAAGTCTCAGTTTTTCCTCTTTTTTGATGAAAATACTAATAACTAATGTAACTAGTATATTCCACATATTATTTTGCATGCCTGCTAAAAATGATCAAATTTTGTCCAAATTAGCAGCCATAGAAAGGGCTATTATTCTCTAAACTGCTGACCCAAAACCTTATGTGTCTTTCAATACTTTGTGTGTTTGACACATTCTTGTGTGTTGGTTCCTTTCTGTCTCTCAGCTGAGAGTAATTTTCTTGTTTATAATAGTATCTTACAAGGGAGCCAAGCATGGACCATGGATCATCTTGACAAGTTTCTCCTGCTTTAGAAAATGCATGATTCCTGAGAAGTCAATGAACCAATAGGAAGAGACACAGTGCCCCTTTCTGTCATATTTGAGCTTACACTGGGAGATGTCCTGAACTAAATTTATCATTAGAAAGATTTTTTTTTCCTTGTAATATTGATCTGACCAAAGTGTCAGGAACTGATCTCTGTGTGGAAGCCTATGAGATTTTAAGCCTGAAAATTCATTATCCCAATCACTGAAGGTCAGAACAGACCCTTTTTTCTTTCTTCTTTTTTTTTTTCTTTTAATGAACTTTTAAAAGTTAACTATAGCTACTATAAATGAAGCTTAGGGCCAAAACAGAGGTGGAAATCAAAGATGAAGTGACATCATGTCACTAAATTAGGCTAAATTTATTCTTATTCGAGTTTTTTTTCCCTCCCCCTCCCTTTATCATAACATCCACATGCACACAAATTAAGAAAAAAAAAGGCAGTCTTTTATAGGGGAAAAACTTTCATACACCTAGAAAAAAAGGATTCTAGCCCTTGCAAGTCTCATGTTGATGTGCTTACCTATTATTCACCCTTTCTCAAGCTTATATCAATGGGGGATATCATACTTTTATAAAGACCCAAATCATTCTCAAAGTTAAATGAAAATTATTTCTTTAAAGTCTGTCTGTTCTGTGCACTTGTGTACCCTAGATCTCCTCTTCTTCACTGAGATGACTCCGATACCTAAGAACACCAGTCACAACATGGTTACTGTTTCATACCAACATTATCCATTACCTGAAGCCTTGTTTGAAAAAAGAAACAAACCAGTCAAAGAAGAGATTCACTGCACAACAGCAATATGAATTAAGGGTTCTCTACACTCTTAGGAGTGTTCTATATTTTCTAGCTATTTAGTTTATCTTTTAGAAAGCAAACCAGAAATATCATTAACTAGCCTTCCCCTCAACAACTATTCCTTCTGATTCAGTCCAGTCTGAAGTGTTGAACCACATTGTTCAATGATCAGCATAGATTATAAATTAAGAAGAGTGGATTTTATTTTTATTTTACATAACTTAGAGAAATAAAAAAAATCACCCATAATTTAAACATAAATGTAATCATTTAGAAATAGATAAAAAGATAATAACTTTCTTTCTGTCCTATAAATATTCCCTCATTACTATGATGCAATAATGTTCATACATAAATGGATATTACAACTTATTTTAACTGAATTGAAATTACCCCGTAAGGGATAATTCTGTTTATGTATAAACTTTTTTGCATCATGGTAATCAGGGCATATTTCTAGAACAAAAAGAAAATTCTTTATTTCATGATTAATTTAAGAGGACTATCTCCTTGAAAATACTTCTACATTAGTAAATAAAAATGGAATTCCAACATACACACATATATGTGCATTGTCGAGCTGGACAAATATAAATTTTAAGTATTTTTTCATGTCGTTCCAAAGCTACAAATCTAAGTGCAACTTTAAATATTTCATGTAGCATAAGCAAGGAACTAAGTTTCCTATATAACATTTTTACCAAATGACTTCGATTGACCTTAATATTTATTCTGTTAAAGAACAAAACTTAAAAACAAACTTGTAATATAAAAATAAATAAATAAGAATATGAGTAAGTACAGAAGTAAATAAAGGTGAATAAGTAAATTGATAAATACATACATGCATGCATACCTACATAGTGGTATTCATTCTACTAGGCTCTTGTAAATTCCAAGATTTGGTTTATTTACAACTGCTTTTCAATGTAACTTTTCTTTAGTTTAACTTATGGTATCTTGCATTTTGTGTGCTATTGTTAGTTACTTAGAACTTTTTCTTGAATAAGATAGTTTCTTTTTTAATTTTAATTGCATATTTTATTTAGTCCAATATCCAATACACTCTCATTTCAATATACAATAATTCATATAAATTATGAATAAGAGATTGTGTTTTTTAATATTAAAACTGACGTGGTATCTACTTTTTTATTTTTATTTTTATTTAAATTCAATAGCCAACATACATGTACATGATTAGTCTCAGATGTCAAGTTCAATAATTATTATTTCTGTATAAGACCAAGTGCTCATCACATCACATCACTGCCTTCCTTAATGTACATCACCCAATTGCCCTATCTCCCCATCTACCTCCCTTCCAACAACCCTCAGTTTGTTACCTATAGTTAAGAGTCTTTCATGGTTTGTCTCCCTCTCTGATTACCTCCCATTCAGTTTTCCCTCTCTGGTCCTCTGACCTGCTGCACTACTTTTTATATTCCATAGATGAGTGAAGCCATATGATAATTGCCTTTCTCTGATTAACTTATTTTGTTCAGATAATACCTTCGAGTTCCTTCCACGTTGCTGTAAATGATAAGTATTGATCCTTTCTGATGATTAGATGAATACAATGGAATATTAATAAGATAGAGTTTCTGTTTGAGATGGAATTAACTGAATTTACATTATTTTCATTTCTTAAAAATATGCAGAAGTTGATTAAATATTTCTTTGTGACTTAGAGTTATAACATTAACATTAATAATAATAATAATAATACCATGCTTTTGTATAGTGACACACTTAAGGAGCCCTGAGACCTTACACATTATTTGAGTCTGGATAAATGGTACTATAAAAATGTAATTTTTAATATTTTATTTTTTCCTCTATTTATCTGTTATGCTACTTCTTGTTGTTTGAGTGTATGCATATATGTATGTATGTATAACACAATTACTGAGTAGCACTGTAAGGATAAAGTTTCTTTGCAAAAGTGAAAATAAAATAAATGCTTTTGAAGAGCCATTACAGCTTAGGGTTTCTTAAAACAAATTTTGTTCTTTCGAGTTCCTAGATGAATGGGTAGCAGATAATTCATTCTTCTACAAACATGAAGTGCATTAACATATGACAATAAATGAAACTATACAGCACTATTAAAATCATGATTTGGATAAGGACTAGATTTCAAAATGAGAAAAACAAGTAAAATAATTTATAATCAAAATTAATCTTAAATTTTGCTTAAGAATGCATCACAACAGAGACTGCCATTCTTGCTATTAATAGTCTAATTAAAACCATTCCTTACATTAGTACTAGAATCAGTTTTTTTTTTGTTTTTTTTTTTGTTTTTTTTCAGTAAAAGACCAGATGAGGTAATTCTATACAACTTAGGGCAATAAAAATACATAACTTTTATAGTAGAACAATATTTAGAGTGAAAAAATTCTTACAAAATACTAAAAACCAGTAAGAAGCCATTCTTAATATAATCACTTGAACCATACAAAATTATAGTTTTTTTTGTTTTGCTTTGTTTTGTTTCTTCTCTTTGGTTTGGTTAGTTCTTTATTTTCTCAAGCATGTAAGCACATATAGTTCAATTTTAATGATTCCGGTATGTAAACACACATGGAGTAGTGCCTGTTGTATGGTCTGATATAATAAAACCATATGAAATAGTATAGTAATACTTGTTTTTAATATAAAATCTCATTAAAAAAATAAATTTCTAGTCTTCCACTTCAGGGAGATGGAATACATTTATTTTCCTCTATTATTCCTATAAGCTAAGACAATAAACCCAAGACATTATATACAAAACACATATAAGAAGACTTCTGAAGGAAAGACAAAGAAGACAGACTAGCTATAGACCTGGGACCCAAGAAAAGACAGTAGCAATTTATTTCAGTTTTCTTTTTGCCTCTTGGATTTAAAGAAGCTAAAATTAGATATACCAGTAAGCACAAGGGGGAAAAAAATGTCTCCTCTTTCTAGTCTAACAATTAGGATAGCAGAAGTTAGAAATAAAAGCTTTAAGATAATAAATGTTGTACTCCAGTAAGCACCCACCCCACCACGTTTCCATGTGAAAATTAATATTTTAAATTTCCAATTAGGAACTTGAAAAAGAACAACAATTTAATCACAAATCAAGTAGAAAAAAAATATGACATCAGTATTCAACGAAATTGAAAACAGCAACAGAGAAAAATAAGAGAAAATAATAAAATCTAAAAGCTGGGTTTCTGAAAAGACCTATAAAATAGATTAAACTCCAGCCAGGCCAATCAAGATAAAAGGAAAGAAGTCACAAATATTATCAGATATGAAAGAGGAAGTGTAATTATGAATCACAATTAAAAGGAAAATAAAGGAATACTTTGAACAACTCAATATCCACACATTTGATAACATAAATAAAATGAAGCAATTGCTGTCAAAAGACAAATTATCAAGTCTCAATGAAGAAAAAAAAAGATCATGTAAATATATTTATTATTATATCCATAAGAATTTGAATAGAAATTTAATGATTTGCTAGACAAGTGATGTTAATCACGGGAAGAATAGGAAGTCTTGAATATTTCTTCCAATTAAAAAAAAAGTATATAGAAAGGAGGAGTCAAGATGGAGGAGAAGTAACAGGCTGAGACTACTTCAGGTAGCAGGAGATCAGCTAGATAGCTTATCTAAAGATTGCAAACCCCTACAAATCCAACGGGAGATCGAAGAGAAGAACAGCAATTCTAGAAACAGAAAATCAACCACTTTCTGAAAGGTAGGACTGGCAGAGAAGTGAATCCAAAGCGACGGGAAGATAGACTGCAGGGGGAGGGGCCAGTTCTTGGCAAGCGGCGGAGCAACGGAGCACAAAATCAGGACTTTTAAAAGTCTGTTCCGCTGAGGAACATCGCTCCAGAGGCTAAACTGGGGTGAAGCCCACGCGGGGGCAGTGTGGCCTCAGATCCCGCAGGGTCACAGAAGGATCAGGGGTGTCTGAGTGTCGCAGAGCTTACAGGTATTAGAATGGGGAAGCCGGCTACAGAGACAGAGCCGAGGAGTGATCTCTCAGCTCGGGGTTACCTTGAAGCGGTCGCAGCCTCGGTTAGCTCGGACCGCGGCTGGAGGCCAGGGGGACAGGAGTAATTGGGCACCGTTCTCTGAGGGCACATTGAGGAGTGGGGCCCCGAGCTCTTGGCTCCTCCGGGCTGGGGACTGGGAGGCCACCATCGTCATTCCCATCCTCCAGAACTCCACGGAAAGCGCTCAGGGAACAAAAGCTCCCGAAAGCAAACCCGAGCAGATTACTCAGCCAGGCCCCTGGTAAGGGTGGTGCAATTCCGCCTGGGGCAAAGACACTTGAGAATAACTACAACAGGCCCCTCCCCCAGAAGATCAACAAGAAACCCAGCCAGGAACAAGTTCACCTACCAAGGACTGCAGTTTCAATACCAAGGAGAGCAGCAGAATTCCAGAGGAGGAGAAAAAAAAGGACGGAACTCATGGCTTTCTCCCCATGATTATTTAGCCTTGCAGTTAATTTAATTTTTAATTTTTTTTTCTTTTTCAATTTTTTTTCTTCTTCTGCTAAATTTTTTTTAACTTTTACCCTTTTCTTTTTTAACGTTTTTAAACTAGTTTATCTAATATATATATATATATTTTTTTCTTTTTATATTTTTTCTTTATTGGTTTTCTTTATTTAATTGTTTCTTTTTTCTTTTTTTTTTTTTTCTTTCTGAACCTCTTTTTATCCCCTTTCTCCCCCCTCACGATTTGGGATCTCTTCTGATTTGGTTAAAGCATATTTTCCTGGGGTTGTTGCTATCCTTTTAGTATTTTATTTGCTCCTTCATATACTCTTATCTGGACAAAATGACAAGGTGGAAAAATTCACCACAAAAAAAAAAAACAAGAGGCAGTACCAAAGGCTAGGGACCTAATCAATACAGACATTGGTAATATGTCAGATCTAGAGTTCAGAATGACGATTCTCAAGGTTCTAGCCGGGCTCAAAAAAGGCATGGAAGATATTAGAGAAACCCTCTCGGGAGATTTAAAAGCCCTTTCTGGAGAAATAAAAGAACTAAAATCTAACCAAGTTGAAATCAAAAAAGCTATTAATGAGGTGCAATCAAAAATGGAGGCTCTCACTGCTAGGATAAATGAGGCAGAAGAAAGAATTAGCGACATAGAAGACCAAATGACAGAGAATAAAGAAGCTGAGCAAAAGAGGGACAAACAGCTACTGGACAATGAGGGAAGAATTCGAGAGATAAGTGACACCATAAGATGAAACAACATTAGAATAATTGGGATTCCAGAAAAAGAAGAAAGAGAGAGGGGAGCAGAAGGTATATTAGAGAGAATTATTGGAGAGAATTTCCCCAATATGGTAAAGGGAACAAGCATCAAAATCCAGGAGATTCAGAGAACCGCCCTCAAAATCAATAAGAATAGGTCCACACCCCGTCACCTAATAGTCAAATTTACAAGTCTTAGTGACAAAGAGAAAATCCTGAAAGCAGCCCGGGAAAAGAAGTCTGTAACATACAATGGTAAAACTATTAGATTGGCAGCAGACTTATCCACAGAGACCTGGCAGGCCAGAAAGAGCTGGCATGATATATTCAGAGCACTAAACGAGAAAAACATGCAGCCAAGAATACTATATCCAGCTAGGTTATCATTGAAAATAGAAGGAGAGATTAAAAGCTTCCAGGACAAAAAAAAAAAAAAAACTGAAAGAATTTGCAAACACCAAACCGGCTCTACAGGAAATATTGAAAGGGATCCTCTAAGCAAAGAGAGAGCCTAAAAGCAATAGATCAGAAAGGAACAGAGACAATATACAATAACAGTCACCTTACAGGCAATACAATGGCACGAAATTCATATCTCTCAATACTTACACTGAATGTTAATGGACTAAATGCCCCAAAGACACAGGATATCAGAATGGATAAAAACCAAAACCCATCTATATGTTGCCTACAAGCAACTCATTTTAAACCTGAAGACACCTCCAGATTTAAAGTGAGGGGGTGGAAAAGAATTTACCATGCTAATGGACATCAGAAAAAAGCAGGAGTGGCAATCCTTATATCAGATCAATTAGATTTTAAGCCAAAGACTATAATAAGAGATGAGGAAGGACACTCTATCATACTCAAAGGAACTGTCCAACAAGAAGATCTAACAATTTTAAATATTTATGCCCCTAACATGGGAGCAGCCAACTATATAAACCAATTAATAACAAAATCAAAGAAACACATCAACAATAATACAATAATAGTAGGGGACTTTAACACTCCCCTCACTGAAATGGACAGATCATCTAAGCAAAAGATCAACAAGGAAATAAAGGCCTCAAATGACACACTGGACCAGATGGACATCACAGATATATTCAGAACATTTCATCCCAAAGCAACAGAATACACATTCTTCTCTAGTGCACATGGAACATTCTCCAGAATAGATCACATTCTTGGTCCTAAATCAGGTCTCAACCAGTACCAAAAGATTGGGATCATTCCCTGCATATTTTCAGACCACAATGTTCTGAAGCTAGAACTCAATCACAAGAGGAAATTTGGAAAGAACCCAAATACACGGAGACTAAACAGCATCCTTCTAAAGAATGAATGGGTCAACCAGGAAATTAAAGAAGAATTGAAAAAAATTCATGGAAACAAATGATAATGAAAACACAACAGTTCAGAATCTGTGGGACACAACAAAGGCAGTCCTGAGAGGAAAATATATAGCGGTACAAGCCTTTCTCAAGAAACAAGAAAGGTCTCAGGTACACAACCTAACCCTACACCTGAAGGAGCTGGAGAAAGAATAAGAAAGAAAGCCTAAACCCAGCAGGAGAAGAGAAATAATAAAGATCAGAGCAGAAATCAATGAAATAGAAACAAACAAACAAACCAAAAAAAAAAAAAATATAGAACAAATCAACGAAACTAGGAGCTGGTTCTTTGAAAGAATTAATAAGATTGATAAACCCCTGGCCAGACTTATCAAAAAGAAAAGAGAAAGGACCCAAATAAATAAAATCATGAATGAAAGAGGAGAGATCACAACTAACACCAAAGAAATACAGACAATTTTAAGAACATACTATGAGCAACTCTACACCAACAAATTTGACAATCTGGAGAAATGGATGCATTCCTAGAGACATATAAACTACCACAACTGAACCAGGAAGAAAGAGAAAGCCTGAACAGACCCATAACCAGTAAGGAGATTGAAAAAGTCATCAAAAAATCTCCAAACAAACAAAAGCCCAGGACCAGACGGCTTCCTGGGGAATTCTACCAAACATTTAAAGAAGAACTAATTCCTATTCTCCTGAAACTGTTCCAAAGAATAGAAATGGAAGGAAAACTTCCAAACTCATTTTATGAGGCCAGCATCACCTTGATCCCAAAACCAGACAAGGATCCCATCAAAAAAGAGAACTACAGACCAATATCCTTGATGAACACAGAGGCAAAAATTCTCACCAAAATACTAGCCATAGGATTCAACAGTACATTAAAAGGATTATTCACCACGACCAAGTGGGATTTATTCCAGGGCTGCAAGGCTGGTTTAACATCCACAAATCAATCAATGTGATACAACACAATAATAAAAGAAAGAAGAAGAACCATATGATACTCTCAATAGATGCTGAAAAAGCATTTGACAAAGTACAGCACCCCTTTCTGAACAAACCTCTTCAAAGTGTAGGGATAGAGGGCACATACCTTAATATTATCAAAGCCATCTATGAAAAACCCACCGCAGATATCATTCTCAATGGAGAAAAACTGAAAGTTTTTCCACTAAGGTCAGGAACACAGCAGGGAAGTCCATTAACACCACTGCTATTCAACATAGTACTAGAAGTCCTAGCCTCAGCAATCAGACAACAAAAGGAAATTAAAGGCATCCATATCAGCAAAGAAGAAGTCAATCTATCACTTTTCACAGATGATATGATACTATATGTGGAAAACCCAAAAGACTCCACTCCAAAACTGGTAGAACTTGTACAGAAATTCAGGAAAGTGTCAGGATATAAAATCAATGCACAGAAATCAGTTGCATTTCTCTACACCAACAACAAGACAGAAGAAAGAGAAATTAAGGAGTCAATCCCATTTACAATTGCACCCAAAACTATAAGATACCTAGGAATAAACCTAACCAAAGAGACTAAGAATCTATACACAGAAAACTATAAAGTATTCATGAAAGAAATTGAGGAAGACACAAAGAAATGGAAAAATGTTCCATGCTCCTGGATTGGAAGAATAAATATTGTGAAAATGTCTATGCTACCTAAAGCAATCTACACATTTAATGCAATTCCTATCAAAGTACCATCCATTTTTTTCAAATAAATGGAACAAATAATCCTAAATTTTATATGGAACCAGAAAAGACCTCGAATAGCCAAAGGAATTTTGAAAAAGAAAGCCTAAGTTGGTGGCATCACAATTCCAGACTTCAAGCTCTATTACAAAGCTGTCATCATCAAGACAGCATGGTACTGGCACAAAAACAGACACATAGATCAATGGAACAGAATAGAGAGCCCAGAAATAGACCCTCAACTCTATGGTCAACTAATCTTCCACAAAGCAAGAAAGAATGTCCAATGGAAAAAAAGACAGCCTCTTCAATAAATGGTTTTGGGAAAATTGGACAGCCACATGCAGAAAAATGAAATTGGATCATTTCCTTACACCACACACGAAAATAGACTCAAAATGGATGAAGGACCTCAATGTGAGAAAGGAATCCATCCAAATCCTTGAGGAGAACACAGGCAGCAACCTCTTCGACCTCAGCCACAGCATCATCTTCCTAGGAACATCGTCAAAGGCAAGGGAAGCAAGGGCAAAAATGAACTATTGGGATTTTATCAAGATCAAAAGCTTTTGCACAGCAAAGGAAACAGTTAACAAAACCAAAAGACAACTGACAGAATGGGAGAAGATATTTGCAAATGACATATCAGATAAAGGGCTAGTGTCCAAAATCTATAAAAAACTTAGCAAACTCAACATCCAAAGAACAAAAAATCCAATCAAGACATGGGCAGAAGACATGAACAGACATTTCTCCAAAGAAGACATCCAGATGGCCAGCAGACACATGAAAATGTGCTCCATATCACTCGGCATCAGGGAAATACAAATCTAAACCTCAATGAGATATCACCTCATACCAGTCAGAATGGCTAAAATTAACAAGTCAGGAAATGACAGATGCTGGCAAGGATGCGGAGAAAGGGGAACCCTCCTACACTGTTGGTGGGAATGCAAGCTGGTGCAACCACTCTGGAAAACAGCTTGGAGGTTCCTCAAAATGTTGAAAATAGAACTCCCCTATGACCCAGCAATTACACTACTGGGTATTTACCCTAAAGATACAAACGTAGTGATCTGAAGGGGCATGTGCACCCGAATGTTTATAGCAGCAATGTCTACAATAGCCAAACTATGGAAAGAACCTAGATGTCCATCCACAGATGAATGGATAAAGAAGAAGTGGTATATATTCACAATGGAATACTATGCAGCCATCAAAAGAAATGAAATCTTGCCATTTGCGATGACGTGGATGGAACTAGAGGGTATCATGCTTAGCGAAATAAGTCAATCAGAGAAAGACAACTATCATATGATCTCCCTGATATGAGGGAGAGGAGATGCAACATGGGGGGTTAAGGGGGTAGGAGAAGAGTAAATGAAACAAGATGGGATTGGGAGGGAGACAAATCATAAGTGACTCTTAATCTCACAAAACAAACTGAGGGTTGATGGGAGGAGGGGGTTGGGGAGGGGGGGTGGGATTATGGACATTGGGGAGGGTATGTGCTATGGTGAGTGCTGTGAAATGTGTAAACCTGGCGATTCACAGACCTGTACCCCTGGGAATAAAAATATATTATATGTTTATAAAAAATAAAAAAATAAAAATAAAAATAAAGTATATAATCAGAGAAAGTAGTAAAATAATCTCTTTTCAAAGAGAACATGAGAACCATGTGATACTCTCAGTAGATGCTCAAAAAGCATTTGACAAAGTACCGCATCCTTTCTTGATCAAAACTCTTCAGAGTGTAGGGATAGAGGGTACATATGTCAATACCATCAAAGCCATCTAAGAAAAAAACACAGCAAATATCATTCTCAATGGGGAAAACTGAGCGCTTTTCCCCTAAAGTCAGGACCATGGCAGGGATGTCCACTATCACTACTGCTATTCAACATAGTACTAGAAGTCCTAGCTTCAGCAATTAGACAACAAAAAGAAATAAAAGGCATCCAAATTGGCAAAGAAGAGGTCAAACTCTCACCCTTTGCAGATGACATGATAGTTTATATGGAAAATCCAAAAGACTCTACTCCAAAACTGTTAGAACTTACATAGGAATTCAATAAAGTGGCATAATATAAAACCAATGCACAGAAATAAGTTGCATTTCTATACACCAACAGCAACACAGAATTCACTCATTCATGAAATTTAAGAAACAAAAAATGAATATAGGGGAAGGGAAGAAAAAATAAGATAAATCAGGGAGCCAAACCGTAAGAGACTCTTAACTATAGAGAACAAATCGACTGTTGGTGGAGGGGTGGGGTATGTGGGGATGGGCCAAATGGGTGATGGGTATTCAGGAGAGCACTTGTGATGAGCACAGGTTGTTATGTGTAAGTAATGAATCACTAAATTCTGTTCTTATAACTAATACTGCACTACATATTAAAACTTTAATTGTAATAAAATCTTGAGTGAAAAAAATATGCAGGGATAAAAATAGCATTGCAATATAATGAACATACCATAAAATCCATTCATGTAAAGTGATTAATTCAATTTTTATTATATTCAAAAATATGTATACCATCACTACAGTCAATTTTATAGCACTTGTTCACCTCAAAACATGGAACATAAATAATAACATGGAGGACAGTAAGAGAAGGAAAGGAAAAGTGAAGGGGGTGAAATCAGAGGGGGAGACAAAGCATGAGAGAATATGGATGCTGTGAAACAAACAGGATTTTAGAAGGGAGGTGGGTCGGGGTATGGGTGAGCCTGGTGCTGGGTATTAAGGAGGGCATGTGTTGCATGGAGTACTGGGTGTATAAGCAAACAATGACTCCTGGAACATGACATCAAACACTAATGATGTATTGTATGGTGACTAATATAACACAGAAAAGAAAACAAAAACTAAAACACTGGACCTCCAGGTTTTGTTTGTGTGTGAGGAATTTGGAGGATGCTAGTCCATTCTGTCAAGTGAAAATCTGAGCAGTTCAATAAATCAGCAACTCTCCTTAGATTTATAAGAGAGGGAAGGGTTTGGGTCAACGACTACTTCCAAGACTGGAGAAACAGGCAAATAAAGACTCACAGTTTACCTGAGCATAGATTTTTGGATAGAAACCTACCAATCCTGGGGTAAGAAGTTTGGAACAGCAGTTGCCAAACTGGTGGAGGCTCAGTGTGAACAACTCTGAGTGTTAAAAACTCCAGAGGAACACAGTCATAGTGGGCACCTCACAATATTGTGAGATTTGCCCCCAAGATCTCAGAGTAAATGTCGGGGTGGTGGGGGGTTGGGTGAGCCTGGTGGTGGGTATTATGGAGGGCACATATTGCATGGAGCACTGGGTGTGGTACATAAACAATGAATTTTGGAACACTGAAAAAAATTAAATTTAATTTAAAAAGTTAATCATATTACATAAAAAAAAAAATTCCCTCCTGCTTCTGGCAGGATAAGAAGAACATGAATCATATTGAAATACTCCAAAACAACCCAATCTTTTTTTTTTTTTAAGATTTTATTTATTTATTTGACAGAGAGAGATCACAAGTAGACGGAGAGGCAGGCAGAGAGAGAGAGAGAGGGACGCAGGCTCCCTGATGAGCAGAGAGCCCGACGCGGGACTCGATCCCAGGACCCCGAGATCATGACCTGAGCCGAAGGCAGTGGCCTAACCCACTGAGCCACCCAGGTGCCCCAGAACAACCCAATTTTAAAAGGGCCTGCCCACAGGAAAAACCTAGTTAACTGCAGCCTAATCAGTTGGGTATTATCAGAGGCTGAGTGAACTCCGGAAGGAAAATAACCAACTTTAGTTGGCTTTAGTGTTGTTTTTTTTTAATAGTATTTTAATTCTTTTTTTTAAAGATTTTATTTATTTATTTGACACAGAGAGAAATCACAAGTAGGCAGAGAGGCAGGCAGAGGGAGGGGGAAGCAGGCTTCCTGCTGAGCGAAGAGCTCCAGGCGGGCCTTGATCCCAGGCTCAATCCCGGTATCCAGGCGATCATGACCTGAGCGGATGGCAGAGGCTTAACCCACTGAGCCACTAAGGCACCCCTGGCTCTAGCCTTCAATGTGATAGAAGGGAAATGCCAAAATTCAGCCCACTCTACCCATCCTGTCCCACTAAAAGGGGAAGGTAAAAATGAGAAATTTATGAAATTCAAAATACAGAGACACAGGCTCACTGAATGACTGAGACCTAATCAGAAGAGTGGAGAACACTTTCCCTTCCACAATACCCAGAATGCATTACAGAAGGCCCATTATAATAATTCTGCTTTGGGTGTATCATGTCCAGCTACCGAGAAAAAATTACAAGGCATAACAAAAGGCAAAAACAAAACAGAAGAAACAAACAAACAAACAAACAAAAAACCTCACAAAATTTGAAGAGACAGAACAAGCATCTCTTGACCTACGTATCAGGATTTGGAATTCTCAAAACAGGAATTAACAACTGTGAATAACAAGCTAAAGACTCTAATGACTAAAGTAGACAGCATGTAAAAACAGATGGGCAATATAAGCATAGAGATTAAAATCCCAAGAAAAAAAAATGTTACTGATCAAACGCACTGTAACAGAAATGAAGAATATTATAAGGGGTTTAGTAACTGGACATGGCTTAAGAAAGAATTCTGGGCTTGAGAATATATCAATAGAAACTCCTCAAAAGTAAAAAAGCAAAGAGAATAAGAGTAAAGCAAACAAAACCCAGAATATTCAAGTACTGTTGGATGACTACAAAAGGCAAAACATGGATGTAATGGAAATACCAGAAGAAGAAAAAGAGAAAGTGTCCTGAGCACGCTATGAAGGCACACACATGCATTGCGTCTTTCTATGATGTCAGCTTTATTCAATCATAAAAGCAAAGTTAAATCACAATGATAAGGCAGGTTCAGGATTCCAAACTCAATGACAATTTACCATGTGATTAAATTTGGCTTCTTACACAGCATACATGGTAGGACAGAAGCCACACAACAAACAAGATAGCAGAGGGTGCAGAAAGTTAAGGAAACTAACCTGAAGTCAGTCTGTGGGTGTGCAGTTGAGATAGGGCCTCTGTCTGGTCCCAGTCAGCTCTCTGCACTTACTGCTTCTGATGTTCAAGCAGTGAAAAATCTTTGTTCTGTTCAGAGATCAATTGGGTGGAGCCTTCTGGGGCAGTTGCCTTTTTTAAGTGTTCAGATATAGAGGGGTCAGATCTGAAGAGTCTAACAGTTTGCTGCCAAAATCCTCCTGTTTTTAAAGGGATTTAATTAGTTTTAGGTCTGCAGACCTCCTCTGGTTCTATTCGTTATCAGTTCTAGGATGTCAGCTTACCTTGGTCCTGGTGAGATCTCCTAGCTGCAGTATCTTAACTGCTTGCACCATTGCTTGACACAGGCTTTTGCTGGAAGCAAGTTCCTGCTTGACGTGAGAGACTCCATTTTGCGCTCTACAGAAAGGAACAGAAGAATCATTTGGAACAATAATGGATATGAACCTTCCCAGTTAATATAATACACAAAACTACAGATCACAGATCCAGGAAACTCCGAGAACACGAAGCAGGAAAAATGAAAACAACAACAACAAAACTATACTTAAGCATATCATTTTCAAACTACAGAAAACCAAAGACAAAGAAAAAAAATCCTGAAAGAAGCCAAATAAAAAAGCATTACCTAGGGGTGCCTGGGTGGCTCAGTGGGTTAAGCCTCTGCCTTTGACTCAGGTCATGATCTTAGGGTCCTGGGATCGAGCCCCACATCAGGCTCTCTGCACAGCCGGGAGCCTGCTTCCCTTTCTCTCTCTGCCTGCCTCTCTGCCTGCTTGTGATCTCTCTGTCAAATAAATAAATAAATAGCATTACCTATAGAGGAACAAAGATAAGAATTATATCCAACTTCTTCTCAGAGACCATCAAACCAAACAAGAATGGAGTGAAATATTTAGTGTTGAAAGACTTGCCAATCTAGAATTCTGTACAATGTGACATTATCCACCAAAAGTGAAGGAGAAATAGACTTTCTCAGAAAAACAAAAATTGAAGAAATTTTTGTCAGTAGAACTGCCTTGTGAAAAAACGTTAAAAGAAGTTCTCTAGTTACAGAAGAACAAATATTGCATGATTCTACTTATACAAGATATCTGAAGTAGTCAAACTTAAACAGAAGCAAAGAGCAGAATGACAATTGCCAGGAGCTGATTGGAGGAGAAAACGAAGAGTTGCTAATCAATGAATGTAAAGCCTCAGTTATGCAAAATAAGTAAGTTGAGATCTGCTGTACAATATGGGGCATATAGTTAACAATACTGTATTATATGGTTTAACAGTCTTTTAAGAGATTAGATCTTAGGGAAAGCATTCTTAGCACAAATTTAAAAAAAAAAAATGTGTGTCTGTAGGAAACGGTACTAAGAACAAATCCCAAGTCTTAACTTCAATTACTAAAATATACTTTTTTCCTCATACACTTACTTTCCCTTTGTGTTTCATTTCCAAGAGTTCAAAGTATCACTTTATTTTGTGCTGCTGTTCTTCAAACAATGCACAGTTGCTCCATCTTTGGAACGTTTAGTCTCACAATACAAATTATTAAAATATGTTTGAAAAAAAGTAATCACTTTTTAAACACACACCTGTATATTTGGATAAAATGTAATTGTGCTGAGCTCAGCGGTTTCAAATGTTAGATAATTGATGGATATGCAAATTATTAGTCCCCTATGGGAAAACAGAAGACATACTTCTATTGTAAGAAAACATTCACAGCTGGATAATTAAAACAAGTTATTTAGTGAAACATAACTATAGATAGTGGTTAGGTAGTATTTCCATAGAGATATAAAAATATGTACCTTTAGATAATTTACAAAACTATTATTTCAGGATTATCCCATATGAAAATGTTTTATTAATATTTATATTAATGTTAATTAATATAATGTATAATGTTAATATGATGTGATTATATTAATTAATTAACTATTAATATTAATATATTATGTTTTGCTTGAAAGAATGAGATATCAAATAAATCCATACAAGTTGCTTTTCCAGGTTTCTCATTGCAAAGGAGGGGGTTTAAAATACACATTTCTGTGACTATTATACCATCCTTGATTTATAAGATGTAACACATAGCACTGGCATTGCTGAGGCCCCACCTGTCTCTAATACCAGTTAACACCACAATTGTTTAACTCAGCCAATTATATACTCATGGGCAAAGAAGTATACCAAAGGACTCCTGATTTAAAGGAGTTTATGAACTCCTTGAGTGAAATGAACTTTAGTGATCCCCCCCAAAAAAATGAAATAGTAGAATACATAATAGTTGATGGTTATAATATGAGATATTATGCAGTAGTACAAGTAGCACAAGATTAAGTACCTAGAGGATGACATGAACAGTTGGATTTGTAGGAGCACAGGGGATCAAATAATCATAGAAGATAGGAAGAGGAAAACTTCATGGAGGAGGGAGAATTTTTACTAGGTTGAATATCAGGGCATCTAGTACTAGTAGGGGCCTTATATCCAAATATAAACAGTTTTGTCTATAAGCCCATCTTTATTATCTTTGCATTGCTGTGTCCTATGAAGAAAGTGTATATGTTACTTTATAAAGGAACCTCCTTAATGTCCATCAACTGATAATTCTGTTATCAATGGGATGGGTAGGTTAATTGGGGTGTATTTTAACACTAATGCAAGTGGACTAATTTATAGTTGCAAAAACATGAATGAATCTTATCAATATAATGTTGAGATAAAGAAAGTAGTCAAAATAGAGTATGTGCTTTGAGGTTCCATTTATACCAATTTAAGAACAAACAAAACTAATCTATGGTTTGAGAAGTCAGATTCATGCTTTCCTGTGGGAAAAAGAGTAGGGAGTAATCCAGTGGTAGCTTCTGGTGTACTAATAATGATTAATTTATTGATCTGAGTGGTGAGTACAGGGTGTGGTTTTGTGCCAATGTGTCATGCTCTACACTTAGAATTTTTTTTTCATTTTTGGTCTGTGTATTTCAATAATGACATCTTTTAATCTAGCAAAAATCAAATTGACAACAGACAAAAAATAAACTTCCCAATCCAATGAATCTTTTTCTTTGGTTATCATCTCTCTAATTAATCATAATGTTGATATTGAAAAAAAATCACCTATTTTGTGTGCATTCCCTATTAAGTTGTAATTTTAAAAATATAATTGAGAGAACATAGGTACACTGTTTAAGTTTGGCGAGAAGTTTATAACTGACTTTGCCCAATGCATGTTTATATCTAAAGGCAGCTCTTTCATATTCACCACAATAATCCATATGTGTAAATACTTGTTATAAAGTAGTATTTTTAATCTGTTGTGGTATGATGCAGGCATGTCATGATCAGCTCTGAGGTGTATTACCAATGATTTACTATTAATAATTGTAGCATTGAATTCAAATACTGTGCTTTTGCAAGTAATTGTCTCATTATCACTAGTTTGAATCACTACCTAGTCTCTGAAATGGAAAAATGATACAATAAAATTGTAACTATTTTAGAGAGAATTATTCACAGTACATGTGGTCAGTAGAGTCTGTCATGTGATGTGATATGAGTATGTATCATGAATATGTGATCACAACACTGTTACAATTATATATGTTGTGTTGGAAGATGTACATAACTGACTCCTTTAAAGAACTGTCAGGAAAGGGAGAGTTGAATAAAAGCTGTTAAGATTAAACTTAACATGAAAGTAAAAAAAAAAAAAAAAGAAAATGTGGAGCTTTAGTGTATTCTTTCTAAAATGTGTTTAAAAACTATTATATTGAACCATTTCCTGAAAATGTAGACTTTAAAAGTATCAGTTTTAGAAAAAAATGTTGAAATGATAACTTTATGTAAAACATTTTTAAAATATGTAAACATGCCAATGATAATGTGCCTGAGGATATACATCTCAAGTAAATAGTATTCTTATACCAAAGAGTGTATGAGTTCTATTTATTTCAAGAGTTTTTAGGGTAAAGCAAATTTTTTTTATTAACTGAATAGTCTGATAAACTCCCCACAATAATGTTCCATCACTGTGTTTGTATAATTTATCCACTAAGGGATTTTTTTATTTGTATTAAACTTTACCAGAAATTTGAGAAAATTATTGTTTAATATTTCTGAATAAATGGTTATTTTTGTTGTCTTGAGTGACCGACAGATACTAATTAATTAGATCATATACAAAATACAACCTTCAACTGAAAACTTATATGAAATAAAAATTTAAAAAGAATAAAGCTGAAAGAAAATATCAGATGGAGAAGAGAAATGTTCAGACATCAAATTAGAGCTTTTAATTTTTTTTATTTTTAATATTGGTGAGGAGGAGCACCTGTGTGGCTCACTCAGTTAAGCATCTGACTTGATTTTGCCTTGTGTCATGATCTCAGGATTGTAAGACTGACCCCTGCATCAGTCTCCACATTGGGTGTGGATCCTTTTTAAGATTTTCTCTCTCCCTCAGCCATTCCCCACTCTCTCTCCCTCTTAAAAAAAATTGAAACTAGTATCCATTGTTTTGTATGTCTTTTATTGGTCTCCATGTGACTGTTACATAGGACTCAGTTTACCACATGTTTTTCTTTCTACCAAAGAATCGTGAGTTAGAGTTCTCTTCTAGCTTATTTCTCCAGGTATTATGTTTTCAGGCCCTATACTAACCCTTGTACTCCAAAGGAATACTGCTCTCAAACACCTGATAAATGAAGGCATCCATCAGCAGTTACATAAATGACAAGTGGCTGGCTTGACAGGAGAACTGCATAAAGTAGTATTAGCTAAAAGCCAACCCACTCATTATGGCTTTCCCCACAAGTATTAGATGTTACAACTAAGTGATGTGCAGCATTATTCAATTCCCAGATGTGTTTTTCCCTGAAAAAATACCCAGATGGGTATCTCCAATATGTCTAAAAATCATTGTATTTATTTATACTGGTGTAAAAAAAATAAACATGTCCCTAAACAAGGGAAGATAGTATCTCAAATCCACGGAAGAAAAGTCTAGTGCTTTCCTTGCACATGTTTTATTCAACAACAATTTTCCTGTTAGCATCCATACATCAGAAGTTTAGACCCGGAAAGTTTCCTGAAACATGTTTTGGAAGTTTTATCTTTCTTTCTTTTCATAACTGTAAACCGTTTAGCCAAGTACTTCCTTCACGGGGGTCACCTCTACACAGACAACACAGACATACACACTCATGCACACATGCATGCGCATTAGTCAGTCACATATCCTGTCAAGTGCAGATACAAGATTGTGGCAGTTATTTGAATGTTAAAATGAGAGACAAAATAAAGATATATAAGCAGATCAGTTAAAATGCTCTGATTGAAAGGATATATCATCAATCCAGCAATTAGAGTCCTGGGCATTTTTCCAAGACAAATGAAGATCTATGTTCAAGCAAAAATCTGTACACAAATGTTTATAAAAGCTTAATTTATAATAGTAAAAAACTGGAAGCATCTCTGATTTTATTTCTCATAATTTTCAATAAAATAATAACTATACTGACTCTAGCATTATCAAAATTGTGTAGTCTTAAGTGAAATGTTTGGTTAGAATCAGAGTGGGGCATAGATTCCTTTGATTGGTTGTTTATGTCTTTCTTCGAACTTGAAAATTCATTCCATATCTTTGTTATAACTTGATGCATTCCCATGTGTCCAATGTTGTCTCTGCTATCTGAAGTGTTCTCATGTGTCAAGACAATGGTGAACTTCCACTCATCATCTAAGGGCCAATTCAAACATTTCCTCCTCCAAAAATCTCTCCTTTCACATCATTTATACTATCTATACCAATATAGTTAGGTGTTCTCTTCATTTCATCACATATTTTTTTTTACAGAAGTTGCTAGTAAAACACAAATTAATATCTATTGAACACATCTATTTATATGTAAGTTATGTGCTCAGTAACTGTGTAATTTACCACCCAAATTGGAATACTTTGGAAAGTAAAACATGATGCTATTAGTAACAATGTCAGGCTAACTGATATAAATTCAGATGATACCTTAAGACCTATGGTCAAACTCACTACTAAAAAATAATCATGAAAAGTTTAGGGACATATATATAAGGAGACTAGCAATTTGCTTTTCATGTAATTAATGTGTATTAATGTTTATAGCACCTGAATACACAAATGAATCCATAAATGACTTTATATATATATATATATATATTCTGGTCAATAATCTTGATGATTCCTTTGATACTAGCTAATAAGCTTCAGTCCCTCAGTAATTGGTTGTACAACACTGTGGATGGGAATTTGCTCACCACATTTTTGTTTTGACATCTTGCTTCCTTTCAAGGCTCCACAGATAATGGATACCTGAGAAAGACTAAGAAGCTAGAGATAGGAGGAAGCCCCCTACTTTTTTTTTTTTTTAAACCTTGTTTCTTTACTACTATAGCAACAGTTACTTCCAATAGTAGCAGTTGAATGTAATGTAGTTTGTGGGTTTTTAACAGAAGTCACAATCATCATTGTTCATCAGAGACTCTGGTGTCTTGGACTAACACCTCATCTTCAGAAATCTGGTTCTCTTGTGGCTCAGATACCTTTAGCAGCTGGTCAGGATACAATTTTTCAGAGATCTGAGTTTAAGCTGTGCAGGACCTTTTCTCCAAGGTCAACTTTACTGACCCAAACCACTCCCTTTGTCTCATCAGCCCTAAGGGTGACAAGAGTTTCATGCAATTGTTACCTCCATGATACCTTGGTATTCTCTCTGTGTTTTTCCAATTACTTATTTAACACCATCAAACCTAGTTAAGAATTATTTACATTAAGTTATCTTGTTAAATAACTGAATTATAAAGGCACCTTCTACAGGAATAATATTGCTACATATTCCATGGACTATGGGCCCTGTGAGCTCATGTTCTTACACTATTCATTACTACTTTGCTATCAGTCACCAAAAGCATAAGATCAGTAATCAGGCCCAAGCAGAAAATATAATACAGGTAATGCTTATGATTCTATTTGCCTTCTGCAGCTCCATATCTGAAGATTCCAACAGAGAATATTAATATTATCACCTCTAAATTTTCCTGAGGGCAAAATCTTATCTTTTTACCTTCATTGTTTTGGTAACTCCTTTTAAAATCAATCCCTGATCATTTATGCCCTCTTTGAGATCTTAATCATAAACAAATACATTATCCCAGGAAAATGGCTCCCATTGCAGGGCTTTGGCTTTATCTCCAATATTCACCTTCCTAATATCCAATATTTATATTCTTTCGATTTTTAGTCATCATGCATAAAATAACAATTGCAATGGTAAATTTAATATAATAAATATATAGAACTATAAGGTATTAACTGCACTCATATTATGGTTTATTCCAGATACCTTCTTATTTTAGTTGGTGCAGTCTATTGTTTCATTTAGCTCTTTTACATAATATATATCCAGAATAAGGGATGCCTGGGTGGCTCAGTTGGTTTAGCGACTGCCTTTGGCTCAGGTCATGATCCCGGACTTAGGATCGAGCCCCACATCCGGCTCCCAGCTCCTTGGGGAGTCTGCTTCTCCCTCGACCTTCTCCTCTATCATGCTCTCTCTCACTCATTCTCTCTCAAATAAATAAATAAAATCTTAAAAAAAATTATATATCCAGAATAATTATCTATTTTATTATAAATTTTCACAATGATCATTTATATGACTAATGATAACTTGTTAATTTGGTTTGCAAATATTTATGTAGCTACAGTCCAGCTTCTAAGCATTTAGTTTGGTTTCAGATTTTGTCCATACTACACCATAACAACTATATTTGTCAGTATATTGATATCTATTTTTCCCTTGGAATATGTCCTTAGTGAAAATACCTTGTTTTGGAAATACTGAGTTTGAGAGATGAAATCATATGCCTGTGCTAAAGCCAGACAAAAATCTGCTATCCTGATGGATTACTTCTAAGGCTCATCCACAACAGGAAATTCTAAGCAGTCTTTTCCTAGGTGGCCAGAAGATTTTGCATCAAAACTAGTACTAAGAAATTGAGGACTATATTTTTCATGGAAAGCTTATTTGTTAGCATTGGATTTTTAGGTGTTTGCTAAGTGGGGAAAGAAGGACACCAGTCACATGGTCTAGTAAGTTATTAAGTTCTTTTTGACTTTCAACTCAATCTGGAAGTGCAAGAAGGTTGATAAGGAGAGAAAAAGTTGAAGATTTTTTCTTTCTTTTTTTTCCTAAGATTTTATTTATTTATTTGGCAGAGAGAGATCACAAGTAGGCAGAGAGGAAGGCAGAGAGAGAGGAAGAAGCAGGCTCTCCGCTGAGCAGAGAGCCCAATTCGGGGCTCGATCTCAGGACCTTGGGATCACGACCTAAGCTGAAGGCAGAGGCTTAACCCATTGAGCCACCCCGGTGCCCCAAAAGTTGAAGATTCTTAAAAACACTTTAAGATTACAGTTCAGACGTAGAGTTGATAGGCTCTTGAGACAGGGAACATTATTAACAGAGTGGCATTGTAAACCTCTCATCTTCTGAGCACATTGCTAGTTTGGTCTTCCTCACTCCCCCTGAAATACAAGCAGAGATACGAGATTCCTTAACCTAGGTCAGAACAGAGAAAGATGAAAATGTGCCTGGCACATGAAAATAAATGAGGAGGAAAAAGAGAAGATGTAGAGAAGAGTAAGAAAGCAGTGGTTAGAAGAAGTAAGTTGTAATAAAAATTTAAAAAGGAGCAGACCTAAAATATACATTCTTGAAAAATTAGTAAGACAAAGCTATAAACTGTGGAAGATAATTTTCAGTGGTATGATGTGAATGAGAACTAGATTGAAGTAAGAGTTCAGAACATGGTCAGAGATTATTGGGGTTGCATTTTCCAGAAGTTTGTTCATAAAGAAAATGAAAGAAATAAAGTCATAATTGCAAAGAGTAATAAGGTCAATGGGAGGGCATTAGATTTTTTGTTTTATTTTTTGCCTTCAAGACGAGGTTGTTTCTGTATATTTAAATGTTGATGAGACAACAATGTATAAGTGATTATTATTGCATTTGCAAATTGTGCAATTTTTTAAAAGGTATCATGTACAAGAAATTCATACATGCAACTAGTAAAATTGGTAGGAAAAGTGGAAGCAGAATCTTCAATAAAACCTAGATAGAGATGCAAGAACCTAAATAAATGTTTTTTATGAATAAATTTTGGGTTGAAGATAAATAGTTTTAAGTTGTAATTATATGCATAGTAATAGCAATAATTGGGGTGGGTAATACTGCCAAAAGAATGTGCAGAGTAAGAAGAGAAGGGAAAGGAAGGAAAGAGGAAGAAAGGGATGAAGAAAAATCAGGGAAACTTTAGAAATATCCTTCAGTTGGTAACAGATTAGAATGCTCTTGTTTGTGAATGGACATATTCATGTGATTTTCAGATGTCTATATTCTATATATCTATATTTATATCTATATCAATGTATGTGTTTTTGTTTATCTAATTCTGGAACCTACAAATATAGAAAAAGCAGAAAAACTTCATCTTTAAACATCCACTGTTTGACAAAGATCTCAAATATATTCATAAAATTTTGAATTTTTTTCATTGTGTGCTATTTTTAAAATTTGCTTTTGTACTTTTCTTAATAATGGATTTTAGTATCCAAAATGTATGGTCACTAAGATAAATAAACAGAAATTTGCCTGAAAATTATATCTTTAATTTTTATGGATAGCAGTAAACTAAATATAACCAACAATAATATGATATTGAGGTATTTATTTTCCCCAAAATAGGCTACAGAAATACAGCTCCTGATATTTGTCAGCTGTATAATTGCTACTTAATTGCAATACATTATGAGAATCAAAATTAATTTTTGTCTGGGACTTTTATATTTTACCAACTTATTTATTAATAATTTTGAAGATTTCAAAATTAAAGCACTGTATAATCAGTCGTTTTCCATCATAATTACTTGGAGTGACCATTACTTCTACCCCAAGATATGAGAAAACACAATCAATGGAAATAAAACAATGGAATTTTCATATTTAACAAGCATTTCAGGAAATCATTGTGTTGGCCTCTGAAATGTCTCTCAATAATCTCTACCTCCTTGTAATTCAATCTTTGTATAATCATTTCCCTTCAAGTGTGGACTGGATCTAATGATTTGTTTCTAACAGAGTACTCCAGTGTGATAGAATGCCCTTCCAGGATTAGCTTGTAAATCATTGTGACTTCTTTCTTGTTCACATTCACTTTCTCTTTCTTGTTTGCTCCCACTTGCTCAAACTGATGAGGCCAGCTGCCATGTCCTAAGATGCCTCATGAACAGCCCTGTTTTACAAGGAGTTGAGGACAGTCTCTGGCAAGCAGCCATCAAGGAACTGAAGCCCCTAATCCAAAAACTTCCAAGGAATTGAATACTGCCAACAATCACCAATTGAGTAGATTGTGGATCCTTTCAGTATCAAATATTGACAAAACTGCATGTCGGATGACACTTTAATTGCAGGCTTATGAGTGTCCCTGAGTCTGAGAACACAAATAAGCCACATGCAGATATTGTAACATAGGAAATGTGTATTGTTACAAAATTCTAATTTTTGGACAATTTTTAAAGCAGCAATAGACAACAGAATAATATTGGACACTAAGACCAAGAACCATCATTAGAAAAATAAATAGCAAAATCATGATTAAGAAGGCAAAGGTTTTCTTCTTGGAGCCCTTAAACATTTATTATTACAACTTGAATGTTCCAGCATCATAACACAATTAAAAAAAGGCAGAAAAGAAATTCTCTGGGAATCACTCATCTGATATAACAAAGAGATCTCAAAATATAGTGTCCTAAATGAGATATGTATTTTTTCCTTTTACATAACTTTGTAAAAATAACCAAATTGTCCAGAGCTAAAACTCAGGCAGCACGAGCTATAACAATAGGACCTAGACACTATTTTGTTCTTCTGCCACACTGAGAGTGCTGACTTAATACACATAATTAAAGTTGGCTTACCATCATTATATCTGCATTTTTCACTGTTAGAATGGAGAAGAGAATATAGAGAGTGAATTTTCTTTTAATGATATGGCACTGAAATTGTGTATTCTTTTTTTCTTTTGACACTCTCTTAGACAGAATTTATTCATGTGGCACACAAAGCTTCAAAAAAAGCCAGGAAAGGTAGTTTCTAGCAGACAAGCCATATGTCCAATAAAACTCTGAAAGCAAGTTTGGATTTGGAAGATGCATGAGTTATCAGTTACAGAAATCAATTTTGCATCAAAGACATTGGATTTTCTTAAAGAAAAGAATAACATAGCAAATTAGGCAAGGAAAACACATAAACAGAATGTGAGGTATGACAGAAGCTGGCATTTTCAAGAGGTTTAAGATGATACATTACAGCTTCAGTGTAGGGTTCTGGAGGAGTTTGAATGAGTTTATTGAAAATGAACTTACTGGGGCACCTAGGTGGCTCAGTGGGTTAAAGCCTCTGCCTTCGGCTCAGGTCATGATCCCAGGGTCCTGGGATCGAGCCCCACATTGGGCTCTCTGCTCAGTAGGGAGCCTGCTTCCCTTCCTCTCTCTCTGCCTGCCTCTCTGCCTACCTGTGATCTGTGTCTGTCAAATAAATAAATAAAAATCTTTAAAAAAAAAAAAAAAAAGAAAATGAACTTACTAAAAGAGATGACTCTAGAAGGTTAGCTTGGTATCTTAGCAGAAAGTCTAAAAGCCCTACCAGGGATTGATTTTTTTGTTTGTTTGTTTGTTTGTTCATTTGTTTGTTTCCCTAAGAAGAATGGAAGAACAAGGATCCGGGACCATTTCAGTTGGTTGAGTGACTGACTCTTGATTTTGGCCCAGGTTATGATTTAGGGATCCTGGAATCAGGCCGCCCATCATGCTCCTTGCTCAGCAGGGAGTCTGCTAGAGATTCTCTCTCTCCCTTTCTTTCTGCCCCTCCCCCCAAAATAAAGAAAAGAAGAAGAAGAAGAAGAAGAATGGAAACATTTCTTTATTTTGAATAAAATAGTGAAAGAATGGTTTGTGTTAAGAAGACACAAAACAGATGTTAGAGGCAGCTGGACATAAAGAATTTTAACCCATGTTAATTTGTAGTTACATTTCAAAGCACATAAGAAATAGAGCCATGGAAGTGAGAAAGAGATGATATTTTGAAGCATACACTTGAAATAAAATGAAGTAGGATAGATTAGGATAGGATACGTTCAAATAGAACAGAACAAACATCATAACATAAAATAACATACAAATCAATAATAAATTGAATGTAAAGAATGAGCTAGAATGAACATTTGATTATAACTTCAAAGTTCCCAGGCTAAAATTCTCTCTGAACAACAGCTCTTCTGGGAAGAAGTAGTACCATAGAAATGATTGAGTTTGTTTATTTTTTTTTGGAAAAAAAAAAGATAATTCTCTTCTGCATATGTAGAGTTTCAAGTACCTACGAGATGGTCTGATAGAAATTTGTGACTAAAATCATAAGCTAGATTTTAGTTTGCCCATGTTCACTGCCTTGGCTTTATTTTAGAACACAATGTTTTTGTTGTGCTGAGTTGATTAATCTAGTAGTTTGTCACCAAGTCAGTATTTCCAGAACTTATTACTCAGTTAATGCCTTTCACATGTTTGTTTGTTTGTTTTTTCCTCTCCATCAGCATGTGTTGGGCAATGAAGCACAAAAATTGCATATGGTGCCTTAATTTTAATACACAAATATATACTGCTTTACTAGTGCACTTATTGTCTTTCTTTTCCTGAAAGACTCTAATTGAGAAGACCAAAAAAAAAAAAATCATTTTTTCCTCGAATAATGATATTCCAGTACTTGTTCAATAATATGAGCTCTATACCAAACCAGAAATTAAATTTATTTGGGAGATTCTGAAAAATACTGTTAGATTTATTTTCTTTAATAATAACTTTGAATACTGGTGTAAGAATAACCAAAACTAAAAAGAAAGTATATATTGTAATAATAATGAGTTTGCTGACGAGTTACTTCATATTTGGGATTTCTTTATTTATTCCATCAATGAACTAATATACTGCCCAGTTGGACAAGGTCTTTAAACCAATTATATAAAGTTAATTATATAAATTAGCATACCAAATATGATAGCAACAGTAATAAGCAGGTGAATAATGAGTGTTACCTAACTCAATCTATTAAATTCATCTGTGTTCACCTATAATAAAAGCAATAATCTCTTAAACATTCAATGGAATAATCATTATTTACAAGTATTTGTTTTTTAGAGAATTAGAGAAGTATATATGAGTTATGCTACTTTTTATTTCTAATTTTGCATACTATAATGATGTTCTCGCAGATCACAAAATTTGGATATATTTCAAAACTAAAATCACTATCCAATGATTAAATAGATATGGAAATAGTTGGCATAAAGGGTTGCAAATTACATTTTGAATTCTGTTTACATAGTATATTGTGTCCTTAACAATGGCTTGCTTGATTTTGGCAAACCTAACATTGTCATATTGAAATCAGTCAAATGCCATAAAAGGACATTCAACATATTTCCAAGTTGGTCTCCAAAATCGTTTCTATTCTGTACCCCTTGTGATCCAGCCAAAGCTACTTCCCATTGGTTGAAATAGCCCTATTCTTTCAGGACTATGGATTTGTTGATTTTCTTTTCTTTTTGAAGTTGTCATATCTTTCCTTTCTCTACGTTGAGTTCTTACCTCTCCTTTCCCATGTCATATTTCTATTACCCTTCTTCTTTTCCTCCTTATCTTCATCCTTCTCCTCCTCTTTCTTTATCTCAACAGAATTATTATCTTTTTTTTGCATATCCAGTTTGTTTCCTAACAGATCCCTCATCATAAATAATTCTGCACCTCTGTGGAAATCTAAGATTGTGTTTAAATTTTTATTATGTAATAAATTACCTTCTTCCTTGGGCTATGATTTCTTAAATAGACATATCTTCTTGCCTAAGATAGTAAAGATTTGAAAGAATTTCACATTTTTTTCCTTAATATCTAGTCTTGAAACTTACACATGTTTAGCTCATAATAAATACTTGCTGAAATACACTGAATATGTATGGTAGTTACTGGCAAGGTACCCAGTGAATTAAAAATTGACACTTTTTAAATAAAATAAGTGAATTTGAATCTTTCTAATTATAAAGAAAAGAAATTAAATAGGGAAATGGAAGTGTTTTTGTTTTTTTCTTCCCAGAGTAGATTCTAGTTAATACTAAAAGTTTGGAAATTGAAGTGCTTTTTTTTTTAAGACAAAATGAGTTCAAAAGAACCCCCAGGAGAGGAAAAAAAAAACAAAAAACAACAAACCAACTCCACATGAATAAAAAAACAAAAAACAAAAAATTTAACAGAGAAATTATTGGTAGATGTAGGAAAGGAAAAAAAAAACAGTGGAGTGAATATCATAGTGGAAGATTACAAGTAAGAAGCAGAGTAATTATGTTAAGAAAGGAAACCAGTCTGAGAGTTTTGAAGGGGTGGGGGGTGGGAGGTTGGGGGAACCAGGTGGTGGGTATTAGAGAGGGCACGGATTGCATGGAGCACTGGGTGTGGTGCAAAAACAATAATGTTACACTGAAAAGAAATAAGAATTATAAAAATTTTTTAAAAAAGAAAGAAAATGAGACTATTTAAAAAGTAAAGCTACTTTGCTCACCAAAAAAAAAAAAAAAAGGAAACCATAAAGACTACAAATTAAAAGGTAAGATGAAATGATATCACAAGGCATAGAAAGAAAGTAAATTAAAAAGCACAAAAGGGATGGTATATAGTTTTTAATAAATTAATAAAGACCGAAGTGAGACAAAATTATGAAGATCCAATATTTTGTTTTTGTTCTTTTAGTCTATAACAAAAACTGCCTAATATAAGAGAAAGATAAGAATATAGATAGAAAGAAATATCATTCATAATTAGAAGGCCATATTTAAAATGTTTAATCTTAGTAGAAACATTAGAAATTGTGGGATAGAAGACTATTAGCCAACTATTATCATTTTACTCATCATCATTCGCTTTAGTATTTCCTTGCCCTTAACTCTGATTTCCCAACTCACTCCACCCAAAATACTCTTCTGCTCTGTCTCTTGGAATTGCCACTCTATAAGTAGCAAACTTTGTTTTATTCTAAAACTTTTTTGAAACAATATGATTGCTTCCATGTTTGAAGCAAAAACTAGTTCTTTTCTGAACTTTGTCATTCCATCATTTTCCTCTTATATTGAAGCTTTATTATCCAGTACTTTATGTCCTTCAGAGTTAACAGAAATGTCCTTATTCCCCATTGCTTTTATAATTTATTATTTCCTGTTTTTTGTTGAAAATAATTTTGCTTCCTTTGATGGCCATGCTCATTCTCCAATGCCAATTTGGCTATACCAATCTTCCTACTTGTGCCAATTTGTTATCTGTATCATGATTACTCTCATTCATGAAAATCTTCACATTTGACTTTAAACATTTCAACCACAATTTTCATTTCTCAACTCAAGCCATGTTTTTATCCTGGATACATTCAATCACCACATGGATAATTATCTAATATTCTTCCTGTTGGATTATCTATCCCTTTAGTCCAAGGAATCTTTTCCAAGTAGAAGTATTGCTTTGATCTTTTAATAAATTGTTGGAATTCTAAACAATAGCTTCCCTTTACATATCTTCAGTTAAATAACATCACAAGATCATACTTAATAACAATAAAATCATGGGAGATGAGTATTTTAACTGGGAATATCATCATGCTGAAAATAATCTAAGAATCTGGTTGTATAGAAGAGGATGGATATTGGATAAGTAACCAGCAGAGTTTGCAATATCATGTACTTTCATGTCTCAAGGAGTTTATACTGCTGATATTCTTTCCTTCTTAGATTTACCTCAGCCATCTAAATTGAATCTTCCCATTGTCTTTTTATTTATTTATTTATTTATTTATTTGAGTATAGTTGATACACAATGTTACTTTCCTTTTTGTATATATAACAGAGTGATTCGACATCTCTATACATTATTTTTTATTTTATTTTTTAAATTATGTCAGTCAGCATACAGTACGTCTTTAGTTTTTGAGGTAGTGTTCCATGATTCACTGTTTGCTTATGACACCCAGTGCTCTATGCAATACATGCCCTCCTTAATACCCATCACCAGGCTAACCCACCCACAATCTGCTCCCCTCTAAAACACTCAGTTTGTTTCTCCGAGTCTATAGTCTCTTATGGTTGGTCTTCCCCTCTGATTCTTTCCCCCCTTCATTTTTCCCTTCCTTCCCCTAATATCCTCCATGTTACTCCTCATAACTGCAAATAAGTAAAACCATATGATAATTGACTTTCTCAGCTTAACTTATTTCACTTAGCATAATCTCTTCAAGTCCCAACCATGTTAATGCAAAACTTGAGTATTCATCCTTTCTGATGGCTGAGTAATATTCCATTGTGTATATGGACCATATCTCCTTTATCCATTCATCTGCTGAAGGGCATCTCAGCTCTTTCCACAGTTTGACTATTGTGGACATTCTGCTATGAACATTGGGGTGCATATGGCCCTTCTTTTCACTGCATCTGTATCTTTGGGGTAAATACCAGTAGTGCAATTGCAGGATCATAGGATATCTCTATTTTTAATTTTTTGAGAAACAACAACACTGTTTTCCAAAGTGGTTATACCAACTTGCATTCCCAGCAATGGTGTAAGAGTTCGCCTTTCTTCACATCCTCTCCAACATTTGTTGCTTCTCACCTTGTCAATTTTTGCAATTCTGACTGATGTAAGGTGGTATCTCAGTGTGGTTTTGATTTGAATTTACCTGAAGGCTAATGATGATGAACATTTTACCATGTATCTGTTAGCCATTTGTATGTCTTCTTTGGAGAAGTGTCTGTTCATGTTTTCTGCCATTTTTTTGACTTATTTGGTTTTTTTTGGTGTTGAGTTTGAGAAGTTATTTATAGATTTTGGGTATCAGCCCTTTGTCTGTAGTGTCATTTGCGAATATCTTCTCCCATTCTGAGAGTTGCCTCTTTGTTTTGTTAACTATTTTCTTTGTTATCTTTATCTTGATGAACTACCAAAAGTTCATTTTGCTATTGTTTCCATTGGAGACGTGTCTTGAAAGAAGTTGCTGTGGCTAATGTTGAAGAGGTTACTGCCTATGTTCTCCTCTAGGATTTTTATGGATTCCTATCACACACTGAGGTCTTTCACCCATTTCAAGTTTATCTTTGTGTATGGTATTAGTGAAGGGTTGAATTTCATTCTTCTATGCATAGCTGTCCAAATTTCCTATCACCATTTATTGAAGGGACTGTCTTTTTTTCCACTGGATATTTTTTTCCTGCTTTGTCAAAGATTATTTGATCATAGAGTAGAGGGTCCATATCTGGGTTCTCTCTTCAGTTCTGTTGTTCTATGTGACTGTTTCTTTTCCAGTACCATTCTGTCTTGGTGATCATAACTTTGTAATAAAGCTTGAAATCAGGTAACATGATGCCTCCAGCTTTGTTTTTTGTTTTTTGTTTTTTTCTCTTTCAACATTTCCTTGGCGATTCAGGGTCTTTTCTGGTTCCATACACATTTTAGGATTGTTTGTTCCAGCACTTTGAAAAATGCCATTGGTATTTTGATTGGGATGGCATTGAAAGTATAGATTGCTCTGGGCAGTATAGACATTTTAACTATGTTTATTCTTTTGATCCATGAGAATGGAATGGCTTTCCATCTTTTTGTGTCTTCAATTTCTTTCATGAGTGTTCTGTAGTTCCTTAAGTACAGATTCTTTCCTCTTTGGTTAGGTTTACTCCAAGGTATCTTGTGGTTTTTGGTGCTATTATAAATGGAATTGATTCTCTAATTTCCCTTTCTACAGTTTCATTGTTAGTTTATAAGAAAGCACCTGATTTCTGTGCATTGAATTTATATCCTGCACCACATTACTGAATTGCTATATGAGTTCCAGTAATTTGTGGGTGGATTCTTTTGGGTTTTCCACATAAAGTATCATGCCATCTGTGAAGAGAGAGAATTTGACTTCTTCTTTGCCAATTTGAACACATTTTATTTCTTTTTGTTGTCTGATTTTTCTTTCTAGGACTTCTAATACTATGTTGAACAGTAGGGCATCATTGTCGTGTTCCTGATCTAAAGGGACAAGTTCCATTTGAGAATGATATTTGCTGTGGGTTTTTCATAGATGAATTTTATGAAGTAGAGAAATGTTCCCTCTATCCCTATACTTTGAAGAGTTTTAATCAGGGAAAGTTGCTGTGTTTTGTCAAATGCTTTTATTACATCAAGTGAGAGGACGATGTGGTTCTTCTCCTTGACTGATTTGCAAATGTTGAACCACCCTTGCATTCCTGAGATAAATCCTACCTGGTCGTGGTGGATAATTCTTTTAACATACTGTTGGATCCTATTAGCTAGGATCTTGTTGAGAATTTTGGCATCTATATTCGTCAGGGATATTGATCTGAAATTTTCCATTTTGATGGGGTCTTTGCCTGGTATGGGGATCAAGGTAATGCTAGCCTCATAGAATGAGTCATAAGTTTTCTCCATTTCTATTTTTTCAAAACAGATTCATTAGAATAGATATTATTTCTTCTTTGAATGCTTGGTAGAATTCCCTAGGGAATCCATCAGGTACTGGACCTTGTTTTTTGGGAGGTATTTAATCACTTCTTCAATCTTTTTGTGGTTATTGTTTTATTCAGGTTGTCAATTTCTTCCTGTTTCAGTCTTGGAAGTTTATAGGTTTCCACGAATGCATCCATTTCTTCTAGGTTGCTTAACTTATTAGGATATAGCTGTTGATAATAATTTCTGATGATTGTTTCTATTACCTTAGTGTTAGTCATGATCATTCCCCTTTCATTCATGATTTTATTAATTTGGGACCTTTCTCTTTTCTTTTGGATAAGTCTGGCCAGTGGTTTGTCGATCTTATTAATTCTTTCAAAGAACCAGCTTCTAGTTTTGTTGATGTGTTCTACTGCATTTCTGGTTTCTAATTCATTGATCTCTGCTCTTATCTTAGTTATTTCCCTTCTTGTGTGTGGATAGGCTTAATTTGTTGTTGTTTCTCTGGTTCTTTAAGGTCTATAGATAGTTTGTGTGTTTGGCATTTTTCTATTTTTCTGAGTGAGGCTTGGATGGCTAGGTATTTCCCCCTTAGAACTGCCTTTGCTATGTCCCATAAGTTTTGGACAAATGTATTTTTGTTCTCATTGGTTTCCATGAATTGTTTAAGTTATTTGATTTCATGCTTGACTCAAACATTCTTGAGCAGGATGGTCTTTATGTTCCAAGTGTTTGAATTTCTTCCAAACTTTTTCTTTTGATAGAGTTCCAAAGCATTGTGGTCTGAGAATATGTAGGGAATATCTCAATCTTTTGCTATCAGTTGAGACATGATTTGTGACCCAGTATGTGGCCTATTCTGGAGAAAGTTCCATGTGTGCTCGAGAAGCATTGGTATTCTGTTGTTTTAGCATGAAATGTTCTGTGTGTGTGTATGTATATACATACGTATATATGTATGTATATATATATATATATATATATATATATATGGTCCATCTGGTCCAATGTGTCACTCAACACTTTTTTTTTCTTTGTTGATTTTCTGCTTAGATGATCTGTCTATTGCTGAGACTGGAATGTTAAGGTTCTCTACAATTAACATACTATTATCAATATGTCTCTTTATTTTGGTTAACAGTTGGGTTATGTAGTTGGCTGCCCCCATGTTGGGAGCATAGATATTTACAATTGTTAGATCTTCTTGTAGATTAGACCCTTTAAGAATGATATAGTGTCCTTCTACAATTCTGACTACAGTATTTAGCTTAAAATCTAGTTATCTGATATTAGAATTGGAACTCCAGCTTTCTTTTGAGGTCCATTGGCATGAAAGGTGGTTCTCCATTCCTTCACTTTCAATCTGGATGTATTTTGGGTACAAAATGAGTCTATTGTAAACAGAATAAGGATAGATCCTGTCTTTTTGTCCAGTCTTCAACCCTGTGCCATTTTATGGGAGCATTTAGGCCATTCATGTTGAGAGCGATTATTGAAAGATATGATTTTATTGTCATCATGTTGCCTGTGAAGTCCTTGTTTCTATAGGATGTCTCTGTAATTTTCTGTTCTGTATCACTCTGGGAGTCTTCCCTCTTTTATAACCCCCCCCCCCCTTAATATTTCTTGCAGAGCTGGCTTAGTGGTCATTTATTCTTTTAGTTTTTGCTGGTCTTGGAAAATCTTTATCTCTCCATCCATTTTAAATGACAGCCTTGCCGTATAAAATATTCTTGGCTGCATGTTCTTCTCACTTAGTACATTGACTATGTCTCGCCAGCCCTTTCTGTCTTGCCATGTGTCTGTGGACAGGCCTAACATTGTTATGATGCCCCGCTCTGAACATAAGAATCTCTTCCCCCTAACTGTCCTTAAGATATTTTCCTTAGGATTCATGAGTTTTATTATTACATGCTAGGGCTTTGGTTTATTCTCCTTGATCTTGGGAGGAGTACTCTCTGCCTCTAGGACATGAATGCTTGCTTCATTCTCCAGATCAAGGAATTCTCAGCTAGGATTTGCTCAAATATATCTTCTGGTCCTCTCTCTCCACCCCTCCTCAGGAATCCCAATAATTCTGACATTGGAATGTTTCATGACATCAGTTATTTCTCTAATTCTGTTTTCATAGATTCTAAGATGTTTGTTGCAGGTCTCCTCCTGATCTTTCTTTTCTATGAGTTTGTTTTGTAGATCACTAATTCGTTCTTCTGTCTCATTTACCCCAGCTCTTAGAGTATCTAGATTAGATTGGATCTCACTGATAGCATTTTTAAGTTCTGCCAGATCGGTTCTCACTTCTTCCCTTAGAGAGTCTATGTTGTCCTTAATGGTTTTCTCCATCCTAGCTATTGTCTGCATAACTATTATCCTGAATTCTATTTCTTACATCTTGCTTATATCCATATCTATTATTTCTGTGGCAGAGGTCACAGTCTCTGAATTTTTCCTGTGTTGGGGGTTTCTCCTCTTAGTCATTTTGTTGAGGGGTAGTTGAGAGAATGTAAGAGCCCTAATTATTGACCAGAACCCAAGCAAGATGCACCTGTTTTGTAGGGACCTTAGGATTGTCAGCCTCTTGTTCTTTCAGTCTGTCTTCTGGGGGTGGTGTCTGCCATGCTGTTACTCTGTCATGCTGCAAATCTGTTTGGACTGAGTTGCCTTGCCCCCTGTAGGAGGAGATGGAATTAGTGAAAAACAGTTTTGGGGGGTTTTCTCTGGAGGCTTTCCCTGATGGCTTTTTACGTTTCTTCTGAGAGACCAGAAGTGAAGGTATCCACATCTCTGTCAGAGAACAGAGAAATCACAGTCTGTTCTTCAGTTATCACTCCAGGCCACTGTCTGTTTTTGTCTTTGCTGCTAAAAACTGCAGCCTCCTGGGCTGTGCACCTCACAGCAGCACTCCCAGTCCTCGCTTCCAGGTCCAGGCACTTTGTGCTTCTAAAACCACCAGCCACCCCCAGTTCACACGTGCGGCCCTGGAGCTCCAGATTTCAGGTTTGGGGGCTTCCCTAAAGTCCTTTCCCTAATGCCAATGGTCTGCAAGTCTGTGCCCAGTCCCAGCACGGGAGGCTTTTGTGGTCTGGTGGGGCAGGATCCCAGAGTCTCCCTCCCCCTTCTGTTTAACATCTGATTATCTGCCTTCAGAATCACTACTCCCTGCTTTATACCTCAAATCCAACCACTGGTGATATTCTGTTTTTAGAGATCTGGGTATATCTTCTTATATCTCAGGCTGATTTTGTGGGTGTTCAGAGTGATCTGGCAAATATCCTGCTCAATTCAGATGAGTTGAAGTGGGTTCCCCTACTCCTCTGCCATCTTACTCCCCTCTAGAACAATGTCTCTATACATTATGCTATGCTCATAAGTGTAGCTACCATCTGTCACATACAGCACTACTACAATATCATTGACTATAGTCCTTATGCTGTATCTTTTATGTTCGTGACTTATTTGTTCCATAACTGGGAGCATGCATCTCCCACCCCCCCAACTCATTTTGTCCATCCACCATCCCTTCATCCCTGGCAACCATCAGTTTGTTTTCTGTATTTATAGATCTGATTCTGCTTTTTGTTTATTGTCTTATTTTTTGGGTTACACATATGAGTAAAATCTTATGGTATTTATCTTAGTCTGACTTATTTCACTTAGTGTAATACTCTCTAGATCCATCCATGTTGTCACAAGTGACAAGATCTCATCCTTGTTGCAGCTGCATACAATATTCTGTTGCATACATATGCAGAAAAAGGAACTCTCCTGTAGTGCTGGTGAGAGTGTAAACTGGTAAAATTACTGGTGAAAATTGTGTGGGGTTTCTTCAAAAAAATTAAAAATAGAAATGACACATGATCCAGTAATTCCACCAGAGGATATTTATTTAAATAAAACAAAAACACTAATACTAAAAGATATATTTATCATTATGTTTATTGAAACATAATTTAGAATATCCAAGATATGGAGGTTCCCCACTGTCTTTTAAATATTCCCACAACTGTCCCATTTGTATAAAATAAATCCCACACTCAAGCACTTACTCTTCTGAAGTTACATTTCTTGCTTCCCTTTGCATTCAAATATTCCTGAAAGTGTCATTGAATTTGAATGTCCATTTCTTTGGCTATCATTTATTCACAAAATTAATTCACCAGGTTTTACAACAGTTCTAAATGCAGCAGCTCCCACTTAATATATCAGTGATATTGATATAACAGATTCACACATGACATTTCATTAATCCTCTTCTTGACACTTTAACCTCTTGACCACTACCTTCTTAAAACAATGTCTTCCTTTGACTTCCTTAGCAGAATAATTCTCTGAGTTTTCAGCCCACATGCCTGACTTCTGTATCTCTTTTTTGGAAGCTGTTACTCTTCTATACAACTCTTATATTTTCTTTTCCTTCAAGGTTCCACTTATATTACTAACTATATTTTCTTCCTAGGCCATCTAATACATTCACTTTTTCATTAAACAAACATTTATTTAACTACCTATTCTGTGCCAACCACTCTTTCAGGTGCTAGAAATTGAACAAAGCCTGTTAAAATCCATGATCTCAAGAGGTTACATTTTATAATGGAAAATGGCTGATAAACAAAGTAAATAAATATATAGTCTATTATAAATTGACAAGCACCAGGGAGTAAGAAGAAAGTAGAGACATGGAATAGGTATTGTCAGGGTGTAAGAACCGAATTTTCAAAGAGTAAAAATTGTCTCAAAGAAAAGGTAATATTTGAGAAATTTGAAGGAGGTAAGAGAATGGTGTTATGTGAATATCTAAGAGGAGATCATCTGGAAGGGGAAACCTGGAAGATATATGGAAAAAAAAAATATATATATATATACAGAGCTCTAATTGTATAAATACATGATTGAATAAATTAATACAATTATTCTTGAATAAATAAATAGCTCTTGATGATTATTATTCTTCATTAGAAGACATATATTCACTATTTTAAAATCAGTGAAATTATTTTATTTATATTATTTTCAGTCATTCTTTCACTGCTGATAATTATTATCCTCCTGTGCTATAATTTAAATCTGCAATATAATTAATAAGTATATTAATATGGCAAATATACATATAAATATGAAATAAATAAAATACAAAATATATTAATAAAACATAATTGATAATTCAGCTCATAAGCACTCTTCTAGACTTCAGAATTAAAAGAAGAAAACAGGGAAAATGATAATAGTTTATTGGATGGACTTAAATAATTAATCAAATTGTACACATATTGTCTAGAGATTTGGAAAATTCATTTTGAATTCTTATTATGGTCCAGTCACTGTTCTCTATCCTCTCCCTTTACTACAGGTAAGTATATTTGGTGACCACAAAAATAACCCTGGTTTTAAAATCAAATAATTTAGGTAAGAAGATATTTTTATAAGAATGAGGTTATTGTTGGGGCACCTGGGTGATTCAGTCATTAAGCATCTGCATTTGGCTCAAGTCATGATCCCAGCATCCTGGGAAGCCTGTTTCTCCCTCTCCCTCTCCCCCTACTTGTGTCCCCTCTCTCACTGTCTCTTTCTCACTGTCAAATAAATAAATAATCTTTAAAAAATGAGGTTATTATTTTCTCAGATGTTCTGTTCTTAATAATAAATAGTTGTAGTCTCAACTTTATATGCTGCTGATGATTGCAGCCAATCCCAAGACTGGAGTGTGTTGGCCCAGACATATCTTGCTCCCTGAATTTCAAATAGTGACTTATTTTGTTAACTCTTATTTACTAAATACAAAAAGATTAGTTGTGTTCTAATTAGTCAGTCAATGGCCTAGGTCATTTTTGTGAGAACCTTCTGTCATAAAACTGACAAAGTTGTGAGGTCCACCAGCTGGAAATCAATCTGCTCTTTCCCTTCTTTTAGCATATTTTCCATGTCTAACCCTTGATCTACAATGACTGGGTAGTAGAAAGAAAATAGGGAACCCTCAGATACTGATGATCTACTGAGAGCAAGACTAAGATCTCATCCGATATATAATTTTATCATTTTAGTTTAAAAGAAAATATACCCTCTTATTTAGGAGCAAGATTTTGTGATTTTGCCTATAGTTAAAAAACAAACAGAAAAGTTGGTAGAACTGGATTAAATAGATAAAAACCACAAAAGTGGTAAGAGTTATGGGAGAAGGTCTATACATTAAATAAAGTACACTTAAAGATGTCAAAAAGGATATCAAAATAGGTGGGGGCGCCTGGATGGCTCAGTGGGTTAAGCCTCTGCCTTCTGCTCAGGTTGTGGTCTTGTTCCTGGGATCGAGCCCGGCATCGACGGGGAGCCTGCTTCTTCCTTTCTCTCTGCCTGCCTCTCTGTCTGCTTGTGATATCTCTCTCCATCAAATAAATAAATAAAATCTTGAAAAAAAATCAAGATTGGTTTATACATACATACATATATACATTATACTGCCACCTTTTCACATTCATTGGACTAATAAAGCCACCAAATCTGCACACAATTCACTTCTAATCTCTTGCCCTGTGCATTCACATGACTTTTAACCATAGTCTTATACTGATATCAAGAACTAATTCTTGCTGACATTAAGGGATTTTAAAATGTTTTTAAGCTGTTATGTTTTAGCATTCAGGAAGACTTTTTTCTATTTCTGTTATAATATTCTGGACACATCTTCCTGAATGCTCTAAACACTTTGCTAAAATATTCCCTCTTATTTGTCATAAGACACTTTGGACATATTGTTTCTGTTACGGTTTTATTGCTTCCATTCAGTGTTCTTAGTAACATATGGTCCTTGTTCTTTCAATTCTTCTTCATATTGCATGGTTTCATTCCCCTTTCCATAACTGTTACGCCAATCTCTTCTCCTTTGCCATTTATTAATTATCCTACATAATAGTTTACAACTGCCATAGTGCCAAAAGTACCTTAAAACAAGATACATGGTGCATTGGAACTGCAAGAAATATTGTTCATTGAAAATTATCACTATCTTGCTAACAACTAAGTCACAGAAATAACAGATTTGGGATTTGAAAATCAAATCAAATCTTTCTGGTTCCAAAGTCAATTATACCTCCTTTGTATTTCCAATTCCATGCTTTTTAATCCTATATTTTCCCTTCCTTTTACTCTATTACACTCCTGTAGCTGATTTAACAAATTATTGCCTGTATTCTTTAGCTTAGCATTGCATAATTCTAATCTCTGCTTCCATAATTGCATCACTTTAACCTCTTCTGCCTATGTCAAATCTCTCTTTGCCTCTGTCTGTCTTATATAGCAGCATTTAAGCCCCATATTATCATCCAGGATAATCTTTCTGTTTCAAGAGCTTTGCTTAATCATATCAGCAAAGTCGCTTTTGTCATATAAGATAACATCCATAGGTTACAGGACTAACGACACAGATACATTTTGGGGAAAGGACATTATTTAGCCTCCTATACTCTCTATCCTTCTCCACTATTCTCTTTTCCCAGGTTCTGGTAACCACACCTTTCCCTCATTCCTTCTATTCTTTAGGGAGCTAAAGCTCCCTTGTATTAACCTTGTGGTTCAGCACTATTTCTTGCACTTTCACAGAACTGTATCTTTACAAGTACCTCCTTTACCAAGCATTTCTTGAATTATTCTAATTTGTGTGTGTCATCTATACCCTTCCTGGATCTTTAAAATACACATAATATACATAATATAATCTGTAAAAAAGAAGTCCTGAACTTTCCTCCCCACGGACATACCAATTTAATGACAATACTCAGAACAGTTCCTTTTGTGAGAAATCCAGAAATTAAGTGAGAGGCTCCTGCATGCAGGGTGAGCACAGAACCAACCACACCAAAGCAGGTAAAACAGTTGAGACACTCTTTCACCATAAGCCCTCCACCTGCACAGCCCAGCTCCTAGACTCTTCCTGGGCAGAGAAAGAAAGGAATAAACCATAGGTCCAACACTCAGTTCATGCTGGGGGCTTACTAATGCACTGATTTCTGTCTTGCCACTTTCTTAGCTCTGATGAGTCCTGGTATACCCTATTTCTTTGGAGGCCATTGAAAGCAAGGACTAATGTCTGACCTAGAAAAATAACACATGCCACAGCTCCACTTTCTCCAGCAGAGAGAAAGCAAATAAAAAGAAATCCAGTACTCAGCTTTTTTTAAGGGAGGGAAAAGTAGTGAGCCATACATCCAATGCTGACTTTCAGGTTGTTTCCTAAGGCCCTGGATTCTGTTTTGAATATCTCAGAGCTCGGATGGGATGCAGTAAACTTTATATACCTGATGATTACTGAGAACAAGATGGCAGCTTAAACTAGCACAAAAATATGAATTGCAGCCCAGGATCTCTGACTGTCGATAGCTGTGGATCTTCCCTTGTATAAGACTAGTCCATGAAGATTAAGACAGTTGACAGTGTTGTCTAATATGCAGAAACCAACACAAAGTATAAGGGAAATAAAAACAAACAAACAAAAATGAAAATATATTCTAAACAAAGGAATCCAATATACCTCTAGAGAATTATACTAATAAAATTGAGATATATGGTTAACTTGAAGGAAAATTAAAAAAATATATATATATATATATAAAGATACTCAGTGAAGACAGGAGTATAACGCATGAACAAACTGAGATTTTTTTTTTTTTGAGAGAGAGAGAGAGTTCATGTATGTGCCAGCAATGGGGGAGGGGCAGAGGGAAAAATAATCTGAAGCAGGCTCCACACCCAGTGCAGAGCCCAAGGCAGGACTTGATCTAATGACCCTGAGATCATGACATGAACCAAAATCAAGAGTCAGATGCTTATCTACTGAGCCACCCAGTGACCCCTCACTGAGAGTTTTGAGATAGGAAATATTTTATAAGTACAAAACAAACATAAAGATGAAGAATACATGCAGAAGAATGAAACTGGATCATTTTCTTACACCATAGACAAAAATAGACTCAAAATGGATGAAAAACTTAAATGGATAGGAAACCATCAAAATCCTAGAGGAGAACACAGGCAGCAACCTCTTTGACCTTGTAAGGCAAGGAAAACAAAACATCAAGATAAAAAGCTGCTGCACAACAAAAGAAACAGTCAACAAAGCTAAGAGGCAGCCCATGGAATGTGAGAAGATATTTATTTGTAAAGGATGGTAACAGATAAAGGCTTGATATTCAAGATCTCTAAAAAACTTCTCAAACTCAACACTCAAAAAACAAATAACACAGTCAAAAAAATAGTAAGAAGACACCAACAGACACTTCCTTCTCCAAAGAAGACGTCCAAATGGCAAACAGACACATGAAAAAATGCTCAGCATCACTTGGCATCAGGAAATACAAATCAAAATTACAACGAGATACCACTTTGCACCAGTTAGAATAGCTAAAATTAACAAGTCAGGAAATAACAGATATTGGTGAGGATTTGAGGAAGGGGAACCCTCCTACACTGTTGGTGAGAATGCAAGCTGGTGAAGCCACTCTGGAAAACAGTATGGAAATTCCTCAAAAAGTTGAAAATAGAGCTACCCTATGACCCAGAAATTGCACTATTGGGTATTTACCCTAAAGACACAAATGCAGTGATCTGAAAGGGTACCTACACCCCAATAATTATAGAAGCAATGTCCAAAATAGCCAACTATAGAAAGAGCCCAGATGACCATAGACAGATGAATGGATTAAAAAAAAAATGTGATATATATGTGTGTGTGTGTGTGTGTGTGTGTGTGTGTGTGTGTTTATGTATGTATATATTCAATGGAATATTACTCGGTCATCAAAGAGATGAAATCTTGCCAACCATTTACAACAACCTGGATGGAACTAGTGGATATTATGCTAAGTGAAATAAGTCAGTCAGAGAAAGACAATTATCATATGATCTCACTGATATGTGGAGTTTAAGAAACAAAATAGAGGCTCATAGAAGAGGACAGGAAAAAATATACTAAGACAAAACCAGAGGGAGACAAACCATAAGAGGCTTTTAATCATAGGAAAGAGAGGGTTGCTGGAAGGGGGGTGTGAAGGGAGGGGGTAACTGGATGATGGACATTAAAGAGAGCACGTGATATAATGCACACTGTGATATAATGAGCACATGATATAATGCACACTGTGATATAATGCACGCTGGGTATTATATAAAACTGGTGAAATTATACATATTTATATGATTATATAAAACTGATGAGTAATATCTTGCATGTTAATAAAAATAAAAACAAACAAACATAAAGGAATACAACTAAACAAAATTCACTACAGAGGTTGAACAGAAGACTAGATCAATCAGAAAAAAAATGACCAACAAATCAAAGAAAAGGCATTGGAAATTACTGGAAATTATTCAGAAAAAGGTGCAAAATGCGAAAAATAGAATGTAAACAAATTGAGAAAACTAAAGAGACTTAACTTATGAGATAGCATACATAACAGGAACAGTAGGGTATTCAAAGAGATAATACCCCAAACTTCCCAAACCTGGGGAGGAAAATTGACATCTAGATCTAGGAAAACTAATGGATACCCATAAGGGGACCCAAAGAAATGCACACCAAGACACATTATAATAAAATGACCAAGGTCAATGACAATAGGAAAATTTTGAAAGCATCAAGTAAAGTGAATCACATAATAGAGAAACCCCATAAGACACTCAGAGGATTTCTTAGCAGAAACATTATCACTTTGGAAGTTGGGGAAGAATAATATATTTAAAGTGTTGAAAAAAAATGCCAATGAAGAATATTACACCCAGCAAAACTGAACTTCTAAAATGAGAAAGATTTAAAGACATTCCCAGACAAACAGATGCTCAGAGTTTATGAATACTAGACCCACCTTATCAGAAATGCTAAAGGGAATTCTAAGTTGGTGGAAAAATTGCTAAGCAGCATACAAAAGCATATAAAGTTTAAAACTCACTGTAAAGGTAAATATATACTCAAATACAGAATACCATAATATCTTAACAGTGGTAGATAAATCACTGTTAATTCTAGTATAGAACTTAGAATGCAAAAACATTAAAGTAGCTATAACTATAAAAACATGTTGATAGATACAAAATATAAATCAATGTGAGTTGTGTCACTAATAACAAATTGGGAAGAAAAAGAAATGTATAGAGGTTTTGGATGCTATTGAAGTTCCTTTCAGCTTCAAACACTGTTATAACTATAAACTGTTATAGGTGAGCCTCATCATAATCACAAGGAATATGCCTATAGAATATACACAAAAGGAAAAAGAAAAAATAATCAAAGCATAACAATTTTAAAAAGGGAGGGACACATGGGTGACTCAGTTAAGCATCTGCCTTTGGCTCAGGGTGTGATCCTAGGGTCCTGGGATGGAGCCCCATGTTGGGGCTCCCTGATGGGCAGGGAGCTTGCTTCTCCTTCTGCCCCTCCCTCTGCTTGTGTACTCTCTTGTAAGTGCTCTCTCTCTCTCTCTCAAAAAAAAAAAAAATTCTGAAAAAGGAAAATAAATCAAATGAAACATGCAAACATCAAAAGAAGAAAAGTGTGTCAAAAAAATGTAAGGCAGGCAAAAAGACAATTAACAAAATGACAAGAGCATTTTATTCCCTATCAATAATTACTTCAGTAAGTTTAAATAGATAAACTTACCAATCCAAAGAAATAGAGGAGCTAAAAGAATTTTAAAACATGAGAAAGAACAACCCTAAGATCCAAATATGTGCTATTTACAGAAGAGTCACTTAAAGTATAAGAATACTTATAGACAAAACTTGAAGGGATAAAAAAAGCATCCATGCAAATGATAATCAAAAGAAAATGGCTGGTATTATTTATACCACAGAAAATAGACCTCAAATACTGTCACAAATGACAAAAAAGGACATTATATATAAGAAAATGTCATTAATACCAGGCGTTAGTGTTCAAAATTTATAAGGAACTCTTACAACTCAATAGCAAAAATAACAATAACCTAATATAATGAACAAAGGACTTGAACAGACATTTCTCTGAACAGGACGTACAAATGTCCAAAAGTATATGGAAAAATGATCAACACCACTAATCATCAAGGAAATAAAAATCAGAACCACAATGAGATATTACTTCACACTTAGGATGACTATTAACTAAATAAAAAAAAGAGTAAGTGTTGTCTGGGATTTGGAAAAACTGGAATCCTTGTCTACTACTCTTGGAATGCAAAATTATGTCATTTCTATGTAAAACAGTTAATGGTTTATCAAAAAATGTAAAGGAACTACTACATAATTCAGCAATCTCATTTCTGTATTTTTATCCAAAACATTTTAAACCAGGGTCTTGAGTGGTAATTGTATGTCCATGTCCACTGCAGCACTATTCATGGTACCAAGATGTAATGTGTTTTGATGGATAAATTGAGAAAAAAAGTTGTTATACTCATGCAATGGAATATTATTCAGCTTTAAAAATTAGAAAAAATCCTACCATTTGTGAAAACATAGATGAACATTGAGGATATAATAGTGAAATACCTGATGACAGAAGGAGAGTATTGTACATTATAATTTATGAAGTTTACAAGACAGTAAAACACAGAAGCAGGGAGTGGAGTGGTAATTCCCATGACCTAGGCAGAGGTGGAGGAAATGGTAAACTGATATTTAACAAGTGTAAAGTTTCAGTTATGCAAAATTAGGTTGGGGGAACAGGGTGGTGGTATTAGGGAGGGCACGGATTGCATGGAGCACTGGGTGTGGTGCAAGAACAATGAATATTGTTACTCTGAAAAGAAATAAAAAATTAAACAAACAAACAAACAAACAAAAAAGATTAAGTTCTTGAGATCTGTTATATAACACACTGTCTATAGTTATCAGTACTGTATTAAACTCTAACACATTTGTAACAAGATAGATTTCACATTGTCTTAATACAATATATATAAAACATGATCAATGTACTCCCCTACTTCAAACACCAAAGAACTTAGCACATTTCTATGTGTGGTAGAAGGAACATTTTGAAAGGAATAATTTCAGTTATTACTTCTGTGAATCCATATGGACAAAATACTATAAGTCAAATGGATGTTTTATGATCTATCAGTCTTATTGTACTCCTCTGATACACAATGTTGAGCAAGGAATTAAAGTAACTGGTGTCATGAAAAACACCTAACTTTTACTCATGTCATATAAATGAAAAAGGAGATACACTAATGATGATGAAATCTCTCTTACCCTCCTTATTTAAATAACTTGTATACAACCCATTTTATAGTGTCTAAAAGTTATCTCTATTTTAGACACTTAATTTCAAAATGAGAGGCAAGGATCCTCCAGGCTGGTGGGGTAGGGGTAGTTACTGCCAGCAAGAAAAGAGGAGATGAGAGGAGGGGAGGGGAAAGAATAGGAAGAGAGGAAAGGGAAACAGAAAGAGAGAGAGAGAGAGAGAATTTAAACCCAAATTTATTAATAAGTGTGCCATATACAAAATGTCAGAATAGACAAGTGACTCCAAAAATATTGAAGAATTTGTTAGATGGACCATGGAAATTTCTTGTTTTTTTTGTTTGTTTGTTTGTTTGTTTGTTTCCTACTAAGAGTATCTTTTACATGAACTAAATTGAATCCAAAAAAATTAAAAATATTTTCTTTTTTATTTTAAATTTCTTATTGTTTTAATTCCAATTAGTTAATATGCAGGGTTATATTAGTTTCAGGAATATGATGTAGTGATTCATAAAGCCATACAACATCTTTTGTTCATCACAATAAGTGCGTTCCTTAAACCAATCACCTATTTTATCCATCCCCCCACCCACCTTCCCTCTGGTAACTATCAATTTTTTCTCTAAGTTAAAAGGCTATTTCTTGGTCTACCTCTCTCTCTTTTTCTTTTTTCCCCCCTCTCCACATTCGTTTTGTTCCTTACATTCCATATACGAGTGAAATCATATGGTATTTTACTTTCTCTGACTTACTTATTTCACTTGGCACTATTCTCTGTAGCTCAATCCACATCATTGCAAACAGAAAGATTTCATTCTGCTTTTTGACTAAGTAACATTCCCTTGTATATGTACCACATCTTCTTTATCCATTCATCAGTTGCTGAACATTTGGGCCACATCCATATCCTGGCTATTGTAAATAATGCTGCTATAAGTGTACATGTATCCCTTTGAACTAGTACCTTTGTATTATTTGGGTAGATATCCCCTAGTATGATTGATGGATCACAGGGTAGATGCTTTTTTTTTTTTTTTAATCTTTTGAGGAATCTCCATACTTTTTTCCAAAGTGGCTGCACCACTTTGCATTCCCACCAAAAAGGATTCCTTTTCTCCCCATCCTCAACACCTGTTGCTTCTTTTGTTGCTGATGTTAGCCATTCTGAGAGTTGTGAAGTGATATCACACTGTAGTTTTGATTTACATCTTCTGATGAGGAGTGATGTTGAGCATCTAACCATGAGTAAGTTGACTACCTGTATGTCTTCTTTGAAGAAATGTCTGTTTATATCTCCTGCCCATTTTTTAACTGAATTATTTGTCTTTTTGGTATTGAGTTGTGTAAGTTCATTATATATTTTGGATACAAACCATTTATCAGATATGTCATTTGCAAATATCCTCTCCTATCTTAAAGGTTGTGTTTCAGTTCTCTTGATTGTTTCCTTTGCAGTGCAGACACTATTTATTTTGATGTAATCCTGATAGTTTATTTTTGCTTTTGTTTCCCTTGCTTCAGAAACCTATTTAGGAAAAAAAAAAAAAAGTTGCTAAGGCCAATGTCAGAGTTACTGTCTATGTTCTCCATTAGAATTTTTATGGTTTCAGATCACACATTAAGGTCACTGATCCATTTTGAATTTATTCATGCATGGTGTAAGAAAGTAGTCCAGTTTCTTGCTTTTGCATGTTGCTATCCAGTTTTCCCCACACCATTTGTTGAAGAGAAGTTATTTTTCCCTTTGGATATTCTTCCATGCTTTGTTAAAGGTTAATTGACCATATAACTGTGGCTTTATTTCTGGATTTTCTATTGGCCTATGTGCCAATTTTTGTGTCAGGACCATACTGTTTTGATCACTACAGCTTTGTAATAGGACAAAGTCCATAATTGAGATACCTCCAACTTTTTATAATTACTTTGAATACTTGGGGTATTTTATGGTTCTCTACTAACTTTAAGATTGTTTATTCTAGTTTTATGAAAAATTCTGTTGGTATTTTGATAGTAATCGCATTAAATATACAGATCCCTTTGCGTAGTATTCACATTTTACCAATATTTGTTTTTCCAGTCCATAAGCATGGAATGTCTTTCCATTTCATTGTGTCATCTATTATTTATTTCATTAGTGTTTTATAGTTTTCAGAGTATAGTTCTTTCACCTCTCTGTTTAAGTTTATTCCTAGCTATCTTATTATTTGGGGTGTAATTATAAATGGGTTGGTTTTCTTAATTTCTCTTTCTGCCACTTCATTATTAGTGTATAGAAATGCAACAGATTTCTGTACATTGATTTTGTATCCTATGACTTTACTGAATCCATATATCAATTCTAGAAGTTTTCTGGTAGAGTCTTTCAGATTTTCTATGTAAAGTATCATGTTCTCTGCAAATAGTTGAAGTTTAACTTCTTCCTTGCCCATTTGGATGCCTTTTATTTCTTTTTTGTTGTTCGATTGTGGAGGCTAGGATTTCCAGTACTATGTTGAATAAAAGTGGTGAAAGTGGACATACTTATCTCATTCCTAACTTTAGTGGAAAATTTCTCAGTTTTTCCCCATTAAGGATGATGTTAGCTGTAGGTTTTTCATATATGGTCTTTGTCAAGTTGAGGTACATTTCCTCTAAACCTACTTTGTTGAGGAATTTCATCATAAATGGTTGTTGTACTTTGTCAAGTGTGTTTCTGCATCTATTGAAATGATAATATGGTCCTTATCCTTTCTTTTAGTGATGTGATGTATCACGTTGATTGTTTTGTGAATATTGAACCACCCTTGCAAACCAGGATAAATCCTCTTGATGTGGTAAACGCTGATCTTATAGAATGAATTTGGAAGTTTCCCTTCTTCTCTTATTTTTTGAAATACTTTGAGAGAAATACGTAGGTATTAAATCTTCACATGTTTGGTAGAATTTGCTTGTGAAGCCATCTGGTCCTAGACTTTTGTTTGTTAAAAGTTTTTTGATTACTGATTCAGTTATTAGTTTTTTTGGTGTTTTTTGTGTTTTATTTTTTAATTTAAATTTAATTAATATATACTGTATTATTAGTTTCAGGGGTAGAACTTAGTGATTTGTCAGTTGCATGCAACACCCAGTGTTCATTATTTCAAGTCCCTTCCTTAATGCCCATTCCCCACCCACATCCCCTCCAGCAACTCTCAGATTATTTCCTATAGTTGAGTCTCCTATGATTTGCCTCTCTCTGTTCATCTTTTTCTGTTTTTCCTTCCCTTTCTCTGTTCATCTGTTTTATTTCTTAAATTCTATATATAAGTGAGATCATATGGTATTTGTCTTTCTCTGACTGACTTTTTTTGCTTAGCATAATAACCCTAGTTCCATCCACATCATACCAGATGACAAGAATTCATTCTTTTTTTATAATTATTATGTTTATTTAGGCACTGTATAGTACATCTTTAGTTTTCGATGTAATGTTCAGTGATTCATTAGATACATATAACACCTAGTGCTCTTCACAACACTTGCCCTCCTTAATGCCCATCACACTGTTACCCCTCCCCCCACCTTACTCTCCTCTGAAACTTTGTTTTCCAGGGTCCATAGTCTCTCATGGTTCATCTCCCTCCTATATCCCCCTTCAGATTTCTCTCCCTTTCCCTATGCTTCTCCATGCTATTTTTTATGTTCCACATATGCGTGAAACCATATGATAATTGTCTTTCTCTACTTGGCTTACTTCACTTAGCATAATACCCTCTAGTTCCATCCATGTCAGGCAAATGGTGGGTATTCATCCTTTCTGATGGCTGAATAATATTCCATTGTATGTATGTATCACATCTTCTTTATTCATTCATCTGTTGAATGGCATCTCAGATCCTTCCACAGTTTGGCTATTGTGGGCATTTTTTCTATGAATATTGGGGTGCATGTGTCCCTTCTTTTTTCTTTAAGTCTGTATCTTCGGGGTAAATACCTAGTAGTACAATCGCTGGATTGTAGGTAGCTCTATTTTTAAAATCTTGAGGAACCTCCATACTGTTTTCCTGAGTGACTATACCAGTTTACATTCCCATCTACACTTTAAGAGGATTCCCCTTTCTCCCCAGCCACTCCAACATTTGTTGTTTCCTGACTTGTTAATTTTTGCCATTCTAACTGTTGTAAAGTGGTTTATTTCCCTGATGACAAGTGATGTTGAGAATTTTTTCATGTGTCTGTTAGCCATTTGTATGTCTCCTTTGGAGAAGTGTCTGTTCATGTCTTCTGCCCATTTTTTGACTGGGTTATTTGTTTTTTGAGGTTGAGTTTGAGAAGTCCTTTTTTTTTAAGATTTTATTTATTTATTTGAGAGAGGGACACAGAGAGAGAGAGAGAGAGAGAGAGAACACAAGCAGGAAGAGGGGCAGAGGGAGAGGGAGAAGCAGGCTCCTCACTGAGCAGGGAGGCCAATGTGGGACTCCATCCCAGGACCCTGGGATCATGACCCAAGCTGAAGTCAGATGATATGTAACCAACTTAGCCACCCAGGCACCCAAGAAGTTCTTTATAGATCTTAGATATCAACCTTTTTATCTGTTACCATCCTTTACAAATAAATCTCTTCTCCCATTCCGTGGGCCACCTTTTAGTTTTTTTTGATCATTTCCTTTGTTGTGCAGCAGCTTTTTATCCTGATGTTTTGTTGCCCTTGATTTTACAGATGTGTCTTAAAAGAAGTTGCTGTGCTCAATGTCTAAAAGTTACTGTCTATGTTCTTCTCCAGGATTTTGATGGATTCTTGTCTCACACTGAGGTCTTTCATCCATTTTGGGTTTATATTTGTGTATGGTGTAAGAAAATGGTTGATTTTCATTCTTCTTTGCAGAGCTGTCCAATTTTCCCAGCACCATTTATTGAAGAGACTGTCTTTTTTTTTTTTTTTTTGAAGATTTTATCTATTTATTTGACAGAGATCACGAATAAGCAGAGAGGCAGGCAGGGTGGGTGGGAAGCAGGAGCCCTCCTGAGCAGAGATCCTGATGTGGGGCTTGATCCTAGGACCCTGTGATCATGACCTGAGCCAAAGGCAGGGGCTTAACACACTGAGCCACCCAGGTGCCCCAGAAGAGACTGTCTTTTTCCCATTAGATATTTCTTCATTGATTTGTCAAAGATTATTGGACCATAGAGTTGTGGGTTCATATCTGGCCTCTCTATTCTGTTCTATTGGTCTATGTGTCTGTTTTTGTGCCAGTACCATGCTGTCTTGGTGATCACAGCTTTGTGATAAAGCTTGAAAACAGGCAATGTGATACCCCCAGTTTTGTTTTTCTTTTTCAACATTTCCTTGATAATTTGGGGTCTTTTCTGATTCCATACACATTTTAGGATTGTTTGTTCCAGCACTTTGAAAAATGCCATTGGTATTTTGATTGGGATGGCATTGAAAGTATAGATTGCTCTGGGCAGTACAGACATTTTAATAATGTTTATTCCTCTGATCCATGAGCATGGACTGTTTTTCCATCTTTTTCTGTCTTCCTCAATTTCTTCCACAAGGGTTCTATAGTTTCTAGATTATAGATCCTTTACCTCTTTGGTTGTATTTATTTCTAGGTGTCTTACAGTTTTTGTTGCTGTTGTAAATGGAATCAATGCCTTAATTTCTCTTTCTACAGTTATGTTGTTAATGTATAGAAAAGCAACTGATTTCTGTGCCTTGATTTTATATCCTGCCACATTACTGAATTATTGTATGAGTTCTAATAATTTGAGCATGGAGTCTTTTGAATTTTCCACATAAAGTATCATGTCATCTGCAAAGAGGAAGTGTTTGAATTCTTTGGTAATTTGAACAGTTTTTAATTTAATTTAATTTAATTTTATTTTATTTTATTATTTTATTTTTGTTGTTGTTGTTGCTTGATTGCTGAGGCTAGGACTTCTAGCACTACGTTGAATAATAGTGGTGAAGTGGGCATCCCTGTCATGTTACTGACCTAAAGGGAAAAGCTCTCAGGCTTTTCCCATTGATAATGTTCATTCTTTTTGATGGCTGAGTGATATTTGTGTGTGTGTGTGTGTGTGTGTGTGTGTGTGTGTGTGTGTGCATATACCACATCTTCTTTATCCATTCATCTGTCTATGGACATCTGGGCATCTGGGCTCTTTCCATAGTTTGGTTGTTGTGGACATTGCTGCTATAAACATTGAGGTGCATGTGCCTCTTAGTGATTCAGTATTCAGTTTTAGTTTAGTTTGTTTATTTTTTTTACATTTTATTTATTTTTTATTTATTTTATTATTTTATTTTTTTGCTAGTTATCAGTCTGTTCAAGTTTTCTATTTCTTCCTATTTCAGTTTCATCAGTTTATATGTATCCAGGAATTTGTCCAGTTCTTCAAGTTGTCTAGTTTTTTGTTATTTTTTTTTCATAATATTCTCTAATAATTGTTTGCATTTCTGTGGTGTTGGTTATTTCTCCTCCCTCACTTGTCATTTTACTTATTTGGGTCTTTTTTTTTTCTTTTTTTCTTGATAAGTCTGGCTAGAGGTATATCATTTTTATTGCTGTTTTCAATGAAGTTGCTCCTGGATTTATTGATCTGTTATATTATTTCTTTTTATTTCTATCTCATTTATTTTTGTTCTAATCTTTATGTTTATTGTTCTTTTCCTAGCTCCTATAGGTATAAGGTTACTTTGTTTGAGTTTTGTTTTTGTTTTCATTTTTTTTGTTGTTTTTTGTTTTGTTTTGTTTTGTTTCTTCTTGCAGTAGGCCTACATTACGATAAATATCTCTCTTAGAACTGTTTTTGCCACACTCCAAAGATTTTGGCCATTGTGTTTTCATTTTCATTTTTTTCCATGTACTTCTTATTTCTTTCTTTTTTTTTTTATTCCCTTGTCAATCCAGTGCTGCCTCCTGATGACACAATGAAGCACAAAAAGGTCAACTGCAAGAGAATGGGAGCAGGGGGTGACAGTCGAAAAGACTGTTGCTCTGAACAACTCCTCAGTCTCATATTTATTAGAAAGTGAATAACAACCAACAAAGAAGCCAGAGTAGATTACATATTGACCATGAGTCTTGTAGATACATAAGAAGAAAGGAAAAACATGTCTGGTCATGTAGTACATGACCTATAGTGAGCAAGCTCAAATGAAAGGATTGTCTGACTAACAGCTAATGCTCTCTGAGAAAGGGGAGATAACAGAAAAAAGAAGCAGGTGGTGTTATACCCTGAGTGAGCTGGGCATCCCCAGCTGCTGGGCTTCAATGACATATATTGTCCTCTCCCCCAAGAGGACTGTTGCCAGTATGTGTTTTTCTTAAGGCTATATCTAAGCATGCTTGGTAACTAGTATAATTTCTCATAAGATATATATTAAACAGTATGTTGTTCTGAGGGATGGTTACATTTCTCCATTTTTGTTGGTGCAGAAGCAGGAAAGTTGATTTCATGATTTCTCAATCCATCAGTCATTGAAAGGATTTTTGCGTGCATCTGAGGACTAAACATAAAAAGATTATAACAATAAAATAATTATAATTCCATCTATAATGTCAAGACCAGTTTGTTTAATCCACATAAAGAGGTTTAGATTAAACAGAATATCATTAATCCTTTGTGCAAAACTCACTTCTGGAACTAATTGTAATGATGAGTGAGTAATCCTTTGAATAGTATCTTGAAGCTATTTAATATCTAAAGTTAGATTATTGCCCTAGTGATTGGTAATATGACAACAGATTTTGTTCCATGATGTTTTTGATTCTTTATAAATGTAGGGAGTAACACAGAAGGAGGAAACATTCTAATCACATAAAAGACAAAGCCTAAGTTTAATATTTTGGAGATCATCTCCTACATATATCATGGCTGATTCTAAATCAGAGATTCTTTCATCTAATTTTTTATCTATAATTGTTTGTTGATTTCAGGCTTTGCTAGCATTCTCAAACCATTTTTCCACAAATTGTGTAGTCTGTACAGTCTGATGCAAAGCTATTCCTGTAGTGATAGCTGTAACAGTAATGGCTATAATTCCTAGGATAGTTGTTATAAGCAGCCCAAGAAATTTCTTCATTCTATGGACCCAATTCTTCAAAACTGTTAAAAGTACATGCATATCTGGAAAACTTTCCCAAACAAGGTGATGTTTCACTGGTAGCCAGATGCCTATTCTTCTTCTAGCCATAAGAGTAATAGAATTGTCTGTGTAAATGTTCTCATTCACACAAGTGAACATTTTACATTTGAGACAGTTTATTTCTCCAATGCTATGATCAAAAGTCATTTTTTCCCAATAATAAAGACATAGGAATCTCTAACACACACTCTAACCCATTCTTTTCTCATGAGGAGAAAGGAGAATACATAATAGTTGGACTGATAAATGCAAGAGCCATTCCAAATTCTAAGGTGATTTAAAGTGGCAGTGACTTTCCATAAATTCTTTTGCCTTTTATGAAAAATTGACAAAAGGGATGGCGCTGAAAGTCCTTGCCCATGCCAGACCAGAGGTGCATTTCCCCAAGATAAGGTTTATGGTATGATGAGGTGATGAAAAACTTGTCATTTTAAATTTTGATGAGAGGAGCAGTGTCTCCCAGTGCAATTGGTGGCTGCCATCCCCTTAGGGGACCAGTCCCACACAATTCCATAGGAATCATTAATAATGACACTGGGACAAGAAGCTCAACAATCCTCCCACAAGGGGCAAATTCCCTCATTAGACCGCATCTGCATCATTTTGCATTTGGGAATAGGGGGTGTTGTTGTGCTATAGAGGACTCTGATATTCATTGGCTAGGAATCCTTTAGTGGAGAGTAAACATAACTGAACTTTAGTCAGACTATTACTAGTAGGAAAGTCCACCAACCACCTTTGATCATCAGAGATAAGACACCTGGAATGATTGCCAATACATATCGGTCTATTTTGATACCCTAATGTAGGATTAATATTTGTGCTTTCCTCTTGAGGCACTAATGGCAATCTGTGATCCAATATTCCAGGTACCCATTTTGAGGCATTCAAATAAATTGGTATTATATCTTCTCCCTGTTCTACTGGATGGAGCAAGGGAGGATTAGGTGTCTAAGCCCAATAAGTGAAGTTATTTATTTGTGCATAACATCCCGGAAGACTTACAGCTACCATGATGAGAGCCATCATAGTTACCACCATGTTGTTAGGGTTGAAAGAACACTGTTCATTCTCCAGAATGTCCTCTGATTTCTTGGTCAGCTTCTTTATCTGGAATCTTTGCTTGGTCCATCCCAGGCATCGTGACTCAGGTGCTTTTTAATGTGAGACCCTTAAACCTGATGATTGGTGGGATGAGTTCTAATCCAAATCTTTTCCTCTTGCTCATGATGGACCTTTATGAAATGAGAGGGTAGACCATACAGGTACTGCGGCCTCATCAGGCAATACACATGCACATTCTTTTCTGCAGGTAACCAAGCTACCAGACAGCCATTGATGAGAAGTGATTTTTTTCTACCAGATTGGAAGATATACTTTTTCCTGTTTATGTGTAGTGAAATGTCTTTCTACTGCTGAAGTGTTTTTATCATCATGATTCAAAAAATTAATAGTAAATAAAAGTTGTGCTAATATTTCTTGAGGAGGACCTTGTATTACCCTTTTTTGTTTGTTAAGCTGTAATTTTAATATTTGATTATCCCACTCTACTATTTTTTTGTTCTTGGGGATTAATTGAGATGCTGGTAGAATGTTTATGAATGAGGGGTTGTAAATGATGAAATAATGAGTGGAGGGAAACATCAGATATGGAAATAGTAGCAGTTTTAATACGCTCTAAAGCATATGCTCTATATAAAGAATCAGATAACAGATCAAATGCAGAAGAAACATCTTGAAATAATGTAATAACTATCATTAATTTTGATTTCTGTGCTGAGAGACCAGTAGTAGATTTTTTTTTTTTTTAGGTAGGACCATAATAACAGGCTTTGCCTTTTGTTCCCTTATCATTCCCCCTGAACAATTTTGACCCCTAAATCTTTAAGGTTGTTGAAGGTGGAAGATCTCATCTTCTCTAACTTCTTCCCACTGAACAGGGGCGTAGAGTTGTTCCTACCTATTCAGGTCAACATTGATCAGTTGGGGAGTGTGTAGGGGAGTTACAAAAGATGGAGGCAACTGAATCCAATGCTGACAGTAAAGAAGTGTCTCTGTGTGTGGTAATTTCTTTGACCTTTACCTAAAGTTGTCTAGCTTAGGTAAACTACAAACACTTAAAGGCAAACAGATCTAGAATTTAGCATCAACAAAGGTGGGTGTTATTTAAACAATTTTTTCTCTCTAAAATAGCCCCCATTTCCAAAGATGGCCAAATCAGGATGAATTTATTTGAAAAACAAGTCTAATTTTAACAAACTTGGCTTGATCATTTACATAAGTTCAGCAAGAACAGTGAGTGGTCATACAGATATTTTAGAATTTGCTTTACTGGAACTTTATAAGGAATCTCTAGGTTGAGCTTTTAGTAGGTTCTACAGGTCAGAAGCCAAGTCATGTATTTGCCATCAGACATGCCCAAAATACCTGTAGATTTGGGCAGAATTCCTCTTCCTGAGGTCCCCAGAGTATTCTGAGGTTCCTGCACCTGCCAGGAAGTGACATTCTTTATTCATCTGGGCAGCTGCTGGGAAACTGTAAGCATGGTATCAGGCCAGCAGTTCCAAGGGGCTTTGTGGCTCCAGGTTTCATAAAGCCAATCTCAGCTCCTTAAAGCTGTCTGGTCATATCTGAGTCTATGCATGTCTTCCTCAAATATGACATTCCAGTCAAAGCCTTGGTAAAATAACCCATGTTTCCAATGGTGTCCTGTTACAAGGAGAACAGATTCTTATTGAACTTATGCAAATGACTAGGATTATTATGGAAGAAATTATACTTACTCAGACCTTTTGAATTTGAGGGTTCAGATAGAGAAAAGTTGAATGCCTTGATTTGTTTACAAATGAGTATTTTTACATTTCTGTAAGTCACAGATATCTTAAGAAAAATTCTCCTTAGTCTGGAAGAGGAAACATTAGAGAACCAACAACGTTTCAAACAAGAGTCACAATCCTATAAACCTTTTAGTTTATTTAGTCCCATATTACTAATTCTGGTTTAGCTTGAATGTAGCTTTTACTTAGTTCTAGAAGTTCTTACTCATTTCAGTTCTGATCCTAAAGATACTGAATATCTGTATTGTCCTCAAAGTCACTTACATGAATCTCTTTGAAGATATAACTCATTTTACAAGAGAATAAGAGCAAGTATAAATGAAAAAAAAAAAAAAAACCTCAGAAATGGACATTGTTAATGATCTGATAGGAAAGTTCACTATAATATGATTGACAAGGAAATTCAGTTATTCTGTGATGCATAACACTTCAATAGCCAGAACCAGAGCATTACATACCAAACAAGCAAGTCGAATTAGTCAAGAAGACTCTGTTCATGTTTTAAATCTTGGGGAAGTTTGTTAAAACCTTAGAAGTTTTAAAGCACATGCCTAAACAGATCAGGGATGGTAAAGACCTGATAAAGGCAAGACACAGAAACTGGTTTTTCTAGGCAGGTGGAGAGAAAACAACTATTTGCATTTTCTTATCAAGAACAGACAAACAATTGTGAATACTTTGTCTTTTTGAACAGAGCAAAAAATCGACTTTCTATCTTATACCAGTGTCTTTAAAATTATTTCATTTCGATCTTAGTCCATCCTGACCACCCCTAAAATTCATTTCCAAAGATTTCCCTTCACAAACCTTCTACAACTTTCTTTGCATTCAGATTTTGTCCTAAGCCATTTCTTTCCAAACAACCATCTCCTTTAGGACATAATTACCTTCTTTTACTTTCAACAAAAATGCATTCCATTCCTCATTTTTCTTATACATCTCCTACTTTTCTACATATAGAGTTGTATACCTTATTTCCATCAGTCTTACTGTTAGCAGAATTTTTCACTCTTTAGAAACCTTAAACTCCAGTGAAGACCAAGGGTAACCAACTGTGAACTCTTACACCAGAATTCTTAAATGGCAAATCTGTGAATCAGTTAAGCACAAAACATGTTTACCAACAGATTTAAATATCCTTAGTTCTTTGCAATAAGTCAAAAGCACCAACCTATGTCTAGTAATCAATGCTTTAGCACTTTATCCCATTTGGAAAAGACCTAGATGTCCAACAAATTTTATTCCATTTATCATCCAAGCAAAACTTCAAAGTTTCAGGTTACCAAAGAATTTGAAAGTTATCTTAACAATTACCCATGAAAGCTTTGAGACAGACAATTAACTATCAGTTTAGTCATCTTTTTTGTTAACAAATTTCAACAGAGATAGTATGAGCTTATCTGACCTTCAACAAACCTCAATAGAATAAGTTTTACATTTATTGCTAATAACTTTAAAGACATGTCTATCTTAATTAAACAAACAAACTTAACTTAGTTTAAATACTGATTTATGTCCCACCTGGGCCCACCCCATTTTCAATTTTTACCTGAGACACTGAGATTTGTAAAAGGTACAGAATTGAATAAGAGTCCAAGTAGACTGTATAGTAATCAGAATTGGTTTTCCTTTAGCAGGCAAAAGTTTTAACTCATGACCTACTTTCTCTTGTGTCTATAGGTCTAAAGCCCCTAATAAAGGGAATTAGGAGCAATGTCCTTTAATTACATTTAAAAGTTCCAAAAGTTTTCCCTCACTGACTTTTGCTCCTCCTGCCTTAGGAGCCATCTCAACAAACATATGTAAGGATGATATTCATTTGTGCTGTTATATAACCTGCTGTTATATTGTGCTTTAAGTACCCACAACACACCAGTGAGGAAAAGGCATGGCTCTGCAAAACTCACGCTGGGGCTTCTTCTCCTGTTTCATTTCTCATCCTGGGTTTCATTTCTTGTCTGAGTTCCCTGTTCAGGTGCCACATGCTGTCTTCTGATGGCCCAGAGGAGAAGAATGGGGCATAAACAAGTCAGCTGCAAGAGAATGGGAACAGGGGGTGACAGCAGAAAAGACTGTTGCCCCGAACAACTCCTCAGTCTCATGTTTATTAGAAAGTGAGTAGGGGACACCTGGGTGGCTCAGTTGCTAAGCATCTGCCTTCAGCTCAGGTCATGATCCCAGGGTCCTGGGATCGAGCCCCACATCGGGCTGAGTTGGAAGCCTGCTTCTCTCTCTCCCACTCCCCGTTTGTGTTCCCTCTCTCACTGTGTCTCTATCAAATAAGTAAATAAAATCTTTTAAAAAAAAGTGAGTAACAACCAACAAAGAAGCCAGAGTAGGTTACACATTGACCACAAGTCTTATAGATATATAAGAAGAAAGGCAAAACATGTCTGGTCACATAGTACATGATCTACAGTGAGCAAGCTCAAATGAAAGGATTGTTGGACTAATTGCTGATGCTCTCTGAGGAAGGGAAGATAACAGAAAAAAAGAAGCAGGTGGTGTTCCACCCTGAGTGAGCTGGGCATCCCCAGCTGCTGGGTTTCAATGACATATATTGTCCTCTCCCCCAGAGGCCTATTGCCAGTCCATGTTTTTCTTAAGGCTATATCTAAGCATGCTTTGTAACTAATATAATTTCTCATAAGTTATATATTAAGCAGTACATTGTTCTGAGGGATGGTTACAATCCAGTCTTTGTTTAGTAGCATGTTACTTAATCTCTATGTGTTTGTGGTCTTTCCAATTTTTTTTTTCCCTTGTGCTTTAAATCTAGTTTTGAGCTCCTGGTTGGCTCAGTGGGTTAAGCCTCTCCCTTCAGCTTGGTCATGATCTCAGGGTTCTAGGATCAAACCCCAAGTTGGGCTCTCTCCTCAGTGGGAGGCCTGCTTCCCCTTCTCTCTCTGCTTGCCTCTGCCTACTTGTGATCTCTGTCTGTCAAATAAATAAATAAAATCTTTTAAAAAAATCTAGTTTCATCACGTTATGATCAGAAAAAACTCACGGGATGACTTTGATCTTGAATTTGTTAAGGCTTGTTTTGCAGGATAATATGTGGCCTATTCTGGAGAATGTTCCATGTACACTTAAAAAGAATGTGTATTCTGCTGCTTTAGGATTGAATGATCTGAATATATGTTAAATTCATCTTTTCCAGTATGTCATTCAAAGCCACTATTTCCTTGTTGAGTTTCTGTTTAGATAGTCTATCTATTTAGACGATCTAAGTTCTGCATTAAATTCCCCTACTATTGGGGCATCTGGGAGGCTCAGTCAGTTAAGTGTTAAACTATTAAACTTTTGATTTCAGCCAGATCATGATCTCAGGGTCATGAGATCCAGTCCCAAATTGGCTTCTGGGTTCAGTGGGGAGTCTGCTTTTCTCCCACTCCCTCTATCCCTCCCTGCTTGTGCTCTCTCTAAAAAAATAAATAAATTTGTAAAGAGTCCCCTACTATTACTATATTATTATTGATAATTCCTTTATTTTTTAATCAAGAGTTTATTTATTTGGGTGCATAGATATTTATAGTTGTTATAACTTCTTGTTGGATTCTCCTCTTTATTATTACATAGTGTCCCACTTTTTTTTTTTTATAGTCTTTGTTTTAAAGTCTATTTTGTTCAATATTAGTATTGGTACTCTGGCTTTCTTTTGAGATCCATTTGCATGATGAATATTTCTCCATCCCCTCATTTTCAATCTCCAGGTGTCTTTAGGTCTAAAATGAGTCTCTTGTAGACATCATATAGATAGGTCATTTTTTTATCCATTCTGTCACCTTATATCTTTTGATTTGAATGATTAGTCCATTGACCTTCAAAGTATTTAGATAGATAGATGATAGATAGATATATAGATATGCATTTTTGTCTTTTTATTGTTTATTTTGTGGTCATTTCTGAGGACTTTTTTCTGAGCCTTTCTTGTATTTCCTCCATGGTTTGCTGGTTTTCTGTAGAGATATATTTGGATTCCTTTTTCTTTATTCTTTGCTTATTTATTAGTAGTTTTTGATTCATGGTTATTGTTTGGTTTGTATACAATCTTCGTTTTTAAGCAATTAGGGACAGAGACCTATTTCTAAGATTCAGAAGATAAAATTATAATTTTCTGTAAAAATGTCTGCAACATAAATTAAATATTTTTGTAATCAAAATTTTTACCTTACTGAAAATTACTTTATTATAATTATTTAAGAACATGCTATTTCTAAATATAGTAACTATCATGGTAGAATCCCTGAATTATCTGTGTATGTAGATTATAAAATAGCTATTTGCTTATTAAAGAAAACTCTTTGAATAATTAATGTTTGATGTCTATATAAATATATGTTCTATAGAACTTTTCAAATAAACCTAAAATTAGTGCTGTCTCAAAATTCAGAAAACCAAAGAAAACCAAAAACACCTTGAAGTTAAACATCATATATCTACACTTGACTAAGTGAGTTTACTGTAAGAGAGTCCTAATCTTGCAAAGTGTTTTCCCTGATGTGGCAATTTAGCTGAGCCTTCAAGAAGCCATTCTACCACTTTTTTATTTTATTTTATTTTATTTTATTTTATTTTATTTTAGTATGTTTGCTTCTAATAATGTGTTATATGGCAAGAATAGTCATCTATATCCATATGTTAATGGTGGCACTAGTTTTGCCATTAAATAAGCACATTAATCTGAGATGATATTATGTGACCTTTTTTCTATGTTAGTAAATGTAATTTTCAGTAAATTTTTAGCCACTGTTCTTGGCAAACAGACTGCAGGCAGGAAAGACAAAATCATATTTACAATAGTTGTCTGTTCTGGTGAATACAAATAATTAACTTTGCCAAGGTAGAAGGAATATAATCAAATTAAATTGAAACCAAATAACTCTCATCACCTGGAAGAATGATACAAATGGAGAATTTGTAGAAACTCTACCAGTATGGACATCATATGAATAGCTGGAAATACCACTTGACTAAGCTTACTGCATTTTTTTTTTTTCCAAGAAGGTATGGACAACCAAGTGAAATAGAAGAAAAATAATGGAAATCACAAACCTCTGCATCTTTTAAAGTCATGGATTGCATTGAAAATTTCAACAGTTTCTCTCAGGGTGAAGCATTACTTATGACTTACTAATGATTACTTATGATTTACTATGGTTTGGTAAGGAGAGATGGGAGCAGTTTGGGGGGCTTCAACTTGGATTTTTCTTTTTCTTTTCTTTTTTTTTTTTTAAAGATTTTATTTATTTATTTGAGAGAGAGAGATGGAGCATAAGCTGGAGGGAGAAAGATCTCAATACCATGAGATCATGACTTGAGCCTGAACCAAGGGCTGGCTGCTTAACCTGAGCCCCCCAGGCACACCTCAATCTTGCTTTTCCTAACATCATCTTTTTAAATCTCCAGTTAGGAAACCACTGTGAGAACTATTCCACCAGGTAGGTGTGTCCATTTTAATAACGCATTAAAATACTAAGCAAACAAGCACAAACAGGGTCTGTGTACCTACTGTATCCAATATGAGAGCTTTGTGTCAAAATTATGTTATCCCATAAGGTGCCCTCTAACAGAGACACCATAACAGCATTTCAGGACATCTGGTATCAGTGCTTAGTGTGACTGCATTTAACAGACAAAATATTTGGTATTTCTCTTTCCCCAGTGCTCTCCTTTGAAGAAGGATTGATGGTTTTCCTAAAAGAAAAACAAAAACAAAGAAACAAGCAAAAATACAGCTTCCACCTTAATCAGTGTGCTTTCATTCTGATTACAGAACTGGGTTTAAAAAGTAAAGAAGATTTTGTAATTTGTTCCTTGTAGCAGCTGACTACAGCTTTCATCACGTTTACTTTAAAATTTTTAATCACATAAATGAAGGAACATCCCAGACAACAGCCTACTTTGCCCTTAGCTCTTAAGTCTATTATCTTTACTCTTTGTCTTTTTAAATAACCCTTGATTTACCTGGTTAATGTCGAACGAAAATTTAAGATAGATATTTCCTATGTTGTCTCCTTTGTTTTCTCACCCATGCTAGTCCAAAATATTTCATTACATAGTCTTTTTAAGTTTGTTTAAATAGAATTCAGTTAAAGACTCCAAATAAACACACAGCATATTTGCATTGACACCTTTTACCTGCTTCCAATTTTCTGTAGTTTTATCTTAACCTTAATCTTACAATATTCTGCTTAAATGTAAAGCTCACACTACTGCTTCACAACGATATTTAAATAGAGCATTCAACTAAAAAATATAAAATTTTATTTGTAACAGCATAGTCATTTAATGTACATTAATGTAGATTCTTATTTTATCCTATTTATTTATTATTAGAATAATCCAATTAGGAACCAGGAGAATTTAGATGCAATTTTTTTTTCTTAAATATACTCAACTGATAAATCATTTTAAGTGCATAATTGCAATAAATCATTACCTATATACAGTTATGATAGCAAGTACATAATTTAAAACACTTAGTTTTGTTAATTAAATAATTTATTTGAGAGAGAGAGAAAGGAAGAGAGAGCATGCAAGGGGGAGGGGCAGAAGAGGAAGAGAGTCTTTTTTTTTTAAGATTTTTTTTTTTAATTAGACACACAGAGAGAGATCACAAGTAGGCAGAGAGGCAGGCAGAGAGAGAGGGGAAAAGAGATCCCCTGATGAGCAGAGAGCCCGATGTAGGGCTCGATTCTTGGAACCTGAGATCATGGCCTGAGCCAAAGGCAGAGGCTTAACCCACTGAGCCACCCAGGCACCCCATGGGAGAGAGAGTCTTAAGCAAACTCCAGGCTGAGTGTGGACCCATGCTAAGTGTGGACCCTGATGCAGGGCTTGATCTCATGACACTGAGATCATGACCTGAGCTGAAACCAAGAGTTGGATGCTTAACCTACTACACCATCCAGGCGGCCTAGAACACTTAGTTTTCTTTTAGTGGAATATATTAGTGTGTGGTATAAATAAATTACTTTCTTTATATGTTAGGTTCACATCCATTCTTTTTTTTAACCTCATTTTAATAATGCTTCTTTTATTTTCTACCACTATAGCATGTTCTTTCTATATGTTCACTCTGAGTAATAAAATGTCCTGGAAAAATATAAAATCCTGACAAATCAAATATCTTTTATTTTCTAGGCTAGAAATACATTTTATATTAAGCATAGATTCTTGATTTTTTTTATGTTTACTTAGAGGAATATGACCCATTTATTTATTATTATCAGCTGAAAATGAAAGCTATTGCTGGAGGTCTTTAGCTACATAAAGAGGTATCAAAGTTCATATGTTAACTGTAATCAGTGTGTACAATTAGTAATCATTTCCTGCAAGCTGAAGGAACCATACAGAGCACCTCTAGCCATTCAAAATAATTAAATGTTCAACAGTTCATGTGCTATCAGGACTTACACGTATTAAAAATATATTTATTGTTATTTTGTTTCAATTGTTAAACCAACCTCTGTAATTTCTTCTGTATTATCCTCTGGCTCTGGGCAACAGTTGTCTGTTTTATTTTCTTCTATATTTAAGCAGAATACTAAGAGGTAGCCAAGAGTGTCAGAGCTGAGTATAAATATATATATATATATATGTATATATATATACATATATATATATATATTTGTATCAGATGTTTCTTAGAAATATGCAATGAGCAAGCAATCAGCAGTAATACTTTAACATACTTAATCTTAAGTATCAAGCTGCAGCCTACTTTTCCCTAATACACTTAAAACCATATGGTTGTTTCTGTTTTTGGTGTCAATTTGGTTGGGTGGGCAATACTTAGGCACAACATGAGACATTTTCATTGATTCTTAAAAGGTCTTTATTCACACTTGAGCTAAAGCAGCTGGTGGAGGGTTAGAGAGCACTCAAGTCACCAAATCTCTGGATATTGCTTTCTGCTGCACCATCTGTGCCCTGTTAAATATTCTTGATTTTTGCCAAGTTTGGACCAATTTATATGTTAAGTCAGTTACTGAAATCAGAATCCAAGAAGCTTCAGGGAGAAAAAAAAAGTGATATTAAACTGCACAACTCTTATACATTAATCATTAGTAATGGAATGGGAAGTTCAAGTACTGCCACTCAAAAGACCATTGTGAGAAATCAGGCTCCCTGGATTTTGGGAGGACTGTGAATGTGAATTATTTTTCAGAACCATTCACTCCAGAGAAATGTACCTCATCCTAATGTTTCAAGATAGAGAGTGAATTTTGTATGGGATGCTACAGAGCAGCTGCAGACTCAAGTCTATTCACAAATGCTTTTTAATCTTCTATGCACCATAGCCTAGTAAGACCTAATATAGTAACTAATTACTTTGATAGCTTAACAATTTTACAGTCTTGTACCTGACAACAGCTTCAAATCATATGGATTAGCTAGTATGTAACCTCTCATTTTAAGAAACAGAGCATTCTAAATTGCCACATGGAACAAAGACTCAAATTAGGATTCTCGAGCCTACTATTCTGCTCTTGAGATATTGATTTTCATCAGTGAACAAGATGTGTTGGTATTTCAAAATTAAAAGGAAGTCTTAGGGTATAAAAGTCAAATTACATTATGTTTTTAAATTATTTTGATTAAATTAGATATAAAGTTATGTTGAGACTAATAACCAGCCCGGGATGGAAAACATTAAGATTTGAGTCTAGAGGGAGAGGAGTCAAGATGGCGGAGAAGTAGCAGGCTGAGACTACTTCAGGTAGCGGGAGATCAGCTAGATAGCTTATCTAAAGATTGCAAACACCTACAAATCCAACGGGAGATCGAAGAGAAGAAGAACAGCAACTCTAGAAACAGAAAAGCAACCACTTTCTGAAAGGTAGGATGGGAGGAGAAGTGAATCCAAAGCGACGGGAAGATAGACCGCGGGGGGAGGGGCCGGCTCCCAGCAAGCGGCGGAGCAACGGAGCACAAAATCGGGACATTTAAAAGTCTGTTCCGCTGAGAGACATCGCTCCAGAGGCTTAACCGGGGTGAAGCCCACGCAGGGTCAGCGTGGCCTCAGGTCCCGCAGGGTCACAGAAGGATG
>NW_019154131.1:6786211-6827811 GCF_002288905.1 Enhydra lutris kenyoni | reverse complement strand
GGGGAGGGGGGTTGGGGGGGTGGGATTATGGACACTGGGGAGGGTATGTGCTATGATGAGTGCTGTGAAGTGTGTAAACCTGGCGATTCACAGACCTGTACCCCTGGGGATAAAAAGATATTATATGTTTAAAAAAATAAAATTAAAAAAAAAATGATAAAAATTGAGAGAATTTGCTGTCAGTAGACCTGTCCAGCAAGAAATGTTAAAAGAAGTTGTTTAGATAGAAAGTGATATACACAGAACTTGGATCTGCATATTAAAAGGAAGAACATAAAAGAATGCATAAGTGGGGGCGCCTGGGTGGCTCAGTGGGTTAAGCCGCTGCCTTCGGCTCAGGTCATGATCCCAGGTCCTGGGTTCGAGCCCCACATCGGGCTTTCTGCTCAGCAGGGAGCCTGCTTCCTCCCCTCTCTCTGCCTGCCTCTCTGCTTACTTGTGATTTCTCTCTGTCAAATAAATAAATAAAATCTTTAAAAAAAAAAAAAGAATGCATAAGTGAAGATAAAATTAAAAAAAAAAAAAAGATTTGAGTCTAGAAATTTTGGAGACTGAATAAAAGGGAAAAACAAAAAGATGGTTAAGAAATATAAGGAGAAAAAATATATTTTTCCCTTAGTATGTAGCAAAACTATGTACATGAAATAATATGTAATTCAATTGGATCTTTATTTAGTGAAAGATCAACATATTCTAATATAACTAATGAGACTGGTGTTAGCTAATACTTGCCAATTATCTTCTATGTGCCCAGTACTGTGCTGAATGCATTAATTCATTATCTCATTTATCTATTCAAGCTATAGGTGTATACACCCTAAATATGCATTAGAAGACATATATTTCAGTGTCTTATACACAAAAAACAGTAACAATATATTTACTGACATCAAAGCCATTTCAAATTCATTCACTGTCAATGTTTTTTAAATCATATACAAGTATATTAATCATGGGTTCAATAATCATCTCATGTTATCTGAGACTACAACTCATATCCCATATTATAAAGGACTGAGACCATATTTTATTTTTTTCTTTATGTTGCTTTAAATGAGTGGTAACATATTCTGCAAAATAATAACATTAAGTACCTTGTCCATAAAAACAAAGATATAAACTTTGGCCTACTGCCAAAATATCAAAGAAAATTGGCAAAGAGTATCTTTAGAACTATTAAAAATCTGCCAAATTTTTAATGCTTACAGCTGAAACAACAATGTTCACTAGGATTAAATGCTTAGTTTTATTTGGCACAAGCAAACTAATGAATCCACTTAGTCTCTACTGGGATGTCCAGGCATCTCTGTCATGATTGTCAAGATGCAGATAGTACTATTAAGTTTCAAAGTATTTCAGAAATCAGAAATATTGTGTTAAATAAACTGAATAGCTCAAAGAGATTCTTTTTAAGATTATTTTGAGAGAGAGAAAGAGACAGTAGCCAAGGGGGGTGGGGAGGGGCAGAAGCAGAGGGTGAGAGAGAGTCCCAAGCAGACTCGCTTCCAAGTGTGGAATTGGCAGCAAGACTTGATATCACAGACACTGAGATCACAACCTGAGCCAAAATCAAGAGTTAGAGACCTAACTGACTGTGCCACCCAGGCACCCTAAAGAGATTGTGTTTTTTTAATTATTTTTGAGAAAGAGAAACAGATGTATTTTCTTAGAGGAAGTAAATATAAAGTTAAAAGTTCAATGTGATTTAAAAGTTTCTGAGAAATTAACATACATAATTATAAAGTTGGAAAATTTATTGAGTTTATGTAATTCCTCTGGGCTAGAATACCAAATTATAATGTAAATTTAAAAAAAAAGAAAGAAAGAAAAACACAAAGTGTTGTATGTATGATCTTTATTTAAATGCACAACTTCCCCAGTTTATGAATGGTAATAAGGAGAGCAAAGTAAAATAATGTATGTTTTTAAGTAACAACTCAAGTATGGAATTACCCAAATTGCCTTCCATCAGACAATCACAGTCAGTGGACACCATGCCCTTCAAGTAGTAAAGCAGAATCTAAATGAATGACAACATACTTTATCAATAAGAACCAACCATCTAGCCATTATAGGTGTATTAAAGTTGGTGATACAAAGAATATTTTACATCATAATATATGTCATTTAATTTTTTATCAAGAACTCATGAAGTATCAAAAAACTCATTAAGTATCATCTCTAAAAATCATATAAACATTTCAAATATTAAAAATTTACACTGTTTAACATTATACTACTATTGGATAATTAATGGCCAACATCCATAATATTTACTGAGGTTAGATGAATACAAAAAGAGTTTTAGTTTGGTTCTATATCACTATATAGTAGCCACTAAATTTAATATGAAGAGAATCCAATGCCATTAACACTCCATAAATCCCCTGTTTCTATAAATTATTTATAAAAATTCAGGTAAATAATACAAAACTTACTCCATCCTAACAAGCTGTGTATTTTTTAAATGCAGACATTGAGATCCAAGCCAATAAAGAATATGTGTTTGCCACAAGTATTATATAGTTGATTAAAAATTGGCATATATTTAAATCTTGATATGAAAGAAAAAAAAAACTCTATATAAAAAGCCGAAGTTCCTTGTCCTTCTTTACTATCTTTTAAATTATTCCTCTGCTCCTATATTCTCCCAGCTATCTCTTTTTTTTCTCTATTTCTTCCCTCTTAATTTTTTTAAGAAGATTTATTTATTTCAGAGAGAGGAGAGAATGACAGAGAGAGAGAGAGAGGGAGAAAGCATAAGAGGAGGAAGGTCAGAGGGAGAAGTAGACACCCTGCTGAGCAGGGAGCCCAATGTGGGACTTGATTCTGGGACTCCAGGATCATGACCTGAGCTGAAGGCAGTCACTCAACTAACTGAGCTATCCAGGTGCCCTTCCCTCTTAATTTTTATATTTTTCTCCAAAAGTTAAGTTATTTTATTTAAAATATAAAACAAGGAGCTATCATCCAAATAGACTAACTCTAAAAAGGGACTGAAAATGACCTATATTCTGTATCATCATGATAATAAATTTAATGCAATTTTCATAGAGACTTTTATTTATATCTGCCAAAATACCAATATTCACCACAATCTCTTTGGAGCTTTATATCTCATGTAATTTTGAAAATAACCTTAGAATACTATTTTGGTGTTTTAAGACTGTCATTGTTGGCTTAAAGCTACAGAATAGATCTTCAGTGATTTTGAAAAACAAAATAATTGTTATTATTTAAAAGGTCTGTTCTCTAAAAACAGGAATAAATGTTGAGATCTAAGCAAAATAATACTTAGTGATAGAATGATTTATAATCTTCTCATGACTTAAAATATAGGCTTCTGGGGCACCTGGGTGGCTCAGTTTTTTAAGCACCCAGTTCTTGATTTCAGCTCAGGTCTTGATCTCAGAGTGATGAGTCCAAGCCCCGTGTTGGGCTCTATACCAGGCATGGAGCCTAGCTAAACTAATAATAATAATAATAATAATAATAATAATAATAATAATAGACATCTGAGAAAATTTGACTAAGTTTAGGCAATTTTTCTATATTACAGGAAAATCTGGAACATTATTAAGGAAAAATAATTTTTAATATTACAATATTCAAAATATTGTTTTCTTTGCTGTTTTGGTATACCTTAATTTTTTTAAAGGAAGAAAATATTTTGAGAATAACATGGGTATAAAACTCTCAAACTTAAGGGTCACATAGTACCAAAAGGATATTTTGATAGAAAGAAGTGAATTGGTCAATACCATAATTTAATGCTAATATGTGTGTCTTAAAAGAATCATTTTCTAAAGAAATAAAAATGATTTTCTGAATTCACCAGACCTAAGAGTAGGAGGAAATTAATGCATCTACCTAGTAATTTCGACACAGGTTATAGATACTGATTAAGGTGGTGAGGTATAATGGATTTGTTCAAAGGTGACTTTAGTTTACCAAGAAAAAGAAGCTAATAGCTCAAAATAAAAATTTAAATCTACTTTAAAGCCATGTCTTTCTTAAAATAACTTACTTAGAGAATAACAATGAAGTCCTTCTAAGTTACTTTTAAGTGAATAATCTTCAATTTTTAAAAGATTTTATTTATTTATTTGACAGAGTGAGCAAGAGAGAGAGAGACAGAGAGCAACCACAGGGAATGGCAGACAGGGGAGAAGCAGGCTCCCTGCTGAGCAAGGGGCATGATGTGGGGCTCAATCCCAGGACCCTGGGATCATGACCTTAACCGAAGGCAGATGCTTAACAACTGAGCCAAGCAGGCACCCAATAAACTTTATCTTAATTTAAATATCCAAACATGAGTGTTCAGGAATACAGACTGATGTTTAATTTTCCATTAATTAATATTCTCACTGATATCTGAAACACAGAATACCTGATAATGATAATAAGTTGTTTAAAAAATAAATTATGAAAATTCTCTTTATCTGAAGTAATGGCTAGCTCTTCTGCTGATATATGAGGCAAATTTTAGATGAATTAACTTCTGTGCAGTCTAAATCAGTGCAAACCACCATTTTCCAATAATAAAACTTTACTTTTTGTTAGAATTTATTTTCAGAGTAGAAACAAAAATATTTTGGAGAAATATAGACAACTTTCTTATCTCTAGAGTATTAAAAAGCAATGTAACACTTCTAACTTAACAAAATCAAGGTCCAATCATACTCATACTTCTAAATGTCACAAAGATTAAAAGTAAAATGAGAGCCTCATGGCTTAATTCCTAAAGACGTTAAAATATCTAAGAAGTGTTATACAAAGAAACAGAACTATACACACAAACAAAAAACTTTTCCTACATGTAAATACTTATGAGCCTTTAAAATGGTTTTTGAATCTTTCTATAGAGTCATAATGTGTCTTTGCAAAGAAGGTAAATAAACACTAATAAAAAGGGAGGAAGAGTAAATAAACATAAAAGAAATTTATGTTATACCAAATAGAGTACTGTAATGAAATATGGAAGAATGAAACACACACACACACACACAAGTCTTGCTTCTGGATAATTAGAAGAATCGTACAAACATTATCCGTTAGGTGAATCTGTATAGAAGCAGTTTTTCCTGAAAGAACGTGAGTATGTTTAATACAAGTAAATAAAAATTTAGATGCAAAGTGTGGAAATGGCATCAGGATCAGAGGCAGATTTAAGAGAAATCAGTTAACATTTGAAGGAAATGTAGAAATGTGGAAAGAAGTATGTTGAAACAAAATGTTTCAAAAGGATAAGATCTTAGTTATATTTCTTTTTTTTCCGAATTTATCTTATGAAATTTGAACAATCTCCTAACACACACACCATATGTCATAGAAAACTAAGGCCCAGAGCAGTGAACTCAGTATCTTGAGCTGTGAGAGCAAACCAACATTTATGTTTCCAAGGCTTTAGCTATTGATAACACCTCATTAAACCATGAAAGTGTTGTTTAAAAGTAAGGGAAAAAAAATACTAAGGTAGAATGTTATTATTGAAAAGGTTTGACAATTATTACTCAAATGGATAAAAAAACAACAAAGTAGTATAATTTAATGAGTCACTACTTGAAAGACTAGATTTTAAAAATCCAGATCTTATAAATAATATGATTCAAAAAGAGGTTGAAAGATCATCAACACATATCTTAACAAGTGTTTAGAAATGAGAGTATATGTAGATATTGATTCAAAATTACTGAAAATCTGATTTATATTTTGAAGCGAGTGATATAAAAGTTGGCATATATACAGTGAGTTTATTATTTATTTATTTACTTATTTATTTATTTATTATTATGTTATGTTAGTCACCATACAGTACCTCATTAGTTTTTGATGTCGTGATTCATGAGTCATTGTTTGCTTACACACCCAGTGCTCCATGCAGTTGGTGCCCTCCTTAATATCCATCACCAGGATCATGCATCCCTCCATCTCCCTCCCTTCTAAAACCCTCAGTTTGTTTCCCAGAGTCCATAGTCTCTCATGGTTTGTCTCCCACTCTGATTCCCCTCCTTCATTTTTCCTTTCCTTCTCCTAGTGTCTTCCATGCTATTCCTTATACTCCACATGTAAGTGAAACCATATGATGATTGACCTTCTCTGCTCGACTTATTTCGCTTAGCATAATTTCCTCCAGTCCCATCTATGTTGATGCAAAAGTTGGGTATACATCCTTTCTGATGGCTGAGTAATATGTACAGTCAAATCATACTGGAAATTTTCAATGCAGTTATATGGAATACCAGGACACCAAATAGCCATGGGCAGATGCCAGGTCTGTCTCCAAATCCAGATGTAAAACTTCTTGATAAGATTCAAGGTTTGTCTGTACAGACAAGTTACATTCAAGAGTCCTGTAATGGATAAGTTTAATTTACTTATTTATCTTTTAAAAGATGCTTTTTTAAAAAATTTTATTTTTTATACACATATAATATATTTTTATTCCCAGGGGTACAGGTCTGTGAACCGTCAGGTTTACACACTTCACAGCACTCACCATAGCACATACCCTCCCCAATGTCCATAATCCCACCCCCCTCTCCCAAGCCCCCTCCCCCCATCAACCCTCAGTTTCTTTTGTGAGATTAAGAGTCACTTATGGTTTGTCTCCCTCCCAATCCCATCTTGTTTCATTTACTCTTCTCCTACCCCCTTAACCCCCCATGTTGCATCTCCTCTACCTCATATCAGGGAGATCATATGATAGTTGTCTTTCTCCGACTGACTTATTTTGCTAAGCATGATACCCTCTAGTTCCATCCACGTCATCGCAAATGGCAAGATTTCATTTCTTTTGATGGCTGCATAGTATTTCATTGTGTATATATACCACATCTTCTTTATCCATTCATCTGTGGATGGACATCTAGGTTCTTTCCATAGTTTGGCTATTGTAGACATTGCTGCTATAAACATTCGGGTGCACATGCCACTTCGGATCACTACGTTTGTATCTTTAGGGTAAATACCCAGCAGTGCAATTGCTGGGTCATAGGGTAGTTCTATTTTCAACATTTTGAGAAACCTCCATGCTGTTTTCCAGAGTGGTTGCACCAGCTTGCATTCCCACCAACAGTGTAGGAGGGTTCCCCTTTCTCCGCATCCTCGCCAGCATCTCTCATTTCCTGACTTGTTAATTTTAGCCATTCTGACTGGTGTGAGGTGGTATCTCATTGTGGTTTCACTTTGTATTTCCTGGATGCCAAGTGATGCAAAGCACATTTTCATGTGTCTGTTGTCCTCTGGATGTCTTCTTTGCAGAAATGTCTGTTCATGTCTTCTGCCCATTTCTTGATTGGATTATTTGTTCTTTGGGTGTTGAGTTTGCTAAGTTCTTTATAGATTTTGGACACTAGCCCTTTATCTGATATGTCATTTGCAAATATCTTCTCCCATTCTGTCAGTTGTCTTTTGGTTTTGTTGACTGTTTCCTTTGCTGTGCAAAATATTTTGATCTTGATAAAATTCCAATAGTTCATTTTTGCCCTTGCTTCCCTTGCCTTTGGTGATGTTCCTAGGAAGATGTTGCTAGCTTGAGGTCGAAGAGGTTGCTGCCTGTGTTCTCCTCAAGGATTTGGATGGATTCCTTTCTCACATTGAGATCCTTCATCCATTTTGAGTCTATTTTCATGTGTGGTGTAAGGAAATGGTCCAATTTCATTTTTCTGCATGAGGCTGTCCAATTTTCCCAACACCATTTATTGAAGAGGCTGTCTTTTTTCCATTGGACATTCTTTCCTGCTTTGTGGAAGATTAGTTGACCATAGAGTTGAGGGTCTATTTCTGGGCTCTCTATTCTGTTCCATTGATCTATGGGTCTGTTTTTGTGCCAGTACCATGCTGTCTTGATGATGACAGTTTTGTAATAGAGCTTGAAGTCTGGAATTGTGATGCCACCAACTTTGGCTTTCTTTTCCAATATTGCTTTGGCTATTCGAGGTCTTTTCTGGTTCCATATAAATTTTAGAATTATTTGTTCCATTTCTTTGAAAAATATGGATGGTATTTTGATAGGAATTGCATTAAGTGTGTAGATTGATTTAGGTAGCATAGACATTTTCACAGTATTTATTCTTCCAATCCAGGAGCATGGAACATTTTTCCATTTCTTTGTGTCTTCCTCAATTTCTTTCATGAGTACTTTATAGTTTTCTGAGTATAGATTCTTAGCCTCTTTGGTTAGGTTTATTCCTAGGTATCTTATAGTTTTGGGTGCAATTGTAAATGGGATGGACTCCTTAATTTCTCTTTCTTCTGTCTTGTTGTTGGTGTAGAGAAATGCAACTGATTTCTGGGCATTGATTTTATATCCTGACACTTTACTGAATTCCTGTACAAGTTCTAGCAGTTTTGGAGTGGAGTCTTTTGGGTTTTCCACATATAGTATCATATCATCTGTGAAGAGTGATAGTTTGACTTCTTCTTTGCCGATTTGGATGCCTTTAATTTCCTTTTGTTGTCTGATTGCTGAAGCTAGGACTTCTAGTACTATGTTGAATAGCAGTGGTGATAACGGACATCCCTGCCGTGTTCCCGACCTTAGCGGAAAAGCTTTCAGTTTTTCTCCATTGAGAATGATATTTGAGGTGGGTTTTTCATAGATGGCTTTGATAATATTGAGGTATGTGCCCTCTATCCCTACACTTTGAAGAGTTTTGATCAGGAAGGGATGCTGTAGTTTGTCAAATGCTTTTTCAGCATCTATGGAGAGTATCATATGGTTCTTGTTCTTTCTTTTATTTATGTGTTGGATCACATTGATTGATTTACGGATGTTGAACCAACCTTGCAGCCCTGGAATAAATCCCACTTGGTCGTGGTGAATAATCCTTTTAATGTACCGTTGAATCCTATTGGCTAGTATTTTGGCGAGAATTTTTGCATCTGTGTTCATCAAGGATATTGGTCTGTAGTTCTCTTTTTTGATGGGATCCTTGTCTGGTTTGGGGATCAAGGTGATGCTGGCCTCATAAAATGAGTTTGGAAGTTTTCCTTCCATTCCTATTTTGTGGAACAGTTTCAGGAGAATAGGAATTAGTTCTTCTTTAAACGTTTGGTAGAATTCCCCCGGGAAGCCGTCTGGCCCTGGGCTTTTGTTTGTTTGGAGATTTTTGATGACTATTTCAATCCCCTTACTGGTTATGGGTCTGTTCAGGCTTTCTATTTCTTCCTGGTTCAGTTGTGGTAGTTTATATGTCTCTAGGAATGCATCCATTTCTTCTAGATTGTCAAATTTGTTGGCGTAGAGTTGCTCATAGTATGTTCTTATAATTGTCTGTATTTCTTTGGTGTTAGTTGTGATCTCTCCTCTTTCATTCATGATTTTATTTATTTGGGTCCTTTCTCTTTTCTTTTTGATAAGTCTGGCCAGGGGTTTATCGATCTTATTAATTCTTTCAAAGAACCAGCTCCTAGTTTCATTGATTTGTTCTATTGTTTTTTTGGTTTCTATTTCATTGATTTCTGCTCTGATCTTTATGATTTCTCCTCTCCTGTTGGGTTTAGGGTTTCTTTCTTGTTCTTTCTCCAGCTCCTTTAGGTGTAGGGTTAGGTTGTGTACCTGAGACCTTTCTTGTTTCTTGAGAAAGGCTTGTACCGCTATATATTTTCCTCTCAGGACTGCCTTTGTTGTGTCCCACAGATTTTGAACTGTTGTGTTTTCATTATCATTTGTTTCCATGATTTTTTTCAATTCTTCTTTAATTTCCTGGTTGACCCATTCATTCTTTAGAAGGATGCTGTTTAGTCTCCATGTATTTGGGTTCTTTCCAAATTTCCTCTTGTGATTGAGTTCTAGCTTCAGAGCATTGTGGTCTGAAAATATGCAGGGGATGATTCCAATCTTTTGATAACGGTTGAGACCTAATTTAGGACCGAGAATATGATCTATTGTGGAGAATGTTCCATGTGCACTAGAGAAGAATGTGTATTCTGTTGCTTTGGGATGAAATGTTCTGAATATATCTGTGATGTCCATCTGGTCCAGTGTGTCATTTAAGGCCTTGATTTCCTTGTTGATCTTTTGCTTGGATGATCTGTCCATTTCCGTGAGGGGAGTGTTAAAGTCCCCTACGATTATTGTATTATTGTCGATGTGTTTCTTTGATTTTGTTATTAATTGGTTTATATAGTTGGCTGCTCCCATGTTAGGGGCATAGATATTTAAAATTGTTAGATCTTCTTGTTGGACAGTTCCTTTGAGTATGATAGAGTGTCCTTCCTCATCTCTTATTATAGTCTTTGGCTTAAAATCTAATTGATCTGATATAAGGATTGCCACTCCAGCTTATTTCTGATGTCCATTAGCATGGTAAATTCTTTTCCACCCCCTCACTTTAAATCTGGAGGTGTCTTCGGGTTTAAGATGAGTTTCTTGTAGGCAACATATAGATGGGTTTTGTTTTTTTATCCATTCTGATACCCTGTGTCTTTTGATTCGGGCATTTAGTCCATTAACATTCAGGGTAAGTATTGAGAGATATGAATTTCGTGCCATTGTATTGCCTGTAAGGTGACTGTTATTGTATTTTGTCTCTGTTTCTTTCTGATCTACTACTTTTAGGGTCTCTCTTTGCTTAGAGGACCCCTTTCAATATTTCCTCTAGAGCTGGTTTGGTATTTGCAAATTCTTTCAGTTTTTGTTTGTCCTGGAAGCTTTTAATCTCTCCTTCTATTTTCAATGATAGCCTAGCTGGATATAGTATTCTTGGCTGCATGTTTTTCTCGTTTATTACTCTGAATATATCATGCCAGCTCTTTCTGGCCTGCCAGGTCTCTGCGGATAAGTCTGCTGCCAATCTAATATTTTTACCATTGTACGTTACAGACTTCTTTTCCCGGGCTGCTTTCAGGATCTTCTCTTTGTCACTAAGACTTGTAAATTTGACTATTAGGTGACGGGGTGTGGACCTATTCTTATTGATTTTGAGGGGGGTTCTCTGAATCTCCTGGATTTTGATGCTTGTTCCCTTTGCCATATTGGGGAAATTCTCTCCATAATTCTCTCCAATATACCTTCTGCTCCCCTCTCTGTTTCCTCTTCTTCTGGAATCCTAATTATTCTAATGTTGTTTCGTCTTATGGTGTCACTTATCTCTCGAATTCTCCCCTCATGGTCCAGTAGCTGTTTGTCCCTCTTTTGCTCAGCTTCTTTATTCTCTGTCATTTGGTCTTCTATGTCGATAATTCTTTCTTCTGCCTCATTTATCCTAGCAGTGAGAGCCTCCATTTTTTATTGCACCTCATTAATAGCTTTTTTGATTTCAACTTGGTTAGATTTTAGTTCTTTTATTTCTCCAGAAAGGCCTTTTATATCTCCCGAGAGGGTTTCTCTAATATTTTCCATGCCTTTTTTGAGCCTTGCTAGAACCTTGAGAATCGTCATTCTGAACTCTAGATCTGACATATTACCAATGTCTGTATTGATTAGGTCCCTAGCCTTTGGTACTGCCTCTTGTTCCTTTTTCTGTGGTGAATTTTTCTGCCTTTTCATTTTGTCCAGATAAGAGTAGATGAAGGAGCAAGTAAAATACTAAAAGGGTGACAACAACCCCAAGAAAATATGCTTTAGCCAAATCAGAAGAGATCCCAAATCGTGAGGGGGGAGAAAGGGGATAAAAACAGGTTCATAAAGAAAAAAAAAAAAAGAAACAATTAAAAAAAGAACACCAATAAAGAAAAAAATAGAAAAAGAAAAATATATATACATATATATTAGATAAACTAGTTAAAAAACCTTAAAAAAGAAAAGGGTAAAAGTTAAAAAAAAACTAGCAGCAGAAGAAAAAATAATTGAAAAAGAAAAAAAAATTAAATTAACTGCAAGGCTAAAGAATCATGGGGAGAAAGCCATGAGTTCCGTGCTTTTTTTTCTCCTCCTCTGGAATTCCGCTGCTCTCCTTGGTATTGAAACTGCACTCATTGGTAGGTGAACTTGGTCCTGGCTGGGTTTCTTGTTGATCTTCTGGGGGAGGGGCCTGTTGTAGTGATTCTCAAGTGTCTTTGCCCCAGGTGGAGTTGCACCACCCTTATCCGGGGCCGGTCTGAGTAATCCGATCGGGTTTGCTTTCGGGTGCATTTGTTCCCTGAGTGCTTTCTGTAGAGTTCCAGAGGGCGGGAATGAAGATGGCGGCCTCCCAGTCTCTGGCCCGGAGGAGCCAAGAGCCCGGGGCCCCACTCCTCAGTGCGCCCTCAGAGAACAGCGCCCAATTACTCCTGTCACCCTGGCCTCCGGCCGCGCTCCGAGCTGACTGAGCCTGCGACCGGCTCAAGGTAACCCCGAGCTTAGAGCTTACTCCTTGGCTCTGTCTCTGTAGCTAGCTTCCCCGTTCTAATACCTGTAAGCTCTGCAAACACTCAGACACCCCCAATCCTTCTGTAACCCTGCGGGACCTGAGGCCACACTGACCCTGCGTGGGCTTCACCCCGGTTAAGCCTCTGGAGCAATGTCCCTCAGCAGAACAGACTTTTAAAAGTCCTGATTTTGTGCTCTGTTGCTCCGCCGCTTGCTGGGAGCCGGCCCCTCCCCCTGGGGTCTATCTTCCCGTCGCTTTGGATTCACTTCTCCGCCAGTCCTACCTTTCAGATAGTGGTTGATTTTGTTTCTAGAGTTGATGTTCTTCTTCTCTTCGATCTCCCTTTGGATTTGTAAGTGTTTACAATCTTTAGATAAGCTATCTAGCTGATCTCCCACTACCTGAAGTAGTCTCAGCCTGCTACTTCTCCGCCATCTTGACTCCTCCCCTGAAATATGCTTTTAAAACAATATTTTTTCCCTTTTAACTATTGGCTTTTTAATACAGTGTAATTATTTCATAGTGCGTAATAATGTCAGCAACTGAATGTAAAACTACAGTTTGATGTGGATAACTGGTCTTCTTGTCTGCAGAATGTAAAAGACACACTTTGATCTGTGCTGCATCTGAAACATTCTGGCTCTGACTTCATACCCTCTTCTGGGATCTGGAAATTTTAGACTGGCATTAGGATGTGGGGAAATGTTCTCTCCACGTGACTGACTAGCCTGACAATGGGTAATAATACCTGATACAAATGTCTTACAGGACAACAGAAGTACAGCAACTAAAGCTGTTAAAAGAGAAAAATGAGTTCCAATTGATATAATTTACATATTTGTGTATTTGTGAAAGAGTGAGATAGAGTGGGAAGGGGGTTGCTTTGAATGAACAATGGAAGCAGGGAATTAATTTTATCATTAGTGTACATACTTAGTGTAATTTTAATGAACACAAAGTGGATATTTTTATTGTTCAAAGTATAAAAAAAGCATTACAGCCAAGAAAACAACAGAAGTAAGAAAACCAACAGATTCTGAAATCAAAAACTTAACATTTACAGAGAATTAGGGAACATAATAAGGTCTTTAGTTTTTATATGTAACAATAAATGGAGATTGAAAAATCATTTAAGAACAAAAGAAATTCTGAATGTAGACCAAAAGACTTAGAAAACTTATTAATGTGTTTAATTTTAAAAAATCATAAAAACCCTTTTGAATTATGGGTCACAGTCTCAATTAGGCAATATTAAAATGTGTTTTAAGAGAGGCCAAGGACTCTTAACATAATAAAACAAAATTACTAAAAACCACAAAGATCAGCATAAAACTTGGATCTTCTCCAAGAAACCTTGGCATGACAAAGTAGATCAGTTTATAAACTGAATCTACTTTGCTAGAATCTCAGCCAATTAGACCTAACCTTTTCTTAAATATACATTATAGTTTTCAAGAAGCAAAAATATGAAGCATTTATTTTATCAAGGAAATTGAGAGATTTTTCTTGAAAATCTGATAACTACTAAAATCCCATTTTGAGATTTTCTAACCTACAAGATGCTACGAGTGATAGTAGTTACACTGGTTCATTTCCTGTCCCCTATTCTGTAAATATCGATGCATTACTTAACTCTTGCTTAATGTATTTTTCACATCAACATATTGCAAAGTAGCTTTTCCTTAAATATTCAAATTTGATCTAAAATCTACAATTAATAGTTTTGAGAAAAATATAAGATGCTAAAGAAAAAAAAAGCATATTGAATATAAAAAATTGAAGCCAAAGACCAGTTATAAATATGTTTATGTTATTTCCATTCAGTTCAGTTATTTATTGAGGACCTTCTATGCTTCAGGAAAATTTAGGATTGTGATGATGAATGAGGCCATATTTATTGTATTTACTTGAACTTTCATTCAAACAGCTATTTTTGAATTAGTCACAAAATTTGTTGGTAACTAAGAAGCAAAGTTTACATACTTTCCCCTTTTTTCTCTTATCTAAATTAAATTTGAGGAATTAACTCCCTTTTTAAATTTATATTTTTCATCTTTTTATTATAAAAGTTTCCAAAATTAAAGAGTAGGTTAAAATGATAAAATTATTATATGGACTGATCAACTAATATTTTTCACATTTCCTTTGATATCCATCTCTATCTCTCTATATATATTATCATCATCACCTATTTAAACTATCTATACTTATTTATCTGTCAATCTGCCTTTGCCTTTTTTCTTTTATTGAATCATTTGTAAGTAAGTATTCCATGTTCAAATTTGTTGAACCATTAATCACTCAAAAATCACACATTACATTGGTTCTTTTTTTTTTTTAGATTTTATTTATTTATTTGACAGACAGAGATCACAAGTAGGCAGAGAGGCAGAGAGAGAGAGAGGAGGAAGCAGGCTCCCTGCTGAGCAGAGAGCCCAATGTGGAGCTCGATCCCAGAACCCTGGGATCATGACCTGAGCCGAAGGCAGAGGCTTTAACCCACTGAGCCACCCAGGTGCCCCTACATTTGGTTCTTACATATCTTTAGATTCCTTAAATGTAATTTAAACATTCCTGATTATTTATTTTTTGAATAATTAAGATAGTTTTGTTGACTTTATTAGATTTGTCTGCTTTTATCTTTGTAGTGTTGTTCAATTTGTTTCTTCATCCACTGTATTATTTATGAACTAAGCATATCTGAAGATGGGATCAGTTCCAGGTTACACATTTTTTGTTGAAAACACATCATAGTTCATTGGCTAGTTCACTGAAACTCATGGGGATCTCTTTACAGTCAAATTGTCTTACTACTAATCATGCAAATTTGGATCACTTGATTTCTTTGGAGACACTGTGATCTAAAAGTTCGTTTCCGCTTTGATATTAGTAACATTCAGAAAGATGCCTAAACCAGTAATGACATGGGCTTGGATAATTATTGTTTTGAGGCTAAATCATACAAATTTTCTTATTTATTAACATTAAATTAAATTAAATATTAAATTAGATATTATTATTTATTAACAAGTGTTCTTTACAAAGGACTAGAGTTAATCTCATACAGCTAATCTCATCAACTATGATAAACTGCAATACTCTCTTTTTAAGTAAAATATAAACTTGATTATTTTTCCTAATGTTTCTTCAGTAAAAATTTGTGTAAGTCACTTATTTTTAGTTTCTTTATGAACATCAATATGTACTCACATATATTTATATATTTAGTGTATTACAATTAGAATAATATGCTTTCTAATGCTTTAAATTTTTGCTAATTTCATCAGAGAGCTCCTTCAATTTGATATCTGTGCCCCAAATTAGTATTTTTGGGGTTTTGATAGACAAAATATACCATGTTTTTCTTGCAGTTTCCCTGCCTTACATCTATAAATATCCATTTCTCCAAGAGATCCCATATATCCTATGAGTGAGGAATGCAGGGGTCAAGTTCTCCCTTTTTATTTTCATGGTAGAAATACTTCAGTATTCCCTATCGAGAAAGATGTCAGTCCAAAATAAAGTATATGCCATTTTTCATTGTAAGAGAGCTATGACATCAGTTACAGCAATTTCTTTCAAGTTGTGCCTCCAAAGGCAAAGGAAACAAAAGTGAAAATGAAATTTTGGGACTACATCAAGATCAAAAGCTTCTGCACAGCAATGGAAACAGTCAACACAACAAAGACGCAACCCATGGAATGGGAGAAGATTTTCGCAAATGACACTACAGACAAAGGGCTGATATGCAAGATCTATAAAGAACTCTTCAAACTCAACACATACAAAACAGGTAATCACATCAAAAAATGGGCAGAAGACATGAACAGATACTATTACAAAGAAGACATACAAATGGCTAACAGACACATGAAAATATGTTCATCATCATTAGCCATCAGGGAGATTCAAATCAAAACCACATTGAGATATTCCCTTACACCAGTAAGAATGGCCAAAATTAACAAGACAGTAAACAACACGTGTTGGAGAAGATGTGGAGAAAGGGGAACCCTCTTACACTGTTGGTGTGAATGCAAGTTGGTACAGCCACTTTGGAAAACAGTGTGGAGATTCCTTAAGAAATTAAAAATAGAGCTTCCCTATGACCCTGCAATTGCGCTACTGGGTATTTACCTCAAAGATACAGATGTAGTGAAAAGAAGGACCATCTCTACCCCCAATGTTCATAGCAGCAATGGCCACAGTCACCAAACTGTGGAAAGAACCAAGATGCCCTTCAATGGATGAATGGATAAAGTATATATGGTCCATATATACAATGGGGTATTATGCCTCCATCAGAAAGGATGAATACCCAACATTTGTATCAACATGGACAGGGCTGGAAGAGATTATGCTGAGTGAAATAAGTCAGGCAGAAAGTCAAGTATCATATGGCTTCACTACTTGTGGAGCATAAAGAATAACACAGAGAACATTGATAGATAGAGAGGAGAAGTGAGTTGGGGGAAATCAGAGGGAGAGACAAACCATGAGAGACTGCAGACTCTGACAAACTGAGTGTTTTTGAGGGGAGGGTGGTGAGGGTTTGGGTGAGACTGTTGGTGGGTATTATGGAGGGCATGTACTGCATGGAGCTCTGGGTGTGGTGCATAAACAATGAATGATGGAACACTGAAAAGAAATAAAGTAAAATAAAATGGAAAAAAAAATAGATACTATCATTTAATATATTATTCTGCATAAATGTGTTAACCAGAAATGGGTGTTGAAATTTGTTGAAAATTTCATTCAGCTTCTACATAATATTTTTCCTTAGGTTTATTAGTAGAAAAACATTTTTTTAAAATCCTCTATTTCCTAGGTTGTAAAACCACGTAATTGTGTAACAAGGTATTTTTTTTTTAAACAATAGCTTTGAGGGCAAAAGACAATACCTATATCATTTTTATAAATATAAAAAAATAGAATTAAATTATGATATTTTGTGCTTAACAAATAAAATCTATAGAGTTGGAATTCATTGGTAAGTTACATTGAACCTTTTGCTGAATAAAACATCAGAACAATTTTCACTGGTATTTAACAGATATGGATCGTAAACCATCACTTCATATTACTAAAAGCTAACCTCTTTTGTTTGATTATTATTCTATACTTTAGAGTTTTGATTCTTAGTTCACAAATATATATCTACTAAATATGTTACTAAGTCTGACTAAAGTTTTCATAGAATAACAACAACTGAAACTAAATATAGGAATCTTCTAATCTAAAAAAATGTTGCATGCATATACCTTTTAACTCTAAGTTCACCTTTAAAAGCCATTAAATATAATACATTTGCAAAAATATATGGTGAATAATATTCATTATAATTTGTTTTTCATGTACCAAAAACTGGGAAGAATAAATTGTTTCATTCAGGACTTCTTATGTAAATCATAGTGAATATAATATAGTATATATAATGGAATACTACTAAACTCTGAAGAAGAAAGTGAAAATTAGTACGTGTTCACATGAAAGGATCTAAAAAATATGGTAAACAGGAAATGAATTTTAGAATATGTAAATACTATGATAGTTGAAAATTAATATGTTCTCCTATAGAAATTCTTTTTTTATTTTTTTTAATTTTAAAATTTTTAATTATAATAAATAAAATTTATAAAAATAAATTTTTATAAAAATATAAAATTTTTATAATTAAATTTTTAAATATTTTTTTAATAAAAACACATGTAATGTGTTTTTATCTCCAGGGGTACAGGTCTATGACTCGCCAGGTTTACACATTTCACAGCACTCATCATGGCACATACCCTCCCCAATGTCCATATCCCCACCACCCTCTCCTGTCCCCACTCCCCCCAGCAACCCTCAGTTTGTTTTTTGAGACTGAGTCGTTTATGGTTTGTCTCCCTCCATATCCCATCTTCTTTCATTTTTTCTTTTCCTACCCACCAACCCCCCCATGTTGCATCTCCACTACCTCATATCAGGGAGATCATATGATAGTTGTCTTTCTCCAACTGACTTACTTCGCTAAGCGTAATACCCTCTAGTTCCATCCATGTTGTTGCAAATGGCAAGATTTCATTTCTTTGGATGGCTGCATAGTATATATATATATATACATGTTGTTGCAAATGGCAAGATTACATTTCTTTGGATGGCTGCATAATATATATATATATATATATATATATATATATATATATATATATATATACACCCCACATCTTCTTTATCCATTCATCTGTTGGTGGACATCTAGGTTCTTTCCATAGTTTGGCTATTGTGGACATTGCTGCCATTAACATTCGGGTGCACATGCCCCTTTGGAGCACCACGTTTGTATCTTTAGGATATATACCCAGCGGTGCAATTGCTGGGTCATAGGGTAGCTCTATTATCATTTTTTTGAGGAACCTCCACACTGTATTCCAGAGTGGCTGCACCAGCTTGCATTCCCACCAGCAGTGTAGGAGGGTTCTCCTTTCTCCACATCCTCGCCAGCATCTGTCATTTCCTGACTTGTTAATTTTAGCCATTCTGACTGGTGTGAGGTGGTATCTCATTGTGGTTTTGATTTGTATTTCCCTGATGCCGAGTGATGTGGAGCAATTTTTCATATGTCTGTTGGCCATCTGGATGTCTTCCTTGCAGAAATGTCTGTTCATGTCTTCTGCCCATTTCTTGATTGGATTATTTGTTCTTTGGGTGTTGAGTTTGCTAAGCTCTTTATAGATTTTGGATACTAGGCCTTTATCTGATGTGTAGTTTGCAAATATCTTCTCCCATTCTGTCAGTTGTCTTTTGGTTTTGTTAACTGTTTCCTTTGCTGTGCAAAATATTTTGATCTTGATGAAATCCCAATAGTTCATTTTTCCCTTGCTTCTGTTGCATTTGGCGATGTTCCTAAGAAGAAGTTGCTGCGGCTGAGGTTGAAGAGGTTGCTGCCTGTGTTCTCCTCAAGGATTTTGATGGATTCCTTTCTCACATTGAGGTCCTTCATCCATTTTGGGACTATTTTCGTGTGTGGTGTAAGGAAGAGGTACAATTTCATTTTTCTGCATGTGGCTGTCCAATTTTCCCAGCACCATTTGTTGAAGAGGCTGTCTTTTTTCCATTGGACATTCTTTCCTGCTTTGTTGAAGATTAGTTGACCATAGAGTTGAGGGTCTATTTCTGGGCTCTCTATTCTGTTCCATTGATCTATGTGTCTGTTTTTGTGCCAGTACCATGCTGTCTTGATGATGACAGCTTTGTAATAGAGCTTGAAGTCTGGAATTGTGATGCCACCAACTTTGGCTTTCTTTTTCAATATTCCTTTGGCTATTCGAAGTCTTTTCTGGTTCCATATAAATTTTAAGATTATTTGTTCTATTTCTTTGAATAAAATGGATGGGAATTTGGTAGGGATTGCGTTAAATGTGTAGATTGATTTAGGTAGAATAGACATTTTTCACAATATTTGTTCTTCCAATCCATGAGCATGGAACATTTTTCCATTTCTTTGTGGCTTCCTCAATTTCTTTCATGAGTACTTTATAGTTTTCTGAGTATAGATTCTTTGCCTCTTTGGTTAGGTTTATTCCTAGGTATCTTATGGTTTTGGGTGCAATTGTAAATGGGATTGACTCCTTAATTTCTCTTTCTTCTGTCTTGTTGTTGGTGTAGAGAAATGCAACTGATTTCTGTGCATTGACTTTATATCCTGACACTTTACTGAATTCCTGTACAAGTTTTAGCAGTTTTGGAGTGGAGGCTTTTGGGTTTTCCACATATAGTATCATATCATCTGCAAAGAGTGACAGTTTGACTTCTTTGCTGATTTGGATGCCTTTAATTTCTTTTTGTTGTCTGATTGCTGAGGCTAGGACTTCTAGTGCTATGTTGAATAGCCATGGTGATAATGGACAACCCTGCCGTGTTCCTGACCTTAGCGGAAAAGCTTTCAGTTTTTCTCCATTGAGAATGATATTTGCGGTGGGTTTTTCATAGATGGCTTTGATAATATTGAGGTATGTGTCCTCCATCCCTACACTTTGAAGAGTTTTAATCAGGAAGGGATGCTGTACTTTGTCAAATGCTTTTTCAGCATCTATGGAGAGTATCATATGGTTCTTGTTCTTTCTTTTATTAATGTGTTGGATCACATTGATTGATTTGCGGATGTTGAACCAACCTTGCAGCCCTGGAATAAATCCCACTTGGTCGTGGTGAATAATCCTTTTAATGTACCATTGAATCCTATTGGCTAGTATTTTGGCGAGAATTTTTGCCTCTGTGTTCATCAAGGATATTGGTCTGTAGTTCTCTTTTTTGATGGGATCCTTGTCTGGTTTTGGGATCAAGGTGATGCTGGCCTCATAAAATGAGTTTGGAAGTTTTCCTTCCATTTCTATTTTGTGGAACAGTTTCAGGAGAATAGGAATTAGTTCTTCTTTAAACGTTTGGTAGAATTCCCCCGGGAAGCCATCTGGCCCCGGGCTTTTGTTTGTTTGGAGATTTTTGATGACTGTTTCAATCTCCTTACTGGTTATGGGTCTGTTCAGGCTTTCTCTTTCTTCCTGGTTCAGTTGTGGTAGTTTATATGTCTCTAGGAATGCATCCATTTCTTCCAGATTGTCAAATTTGTTGGCGTAGAGTTGCTCATAGTATGTTCTTATTGTTGTTTGTATTTCTTTGGTGTTGGTTGTGATCTCTCCTCTTTCATTCATGATTTTATTTATTTGGGCCCTTTCTCTTTTCTTTTTGATAAGTCTGGCCAGGGGTTTATCAATCTTATTAATTCTTTCAAAGAACCAGCTCCTAATTTTGTTGATTTGTTCTATTGTTTTTTTAGTTTCGATTTAATTGATTTCTGCTCTGATCTTTATGATTTCTCTTCTCCTGCTGGGTTTAGGGTTTTTTTGTTGTTCTTTCTCCAGTTCCATTAGGTATAGGGTTAGGTTGTGTACTTGAGACCTTTCTTGTTTCTTGAGAAAAGCTTGTACCACCATATATTTTCCTCTCAGGACTGCCTTTGTTGTGTCCCACAGATTTTGATCCATTGTGTTTTCATTATCATTTGTTTCCATGAATTTTTTCAATTTTTCTTTAATTTCTTGGTTGACTCATTCATTTTTTAGAAGGATGCTGTTTAGTTTCCATGTATTTGGGTTCTTTCCAAATTTTCTCTTGTGATTGAGTTCTAGCTTCAGAGCATTGTGGTCTGAAAATATTCAGGGAATTGTCCCAATCTTTTGATACCGGTTGAGACCTGATTTATGACCCAGGATGTGGTCTATTCTGGTGAATGTTCCATGTGCACTAGAGAAGAATGTGTATTCTCTTGCCTTGGGATGGAATGTTCTGAATATATCTGTGATGTCCATCTGGTCCAGTGTGTCATTCAAAGCCTTTATTTCCTTGTTGATCTTTTGCTTGGATGATCTGTCCATTTCAGTGAGGGGAGTGTTAAAGTCCCCTATTATTATTGTATTATTGTTGATGTGTTTCTTTGATTTTGTTATTAATCGGTTTATATAGTTGGCTGCTCCCATGTTAGGGGCATAGATATTTAAAATTGTTAGGTCTTTTTGTTGGATAGACCCCTTGAGTATGATATAGTGTCCTTCCTCATCTCTTATTATAGTCTTTGGCTTAAAATCTAATTGATCTGATATAAGGATTGCCACCCCAGCTTTCTACTGATGTCCATTACTATGGTACATTGTTTTCCACCCCTTCACTTTAAATCTGGGGGTGTCTTTGGGTCTAAAATGAGTTTCTTTAGGCATCATATTGATGGGTTTTGTTTTTTTATGCATCCTGATACCCTGTGTCTTTTAATTGGGGCATTTAGCCCATTAACATTCAGGGTAACTATTGAGAGATATGAATTTAGTGCCATTGTATTGCTTGTAAGGTGACTGTTACTGTATATTGTCTCTATTCCTTTCTGATCTACTACTTTTAGGGTCTCTCTTTGCTTGAAGGACAGCTTTCAATATCTCCTGTAGAGCTGGCTTGGTGTTTGCAAATTCTTTCAGTTTTTGTTTGTCCTGGAAGGTTTTTATCTCTCCTTCTATTTTCAATGATAGCCTAGTTGGATATAGTATTCTTGGCTGCATGTTTTTCTCGTTTAGTGCTCTGAATATATCATGCCAGTTCTTTCTGGCCTGCCAGGTCTCTGTGGATAAGTCTGCTGCCAATCTAATAGTTTTACCCTTGTATGTTACAGACTTCTTTTCTCGGGCTGCTTTCAGGGTTTTCTCTTTGTCGCTAAGACTTGTAAATTTTACTATTAGGTGACGGGGTGTGGACCTATTTTTATTGATTTTGAGGGGCGTTCTTAGCATCTCCTGGATTTTGATGTTTGTTCCTTTTGCCATATTAAGGAAATTCTCTACAATAATTCCCTTTAATATACCTTCTGCTCCTCTCTCTCTTTCTTCTTCTTCTGGAATCCCAAGTATTCTAATGTTGTGTCATCTTATGGTGTCACTTATCTCTCGAATTCTCTCCTTGTGGTCCCGTATTTGTTGTCTCTCTTTTGCTCAGCTTCTTTATTCTCTGTCATGTGGTGTTCTATGTCACTAATTCTTTCTTCTAACTCATTCATCCAAGCAGTAAAAGCTTCCATTTTTTTATTGCACCTCATTAGTAGCTTTTTTGTTTCAATTTGGTTAGATTTTAGTTCCTTTATTTCTCCAGAAAGGACTTTTATCTCTCCAGAGAGGATTTCTCTAATATCTTCCATGCCATTTTTGAGCCCGGCTAGAACCTTGAGAATCGTCATTCTGAACTCTAGATCTGTCATATTACCAATGCCCATATTGATTAGGTCCCTAGCCTTCAGTACTGCTTCTTGTTCTTCTTTTTGTCGTGAGTTTTTCTGCCTTGTCATTTTGTCCAGATAAGAATATATAAAGGAGCAAATAAAATGTTAAAAGGGTGGCAAAGATACAGGGAAATGTGCTTTAACCAAATCAGAAGAGACCCCAAATCGTTGGAGGGAGAAAGAGGATAAACAAGGAAAAAAAAAAAAAAAGAAAAGAAAAGAAAAGAAAACAAATAAGGAAAAAATATTTTAAAAAGAAAATATATGTATATACAAAAATATAGTTAGATACAGTGGAGGATAAAATATGACTATAATAATAAAGGTTCAAAAAAGAGTATTATTATTATTATTATTATTTGGTAAGGTATTGTTAAGATAAACTAGTTAAAAATAGTTTTAAGAGGAAAGGATAAAAGTTAAAAAAAATTTAGCAGAAGAAAAAAGAAAAAAAAATTAACTGCAAGACTAAAGAATCGTGGGGAGATAGCCATGAATTCCTTGCTTTGCTTTCTCCTCCTCTAGAATTCCACTGTTCTTCTTGGTAAGTGAAGTTGGTCTTGGCTGGGTTTCTTGTTGATCTTCTGGGGGAGAGGCCTGTTGTAGTGATTCTCAAGTGTCTTTGCCCGAGGCAGAATTGCCCTGCCCTTATCAGGAGCCAGGCTAAGTAATCCGCTCAGGTTCGCTTTAGGGAGCTTTTGTTCCCTGAAAGCTTTCTGTAGAGTTCCGGAGGGTGGGAATGATAATGACGGCCTCCCAATCCCCGACCCTGAGGAGCCAAGAGCTCAGGGTCCCGTCTTCTGTGCGCCCTCAGAGAAAAGCACCCAATTGCTCCCATCTCCCTGGCCTCTGGTCTTATTTGGAGAAAAGCGCTCGGTCGCTTCCATCTCCATCTCCGTGGCCTCTGGCCATGCTCTGAGCTCACCCAGTCTGCAACCGGTTCAAGGTAACCCCGAGCTGAGAGCTCACTCCTCGGTTTTGTCACTGTAGCTGGCTTCCCCGCTCTAAGACCTGCGAGCTCTGCCACACTCAGACACCCCCGGTCCTGTGATCCAATGGGACCTGGGGTTACGCTGATCAGTTTAGTCTCTGGAGTGATGTCCCTCAGTGGAGCAGACTTTTAAAAGTCCTGATTTTGTGCTCCATTGCTCTGCTGCTTGCCGGGAGCCAGCCCCTCCCCCCACGATCTATCTTCCTGTTACTTCTGACTCACTTCTCCGCAGGTCCTACTGTAAGGGTCTACTTAGCCAGAGTGAGCCATTTTGTTGTTTATGCAGTAAACTTAGATTGAACCTGCCCCTTCCCCCCAAGAGGAAAGCGCTTAGAAACAGAACTGGTGAAATATGGCCAAATAGCCCCAATAACAGAGCACAGGTACCAGGACATGTCAGGCTGGGCAAAAATAGCGGAGCCCAGATACAAGGACATGTCCGGCCAGGTGGAGACGTCCAATCAGTGAAAATGCGCATATTACCTCCCTACCCGCCAAGGACGTGTTCAGCCAGGTGGAGACGTCCAATCAAGTAAAAGCGCACATATTACCTGCCAGGGAGTGTGAGCCCCCACCTTTTGGGCACCAGACAAAGGCGCCAATTCTAGCCAAGGTCATAGGCTGAATTAGATGACTATCATGGGGTAAAATGTAATTCAATTGGCCACCTGTGTGTGGCCAGGCCCAACCACATGGCCTTTACTCTATAAAAGTTAGTCTGTGAGGCTGGGAGGGGTCGCCTCTTTGCAAGAGATGGCCTTGGCCAGTCAGTTTGATTCTTGATGCTTGGCGTGAAATAAAGCTTTGCTTGACCTTCGCTTTGTATCAGTCTTGTCCTTTTGTCTATAGACCCTTTCACTACCTTTCAGAAAGTGGTCGATTTTCTGTTTCTAGAATTGTTGCTCTTTTCTTCGATTTCCCATTGGATTTGTAGGTGTTTCCAATGTTTAGATAAGCTATCTAGCTGATCTCCTGCTACCTGATGTAGTCTCAGCCTGCTACTTCTCCACCATCTTGACTCCTCCTCCCATAGAAATTCTAAGAGAGGGAATATGCAAGAAATTTTACTCCAGAAAGAGGAACTTAAGTCAATAGGAAAGAAGTGTGTTTTTTTTCTTTATTTTAGGATATTTTTAAGTGTAGATATGTTGCTTCTATAATAAGCAGATAAGTAAAATAATGAATATGCAAAGATGTATCATTAAATGTGTCCAATTTTTAAAAAAAATATGCATAGAAAAACCATGATTCAATGTTTATACTCAATTAAAAATTTAATTTTGCCCAAACAATTAGATTCAACACACATTCTAAACTGTATAAGGTTTAGAAATTTTTTGGCATTGAATAGATAATTCATTTTTTTCCCTCTTTGACATTGAATAGCCAATTCATTTTTTTTTCTCCTTGTGTTGTTATTCCTCAGAATCAGTGAATTCAAGTTAAAAAATATTGGGTAGTTTGGAAATGCACCATGCAAGGGTGAACCTGGTTTTTGTTTGTTTGTTTGTTTTTTGTTTTCTTTCCATCACTCTTGTTTATGTATGAAATATATTGCTCTAAGAATCTGAATAGAGGAACTGAAGAGCGATAGGTATGTTCTCTCTATGCATTATAGCTACACAGGAATCAAAGGTGTCACTGAAACCCCATTGGTTAGAAAATGTTAGATTTTATATCTGAATATCTAGACTTTTCCAGCACATTTCAGAATTATTGCTTACCAAACAGCCAAATTAGACTATGTGGAGCCAAACTGAAGTTCAGAGGCAGCATATACATACCTAGAAAGCACTGAGACCCAAATAAACTGCCTCATAGATCTCAAAAATGAAATGAAGCTAATAAAAATGTTCTCCGGTGATAACTTTCATTAGCCACCGTGGCTCTCAAACTTTAAAAAAAATGACAATCTCTTGCTCTTTCCCTTCTTCCCAATGCAGAAGTCCTTAACTAAGTATCTTTTTTTTCTTTTTTAATTTAAAAAAGAAAGCTGATCTCTTAAATTCCTTTTAGAGTTTAACTATTGGACACACACAACTGGAATCTCTCTCTCTCTTTTTTTTAAAGATATTATTTATTTCAATCTCAAGTAGGTGGAGAGGCAGGTAGAGAGAGAGAGAGAGAGAGAGAGGAGGAAGCAGGCTCCCCACTGAGCAGAGAGCCTGATGCGGGGCTCAATCCCAGGACCCTGAGATTATGACCTGAGCCAAAGGCAGAGGTTTAACCCACTGAGCCATCCAGGTGCCCCAACTGGAATCTCTTTTAAATAACTTTTCTATTTGCCAGTCCAAAGTGGGTAAAATTAGAACATGTTATGAATTTCAAACTATGAAATCTATTCTTGAAGAAACAGTTTCTGTGTGATATAAGAATAGCCCAAACCTAAATAAAAACAAATTCGTTTGTATGTGTAGTAATAAGAAAAGTAATTTTGTTGAATATTTAAGCTGTACTGTATTTTTTGGCTTTAGATGGTGCATTTGGTCACAAAGGTGAATCACAAAAAAAATGTAAACTCATACTTTGGGAATGGGCTTCAGCGGCCACAGAGTGCTAGGTCAACTTTCTTTCTAAGTATCACTTATCCTTGAATCATGTTGGAAGAAATGATAATTTATTTTAAACATAAATATTTTCAATGAGAATGTTACCATTTATAAGATTGGCATAATGATTAGAAACATCTTCTTTAAGCTAAATATATGTCCTTGTATACATACTCAGTCTTAGGTTTTGCCCTCTGAACAACATAGCACCAAGTCTCCCAATTACATAGTACAACACATTTAATAGCTGAATATTTCCACCCTATATTAACTTCTATACTACAAGTTAATCATTCTCTGTCCCTTAAATAACCCTCTCTTGAACATGATATCAAAACACTTCAATGCTTAAGTGTACAACTTTCTTTTAGACCTCCTTTTCTTCTATTCTTAAACTTTTGGCCATTCTTAAGAATCAAGATCTTCTATTTCTTGTTATGTTATAATAACCACTTTAAAATACTACTTTTTATCCACTCTAGCATCATACAAATTTCAGAACATAAAGAAATCTGTATCTAATTTAAAATTCATGCTTCATATGAGTTTTTCTTTACTTTCAAACAAACATTCTATAACAATTGTTCTCAGTTTATTCACAGATATATGAGCACATTTGGACACTTTCATGGGATTTTGTGATGTCAAAATTATTTAAAAATAATTATAAGATATTGTTGGCCTTTTACTACATTGACATTTGCACTGTTGGTACAAAAACAATAGGAGACAAATATGCTGACATCATTCCATGAATCATAGCAGTGGCATCAAACTATGCTAGTCATAATTTTAGTTTTCACTACCATGCTCTTAAAAGAAAAAAAAAAAGAAAATTACCGTAAGATTGTCTTTATAAAGCAATAAAAACTATTTTTATTAAATCTCAATCTTTATTATTCTATGTAATGAAATGGGAAATAGATATAATCAGGAAATGATAAAAAATAGATATGACCAATTCTAAGTTGTGATCATGACAGAAAGAGATGAAGTGGAGAAAAACATAATTCAAAGAGAGTATTTCAAGAAACTGAGGAGCACATGTTTGTGGATCCCCATAAGGAGGCTAAGATCATCTGGGTGGTTTCAGAAGTAGAGAAATAGAAGAAAAAAGTGAGGTAAAATACAAAATATCCTTCATTGATTGAGAAGGGAAATGTAGAAATCTAAGGTGTTTTTAAAAGGCAAATTAAAGAAGAGCTAATTTTTGTTTTTGTTTTTGTTTTTGTTTTAGTGGCTGGATGGCATGAAGTTCAAAGAAGCTGATGTTTTGAGAAGTTGCTAAGAAAATTAGTTTGCCTTTTAGAGTGAGATAAAGGAAAACAGTTGCACTACACCTAGTATATAGCTATAAGGAATAAAAGAGATAAAATATATTCCAGTAGGGAAGCCTACAAGGGAAATTGTTTGCTATGAAGCAAGAGAACTCCAGTTCTGAGAGTGAAAAAATTAAGGAAACATCTAGAGAAGGACTTGAGGTCAGAAAGGACTTTTAAAAATCTCATGTGTAAAGAGTTTGGAGAGAGGAGAGGAGTAGGACATTAGGCTTATAAGAATATGAGTGTCCTCTGAATAATTGATGGCGTGAGATGAACAGGGATAAAAGAGATGGCAATATAAATCCTGATCAATTTCTTGCTTTAATGTAAGCACTGCAGTCAATTCAAACTGAGGTCCTGAACGGTTAGCATGGGGAGCTCACAGTAATTTATATCTCTGGAAGCTATTGAAGCTATGTCTGTGAGGTAGGATGGCAGGGGAAAACAATTTCTTTCCTCTCTCCTGTGTCTCACCTTCAAGCTAGTAAAATACTGCAAGGTGACAATTGTTCCCATTGCTTCCAGTATGTTACTGCTCCTGGTGGTGACAAGGTCCTTGATGTGATGTAACAGAGTGCCTGGCAAGGAAATGAGTCTTCAAGGCTCAGATCAGTATGGTAAATGAACACAGTTGGGAAAACAGGGCCATAGTGGATTTGACTAGGGCTGAAACTTGGTGCTACTATGCAGTGACTTACTTAAGAGATGCTAACTAAGAAGGATGAAATTGAAAGCGATGAAGTGATATATAATGAGCATGGGAGCATGACTCAATGAGGAGTAGAAATCAATGAGGCAGAAACAGACTCCTCTTGGAAACTCCTCTTGGAGGCAAAAATGGACCAACTCCCAGTCTTTTTCAGGATCCTTTTTCTGTCTGCAACTAAGTCAGCCAAGCTGAGTCCTAGTCATATTTCTTCCTTCTCCGAATTGCCTATATTTATGTCCAGTTATGGACATGAAAAATAGTCCACTAGAAGCATAATTGCCCATCCTCCTTACTCCTCAGCCACAATTGCTGTTTATACTGCACAAGTTCTAACTCACAATGTGCTTAAATGTCATCACTCAGTCAGTGTCTAGCTTAAACCAAATACATCATCCCATTTCTCTTTTCAGAATATTGGGTTTGGAGTAAACAAGGACATTAGAGAGGACACAGTGCTAATGGATAGGAGTAGAATTCACACAAAAATATCAGGATCCAAAGGAAATCTTCAGACCAAAAGTTATGTTGTGTTCCCAGAAAGTTTTGCAATTTCATAAGGCTGCTGAGAATGGTACTGTAGTTTGGTTCAGTGTTCAGAGGCCATCCCCAAAAAAATGGTTGAGAAGAATGGGATGAATTCATTGTTTTGTGGCAAACATTCAAGCAAGGGTGAGGGACTTAGTGTCTTTAAAAACAAAGTATGTTATTTGTAAGAATGCAAGAATAATTCATTGTAAAGTTCAGGGTGAAAGTTCAAATTCTCTAGCTGGTTTTTGAGGCTTTCCATGATCCACTGCCTGCTTCCTTATCAGACTTATTTCTCACTGTAGGCACCCGCCATATAGAGATAGTGTGCACTCCATTTTGCAACTTTTCTAATGCTGTTCTCAGCATATAATGCAAACTTCCACAGCTCAGGATATGAAAAATTTACTCCCCAAAGACCAACTCAACTATTACCTCTCTGTTCCCAGTTTTTATAAGATCATAAATCACTATAGGAAAAAGGCTCAGAATTTTCTTTTTTTTTCTGTTTGTTTCGTTTTTTGTGTTGTTGTTGTTGTTGTTGTTTTTGTTGTTTTGCCTCTACACTGGATCTCTATAGAACAGTGCTTTGAATTAACATGTACTGAGCACCTTCTATGTATTTTGAGATGATGTGTAACATAAGATGACATGTGGACTTGGAGACATAGGTCAGGTCTGATCACTCTGCTTCAACTATGTGCAAACACTGACACTTGAGAAAAAAAATAGATTTTCTGAGTTTATAAAAATGATAGCATGTCAGGTGTGCCTGTTGTACAGTTGGCTAAGCGTCCAACTCTTGGTTTAAGGTCAGGTCATGATCTCAGGCTTATGAGATGGAGCCCCATGTTGGGCTCCATGCTCAGCATAGAGTCGGTTTAAGAATCTCTCTCCCTCTCTTTCCTCTGCCCATCTCGCTCATGCTCACTCTCATCCTCTCTCTCTAAAATAAATAAATAAATCTTTAAAAAATGATAGCAGGTCAACTTAAATATAACATATAAAGGATTTTATATGTTGACTAAATAGTCAACATATGTCAACATTTAGTTGTCTAAATAGTCAACTAATATTAATTATTTTTATTTTTCAGCTTAAAATAATGCCTAAAAAAAAAAAAAAAAAGAGGGGTGCCTGGGTGGCTCAGTTGGTTAAGCATCTGCTTTCAGCTCAAGTCATGGTCCTGGGGTCCTAAAACAAGCCTCATTTTGAGCTCCTTGTTCAGTGGAGAGTGTACTTCTTCCTCTGCCTCTGTCCCTGCTTGTGCTCTCTCTCTGTCTTTCTCTCTCAAACAAATAATATCTTTAAAAAAAATCAAAAGAGAGAAATTCAGTACTCTAAAAATAGATACCATGTTTGGCTAAGATTTGAGACAAAGTTGGAGAGACAGCACGTCTCTGAGAAAAAACGAAATGTCTTACTCTTCCAAAGCCCTTTCTTCCCCCTAGCATTGCAGTAGGAAAAATAAAGACTGACTACAGTATTTCCCATTTTTTTTTTTTTTTTTTAGTATTTTATGTGGTACAAGGTCTATAATTTGTACACAACTTGGGGCAAAGATGGCATGCCACCACATAGACCTCAGGGTCTTTTTAACTTTAGATGAGGAATGGAGTGGCCTTATAATCCCATAAAAGACAAAGAACACAATTCTTTATGACAGCAGCATCCCTTATGATTTTGTTAGTGTCTTTGAGTAAAGAATTTTGGGGTGACTTATAGAATCAGTTAAAGAGTTGTAGATGCAGAGATAATGATGATGTTTCTTAGTGAATATTATTATTTAAAGAATATTTCAAACAATTATAAATATAATGGACTAGTTTTGAAATCAGAAGAAGATACTAAGAAAGGGAGTAACATTGCAATCTACCACTTAGTGTTCTCATTGATTTTAATAGTGATTAATTTTGCCTGGTCATTTTGTTTAAGAGATGAATCAAAGTTTATCAAACAATCTTGATGTTTAACATTGATGGATAAGCAAAATATGATATCACCATTCTCTCTTAATCTAAATATGTAAAATTCTAATACCAGATTACCTTGACCTATGTGGTAGTTAAAAATACTTTCTACCAATCATCTTGACACATGAGAGGATTACACTGCCTAGAACCCTGAAGTTAAGTGTGATAAGGTAAATTACTTGGTTAATGAAACATGGGTGGAAATAACATACATTGCTTCTAGACAGAAGTTTTTTAAGGTACATAAAGAACTAACTGTTCAGGTTCCTTCTCCCTTCTACTATAACTAGTCTGCATGTGTGAATGAGGAGAGCATAAAACATAGTTCTAGTTACACATGATGCACTTGTATGAATGAAAAATAAAGGTTCTTTTTAAGACATTCAAATGGTAAAGCTATTTTTAACTACAGCATTAGACTATCCTCAGTGGTCAAGAAACTGAAATTGGGGGTTGAGTGTCTTCATAATAAAATCATAAAATCTGCTGCATAGGATTAATGGTTTAGATGACTGACAGCAAGGAAACTATAATTCAGGGTGTGAAAGACACCCTGCAGGTTAGACAGTAGCAATTTTTTTTTTGGTAATATTGTTGCCTTTGTTAATTAAACATGTACCCCAGTGGGAGAAGTCAGACAACAGAATATTAGATGTGTGTATTGTTGATTGGAGACTTGCATTGGTAAGGTATAGGAAAGAAACGAACTCAAGAAATAACTGGGCAATTTAAAAGCAGAAATAAAAGGAGATTAGAAAAAATTCTAATATTGGAAACTTTCAGGTTTGAGAAATACAGCATATTTTCACTTTGAGATAATAAAATTATAAGTTTAAAAAAAAAAGTTTAAAGTGGGGCACCAGCACAGTTGGTTAAGTGTCAGACCCTTGGTTTCATCTCAGTTTGTAATCTCAGGGTCATGAGATTGAATCCTGAGTCAGGCTCCAGTCTCAGTGTGGAGACTGCTTAAGACTCCCTCCCTCTTCCTCTGCTCATCCTTTTCTACCCACACCCACCACGCTTCCACACTCTTCCTTTCTCTCTAAAATAAATAAATAAATATTTAAGAGATTTAAAGTCTTTAAAGAAATTCAGTTTAAAAAACAGAGATCTATTAAGTCTCTCCTCAAAGTTCATTACTCTATTTTGAAAACTTGTGAATAAACTAAAGCATGGGAAAATAAACACTCAATCTAGGTTGTGTTGCAAGTAAAACATTATCATTGTAAATGATAAATAAGAAAATTAACTAAGGATCTATGATTTCTACTAACACATGACAGGCTCTAGGCATTCATAGTTACCTTGAGACAAAATGAGACGTGGGAAAAATAGGAAAGAAGGAAGGACGGAAGGAAGGAAGGAAGGAGGAAGGAAGGAAGGAAGGAAATATGGAATTATAACTCAAAGGATACTTTGATTGTGGATATTGGCACATGGTGGTGTTTTATATCTGCTAAGTTCACCTGATTTTTGAAAGAGATATAAGGCTAAATGAAGGATCAGTCTGGACTTGACATTATTTTAAATCTAAAAATGACCATAGGGCCCCCAATTATTTGGACAGTAGGTAAGCTTTTAATAAGGGCAAATTTCTCACTCTCTACTTGAGGATAATGTAAAAGAAACAAATCTCCCAGGTGTCAATGCCAGAGCTATGAGAAACAATCAGCAGAAATGTTGTTAATTTAGGAGGTATCTTAATTAAATATCACATCTTCTAGGATAAGAAGGATAAGAAGGCAATTTCTCAAAATACTGCTCATAGAGATATAATAGTTCTTACAGACCAAGAGTCAAGGACAAATATTTGCCTCTCCCTTTTTCTCTCCTCTTCTAAGAGGGGGTATTCACTGTACTTCCTTCTTTTCCTATGCCATTGAGTATTGAAGGATGGGAACATAAACTCCCTACCCACCCCCACCCCTCCGTTTTAAATATATAGGTCTCCAGACCAAGTAAAACCACATCTAGAACTCTAGGACCAGTTTGGAACTATAACACAGGACCCCAATTCAGAAATTTCTATGAACTCTCAGAGATGCTATTCTTGGTTATGAATATAGCGACATACATAGGACTTTTGGATTTCCCCCTTGAAAAGGTGATGTGTTTTTGTGTGGAAAGAAGGAACTGAATATATGTTGATTAGAAGGCAGACTATGGTATGTTTATCATTCGCTTTTTTTTCTAGGACTATGGTTGGTTTGCACACACATATAATTAGGTGAAGACATTACACTTCCCTTGAAAACACAAATGAATAGGAACTGTATTTGTCACTTTAATATTGAAGACCTTAAGGGCAGGTGTATACTTTACCATGCTTTTTTTTTTCCCCCTGATATAGTGAGTAGTGATATTTCATGTGGAAGAAATAATGTTAGGCTCTTTCCTGAAAGAGAAAAATATGGAGAAGAGCTAAAACTAAATAATATTCACAGGTCACGTGAACAATAAGTGAACCTGGGTTTGTTTATTATTGCAATGTATCTGAACCTGTTCTACCTGTAAGTAGAACAGGTAAAGTAAACTTTTGAAAGTTAAAAAAAAAAAAAAGAAAGAAAGAAAAGGTTTGTTTCCTTTAAATCACTTTGAATTATTTCTAACTGCATTGTATGTATGATGTGGTTAAAAAAAAAAAAAGCAAGCTTGATACACCCCTGTATTCAATATATGAAGATGTTGGAAATCAGAAAATAAATTGGGCTAGGAGTTAATATATTTTGGCTTTAATCCTGAGTTTTCTATTCCATAATTATAGATACATTGAACAAATTATTTAGATTTTAAATCTAAAAATGACCATAGGACCTCTAACTATTTGGACAGTAGGCTAGCTTTTTTTTTGTAATATTTTATTTATTTATTTGACAGACAGAGATCACAAGTAGGCAGAGAAGCAGGCAGAGAGAGAGGAAGGAAAGCAGGCTCCCCGCTGAGCAGAGGTCCCATTGTGGGGCTTGATCCCAGGACCCCAGGACTATGACCTGCACTGAAGGCAGAGACTTTAACCCACTGAGCCACCCAGGCACCCCAGTAGGCTAGCTTTTAATAAGGGCAAATTTCTCACTATCTAATTGGGGATAGTAGGATTTGTTTCTGTACTAAATGATGCTTACTAATTTACTTTCTGGATTCCATGATTTTTAAATGTAAATTAATTGGAAAAAAAATTTAATGAATTTTAATATATTTTAATGCAATTAATTTTAATTTAGCAACAAATTGTAAGTTATCATTACCCACAGTATATACATATTATTTAGCATTTATCCAGAAACCAGGATAATATACTATAAATTTTGAGTAAAAACTATTCATAATTTTCTGATCCATGAGCTTATCTTTTTTTGTCTTCTTCAATTTCTTTCATGAGTGTTCTGTAGTCCTCAAGTACAGATCTTTTACCTCTTTGGTTAGGCTTATTCCCAGGTATCTTATAGCTCTTAGTGCTATAGTAAATGGAATTGAATCTCTAATTTTCCTTTCTGTATTTTCACTGTTAGTGTATAAGAAAGCAACTGATTTCTGTACATTGATTTTGTATCCTGCCACATTACTGAATTGCCATATGAGTTCTAGTAGTTTGGGGGTGGAGTCTTTTGGGTTTTCCCTATAAAGTATCATGTCATGTGCAAAGAGAGAGAATTTGACTTCTTCACTGCCAATTTGGATACCTTTTATTTCTCTTTGTTGTCTGATTGCTGTTGCTAGGATTTCTAGTACTATGTTGAACAACAGTGGTGAGAGTGGGCATTCTTGTCATGTTCCTGATCTCAAAGGGAAGGCTGTCAGCTTTTTCCCATTGAGGGTAATATTCACTGTGGTTTTACATAGATAGATTTTATAAAGTTGAGGAATGTTCCCTCTATACCTATACTTTGAATCATTTTAATCAGGAAGGGATGTTGTATCTTGTCAAATGATTTTTCTGCATCAATTGAGAGGACCATGTGGTTCTTCTATCTTCTTTTATTGATTTATTCTATCACACTGATTGATTTATGAATGTTGAACCACACTTGCATCTCAGGGATAAGTCCCACCTGGTCATGGTGGATAATCTATTTAATGTACTCTTGGATCCTATTAGCTAGGATCTTGTTGAGAATCTTCATGTCCACATTCATCAGGGTTATTGGTCTGAAATTCTCCTTTTTGGTGGGACCTTTGCCTGGTTTGATGATCAGGATAATGCTGGCTTCATAAAAAGAGTCTGGAAGTTTTCCTTCTGTTTCTATTTTTTGAAACAGCTTCAGGAGAATAGGTATTATTTCTTCCTTGAATGTTTGGTAGAATTCCCCGGGGAACCCATCAGGTCCTGGGCTCTTGTTTTCAAGATCTGTCTTCCTTAGGCTTAGTTTCTTCTGGCAATGGGTTTAATATGTATTTTAATTTTCCAAAACTCAATGTCTCACTACTATAACTTTCCTTGAGATCATTAAGCTCTTTATACCAGATCTTTATTTTGGTGATAATAAATCTCAGATTTCCTGGTTCCCTCTCATCTTCTACATTAAAATGCCCATAAGCTCTAAATATTCTTACTTTATTCTAATTTAACTATCTCTTCCTAAGTCCTGAAATTCTTCAGTATATCACTTTCAGAATCATGGGCAACTATCAGTAAATTCTTTCATATCTGTAATTTCTTGTATTAGAGTTCCATAGAAACAGAACTAACAGGATATATGTATAGATATATAGATACATATAAGAAGAAATATATTATAGGAATTGACTTATATGATTATAGAGGCTAAGATGTTCCATGATCATGGATCAGTTCCATGGTCTACCTGCAAGTCTGCAAGCTGGAGAACTAGGAAAGTGAGTTGTGTAATTCAGTCCAAATCAATGAACCTTAGAATGATGGTGAATGGTGGTAGTATGGGGGAGTTAAAAGAGTGCAAGTCCTGGTCCAAGTCCTGAGGCTCAAGAACTAGGAGCACTGATGTCCAAGAACAAGAAGATAGATGTCTCAGCTTCAGCACAAAGAGTGAATTGGCCCTTTCTCAGACATTTTGTTCTAATTGGGCCTTTAATGGATTGGATGATGTCCACCACATTGGTGATGGAGATCATTACTCAGTCTACCAATTCAGATGCTAAGCTCTTCCAGAGATACTTTCATAGTCACACCCAGAAATAATGTTTTACCAGGTATCTGGGCATTCCTTAGCCCATTCCTTACCACACCCACATTTCCCCTACATGTCTTTATCTCAGTATTAATCTAGATTTGTCCAAGAACATAGTTTCCTTTGTGTATTTCCTCTGTATCTTTCCTTGAGATTTTTCTCTTCAACAATCCTTATACCACTGGTGTCAGATGTAAAATAGGTATCACTGTCTTCATTACAGTTTCTAAACATATAATTCTTTCTGTCTCCTCAGGTACTTCACCATTATTTCTTGGGTAATGCAGGTGCTGGATCACTGTATTTCTAAAAGTCCTTCTCTTAATGTTTAGTAAATTCAAAATATATGTTCTCAAAAAATAACTACATAAGGGTTGCATATTTAGATTAGATAGATATCTTGAGACAGATGCTCAACTGACTGAGCCACTCAGGCACCCCTTTCTGATACTTTCTTGTAAATGATTTTCCTTAGATACTCTATTAACAGCTAGCATTAAGGGCATGATTAGGAGGAGTAATAGGTCACTAATTATCATATTAATGATAACATACTGAGTACAATATTTACTGTATCATATAGACCTCCTTTAAGGCCATGTTTTCCCAAACTAGTTTGCTTTTTGTTCTGGACATAGTAACTTTTATAAATGTTTATGGTCCCTCTTTGTTTTCCTAACGAGTCCAAAGCTTATTTGGATCTATCTCTAGCAACTATGCTTTATTATATGGAGTCTTTGTTCCAGTTTCTTCTTTTCTATAGTATGATTTTTCCTATGCTCTAGTCCTTCATCTATGTGCCTGCTTTCTTTTACAGTAGTGTGGCTATTTTCTCTGTAACTTGACATTTAGTTAAATACTATCTATGGTGACAGTCCTCAAGAAAGGAAAGGTGAGATATTTAAGTAGGGCAGATAGTGCTAAGAAGATTGTTGATAATGCTCAAGTAGTCCAGAAGAAGGAAAATTCTGACATAAATCAACTATTCTCACCCTAGGTGGGTTTCATATAACAAGATAACCCCTCCCCACCTTGAATCTAAATACAGGTGCCTGCTCCCTCACTTAAACCATCCTGAAACAGGTAATGGTTCTCTATACATTTATTTTAGCTATAGTCCCAAGACTATGAACTCAAAACTTGACTATAACTTCATGAGTAGGTAATCCTAGAATTTAGGTGGATTTTACCTTATTCAATCACTCTACTTTCACAAGCAAGGAAACCCATTGCACCTTCATGCATGTACTAATATATTTAAACTTATATTAAAAATGCATCATTCAGTTTTATGTTCAGCAAGGATACGGTGTTTGCCATGATGTATGTTGATGACTGAGACTATTTACATCCACACAACTTAATTATTGTAACCAAGAATGGAAACTATCTCTTTCAACATCAGTTAACTATTCCAAAATCATTTCTCAAGAAGATAAGACTATAAACCAACAAATAATTTCATTACTTGGTTTTGGAAAATCTTGTAATTCAACTTACCCAGACAAGAATTTGCTCAGTTGGGCAAACAGCTTACTTATCAAACAACACATATCAAGGCCAACTTCAAGTATCTCTCCTTTTTTTTTTTTTTTTTTTTTAATTTTATTTATTTATTTGACAGAGAGAGATCACAAGCAGGCAGAGAGGCAGGCAGAGAGAGAGGAGGAAGCAGGCTCCCTGCTGAGCAGAGAGCCCGATGCGGGGCTCGATCCCAGGACCCTGAGATCATGACCCGAGCTGAAGGCAGCAGCCTAACCCACTGAGCCACCCAGGCGCCCCTCAAGTATCTCTCCTTATTGTGTCAGTGAATTCTAAACTACAATTATTAAACTTGCCCAATTAATATCCAATAATATGCTAAACTGATCCCCTTCAGAAAAGATGCACCTTAAGTTGTTTGAGTCCAGACCCTAAAGCTTATAGATATATCCCTCTGACCCTTCCTTCATGGACACCACTAAATTTTTTAAAAGATTGTGTAAAGCATTAGCTGTTTTAGTCAACTTAACTTTTTTGACTAGAATTTTTCCTAGTGGTTTTTGATGGAAGGCTGGCAGCTGACAATATGATGCCAGGAAGTCCTGCATCCTTTCATACATGTCAGAAAGCGTTGTCTGCAAATTTATGAGTAACACTGGTGGATGGATAGTTAGAAATTAATGAACATTAGAAAACAACTGGCTTGGTTTAAAGTCTACTGTCTACTAAGTACTTATTATATCTATGTATGATATATACAACATTGTATATGCTGCTAGTATACAAATCCAGATTTTTTAGTTAAATAAGATAAAAAGTTATAATTAGGATAATGAAGCAAGGAGTAAGAATAGACATCCTTGGAAATGCTGGGTTTGACAGGCAGCAAAAGTAAGAACTTAGGGAATGAGACAGGGAATCAGAATTAAGCCAAATTTACAGTACACACCAAAAGACTCACCAACAAAGAAAAGTAATAGCTGTAAGTAGGATTGGTGGCAACAATCACCTTGAAACTGAGTTAACCTTTTAGAAGGGGATCTTTGTGCAGAAAACAACTGGTGATAACAAACTTGCCATGGAAAAATGTATGTATTCCCTAAAGAGTTTAGGGCAGAAAGTCAAGTGGGTTCTGACAAATTCTCAAATAATGTCCAGCTAAAGTTTAGAAAAAATGAGTCCTCTTAGTTAATATTAATTTGACATAGTCAGAAAATAAGATGTGCCTGAGGATGTATAATGACCTGCTCCCTTCTCTTCAAACATTTTACCAAATTGCATAAGAAGAGGGGGATTTTCATGGCTCTTTTAGGTGATCTTTAATCCTCTCTGTGAGGAGATTCAAAATAAATTGTTTTCTTTTTTAGCATCTTTACTTGTCTAGGCAAGTTAAACATTTCACATGACTGACATATCTGAAAGACATTACTTCAATGAGAGAGTACTTTTCTGAAAGCATTATTGTGAATTTCTATTATGCCAGTTATTATTTGAAAATACAATGCTTTCTCTCCCATCAGCCTAGCTGTCAACTTTTTATTTTTTTCTTTCATTCCATTCCCACAAAAGTAATGGGCATCACTGACAATTTCCATTAGGAATGTTGAATAGGAGCTATTTATGCTTCTTAGCTGAGAAGTGTTAATGCTATAAAGTTAATGTTTCATCTTATCACTTTTGCCAATGTGTTGAGATCATTTTTATCTGAAAAAAATGCATATTTCTAAAAAGAAACACTAATTGTAAAGATATTTCTGCTTGTTTAATTAATAAGTTCTTAATGGTAGTGGCCACCTCAAAAAGTTTCTATTCTGAAAAATTATTTTCCCTTTTAACACACATTCTTACAGAAGTACAGTTTATTTATCCCAGCTACAATTTTAATGTTTTATTTAAGGCAAATATGGGGCTGGGATGTTTCATTTACTCTGGTTAACCTTAGAGATATCATTCTTTTAACCATGAATATGGAGAGCTAAAAATATATGAAGAATCAAAATGGAATTTTCAGCCAAACTACACATTTTTATGTGAAAAAAAATTCATATCTTAAATATTTTTGTACAAGCTATTTCCATTCCTTGGAACACATTTTCTTCTATAAAATATGATTCCATTTTATAAATATAGCAGAATGTATTTTTTTTCATTTTCCTTTTCATGGGCCTTTACATTGTTTCCAGGTTTGTGTTATTATAAAGAAAGATATTGTTTATTTTCTTTTTCATATATATATATATATATATATATATATATATATATATATACACATATATATATATATATATTCAGATCCACATTGGCCAGAGTAACTTTTTCATATTTTAGGAGTAGAATTGTTGAGTCATAGGCTAGGGGAAATTTCTGCCTTTAAAGATGATGTCAATTTGTTTAATCAAGTGTTTACAACAATTTACCCACCCATCAGTGATGTATAAAATCTTTATTTCAGTGTTTAGTCTTTTCTTAAAGACATCTTTAGCCTAAACTAAAAACATAAGCTTGAGAACATGCTCCTTTGCTTGACATGGTATGTAAGATATTCAGGTTCAGTTGAGGCTTAACTTCTGTCAGATTTCCTTGATCTATTTCTTTAAGGGTAATTTATCAAATAATGTGATGTGGCTGTAAGTGTACCACAACATCTGAGAGAAGCAGTGCAACATAGACAATTATTAAGTGAAGGATCATGATCATAGTGGGTACTTCACTTTTTAAGCCAGGATTACAGTGTGCCAAAATAAAACCAAGATTCTTGATCTTATTTCCAAACTAAAACTCTCAGAACTAGATATGTCTATATTAGACAGCCAAGAACATACAGAATATGAGCATTAAATTAAACCTGATAATATGTGGTTCTGCATTTTGTTTCATTTTATTTAGGAAGTAACTACTTCATATACTGGGATCTGCTGGATCTGGAATAACTTGATCTGAAAGTTCTGTAAAGGAAACTGCCTGTCTTAAAAAATCACATGATACTTTAAGTTTGAAAACTCCAGCTAGAACTGTATTTCAGTATTGCATGAATACTTGAAAAATATTTATGTGATCATTACCTTATTATTTTATTGTTGAGCCTTTTTTTTTTTTTGAGCCTTTCTTGTTAATACCCAATAATATCCTGTGTTGGCATTCAATATCTTTCTCTTCACATCTTTTCCAGAAGACACAGTCTCTGGATTTCACATAACACAGAGGTTTTTAAGGAGGATGTTGAGGAAAATTTACCTGTATTAACTGGTAATAGAATGTAGATTTCAGGGACACCTGTGTGGCACAGTCCATTAGGTGTCTGAGTCTTGGTTTCAGCTCAGGTCCTGATCTCAGGATCATGAGATCCAGCCCCACATTGGGCTTCGTGCTCAGCAGGGGGTCTGCTTGAGATTCTCTCTCACTCTCTCTCCCCCTGCTCTTGCTGTCTCTCTAAAATAGACAAATCTTTTTAAAAAAATGTAGATTTCTTAAACCATTTATGTGTTCCCAAGTCAGCCTGAAAAAGAGCAGGGTCTAGTGTCAAAGGTGGTTAACTAGAGACATGGTTGGCTTGTTACTAAGTCATAAAGAGAAGAAAAAATTAAACAAAAGCAGTTGATCTCATTGTTCATAACGCCATTAACACTACTTTTTGGACATGGAAGTTTGTGAGCTCTGAATGTTTCCTTAATTCAGAATCACATTTGTTCTACTGTTTCAGAAGATTGCTGTAATGTAAACAGTGAAGTTTCTGAGTAGATGTCAAGGGTTTCAAAAGATTTTAAGTGAAACTTCCAGAAAAAGGGCACAGTCCTTGGAAGAATGGGTTGAG
>NW_019154131.1:6751211-6781211 GCF_002288905.1 Enhydra lutris kenyoni | reverse complement strand
GTACCTGTTTATCTTCATCATATAAAAGTAGACTTACTTATCTGCTTATTCTAACCCAACAGGTTTAAAGTTAGTGATATTTTTAAATGGAAACAGCAGTTTTGACTTGCAGCTGATTCCATATGACAGCTGTGAACAAAGGATTTTTAGAACGTCTAGATCTCTTATGAGGTAGGTAGGCTTAATTAATGCCAAATGATGCTCACACCAGGCGAGAGACTTCTTGCAGGCAGGTGGAAACAGTATGATACTGGTACTGGATGATGTTGAAGGCAGAAAGGCCTATCTGGCAGACTGTCAATTTAAGCTAATTTGCATTCAATCAATAATAAAGCTACATTTAAATAAATATCTAAATACAATCTATAGTTTGTGTTGAATTGATTGCTCTTAATTTCATTTCTATCATTTTTTGAAAGTCAAATTCAATGTGGAGAACTTCAGGGGAAATACCATTTAGGCACAACTCACCATTATTTTAGATTATTCTGAATCTTCCTGATTGCAAGCTTAAGTATTAAATTTTCTATTTAATCACTAATTCATGTTCCCAGTTGAATATGCATATGCATATATAATAAACAGAATATGTATATCTTTTTATATGTGTGTATAATTCTTAAAAATATAGGTTTTTAAGTTTTCTAGACACATTTTTCTATTATATCTAATTATGAATGAAGCTTATAGAAGTTTACCAATAAAATTGAAATTTTTATGAGGGTCTCCTTGCAGTTTTAAACTTTTGTGTTTTTTTTTTAATCTTTTTCTGCTTTCTTATTTGGAGTATACAATTTTATAACTTGTGTTTTCTTTGAATTATGTGCCATCTCATGACCCAATGCCCTTTTAATCTCCTCAGTGATTTGTCCTTTAAAGTCCTTATTTCCTCATTGTTATGATTATTTTACTGCACATGACACTAGTACAGTTCCTTTGAATGACACCCACAGAAAGAAGGTAAGAAGACATTATTGACTAAGGGAGACACCTACCCACGGTAGAGGTCCAACAGTACCAGTTCACCCTGTCAGGAGTGTTGAAGCCGAAATGACCCATCAGAGTTAATTTGTTCACAAATGACTGTGAGTTTATACCTCTAATCCTGAGCAATCATTACATATAAGAATTGTGTACCTGAGATACCACAGAAGATGTTAACTGAACACTGCAGACAACACTTATGCTTTGAAGGAGAACCGAGGTATATCACCTTGTCCACCACAGATAATTTTATAAAGAAATACAAGTACCATTTCCTTTGTTCTTCACCTCTTACTGGAGAACCAACTTTCCATATCTTATCATTTCTGTGTAGTCTCAAGAACATCCCTTAATATTTATTGTAGTGCCAGTCTTCTGGTGAAACATTTCTTAGATTCCTTTCCCCAGATATGTCTTTATTTTTCTCAATTTGTGAAGTATATTTCTGTTGGATGTAGAATTTTGGGGGGAGAGTTTTTCTTTGTTTTAGTATTTGTATGGAGGTCCTCGCAGCATTCTAAAGCTATTTCATAATTTTATAGTTTCTATAATCTCTGATGAGGGGGCAGTGGTTAACCATGTTGCTGTTCCCCTCCATATAATGTATCTTTTTCCTCTCACTGCTTTGAAGATTTTATTTTCGTCTCTGAATTTCATCAATTGATCTATGATGTGCATAGGTGTGGTTTTATTCGTGTATATCTTCCTTTGACGTCACTGACTTTATTGAAACACTAAGCTTATTTCTTTCAACAAACTCCAGAAAATTTTGTCATTAGTTCATCAAATGCTTTTACTGCCCCCATTCTCTCACTCCTCTCCTGAGATTCCTATTATACAAATAGTAGAATTTTTGATATTGTTTCACAGTCCCCTAGACCATTTATTTTCACAACTGTTTGCCTTTGAGAATTAATCACATTTTCTTATTTTCTATATGTAAACTTACTTTGGACTGTATTCTGGATATTGTTAAGTATTATAGAGACTCAGTACTCTTTTATATGCCATTGAAGCATGTTAGTTTACTGTTGCTGTTATAATAAATAATTTTGTTGCATTCAAACTGCAATTAGCTAACTGGGATTTAGATCTGATTTTTATTTTTTTAAGATTTTTTATTTATTTATTTGACAGACAGAGATCACAAGTAGGCAGAGAGGCAGGCAGAGAGGAGGAAGCAGGCTCCCTGCTGAGCAGAGAGCCCGATGTGGGGCTCAATCCCAGGACCCTGGGATCATGACCTGAGCCAAAGGCAGAGGCTTTAACCCACTGAGCCACCCAGATGTCCCTAGATCTGATTTTTAAAATTATTTTAAAAGTTAAGGAGCCACAGGTAAGAAGAAGCTAAGAGGTTTTTTACTTTTCTGGACTTGGCATAAGAAGCCAGATTTACTATTGAAGCTCTGTTAAGGATAAAGGTTCTTTGCTCACTGGGCTCCCTATCCTTTCAGAGGTGGGGTATGACTATACCTACATATAAAGCTTTTTTCAGTTGTTGGAAATCAGAGTGCTCCCCAACTCACTAATTCCCACAATGTTCCCTATAGTTATAGACCTTTCTGAAAGTCATACTTTGTCTCTTTTCTCAAACCCAGGCTGTGATGGAACTTCTTCTGCTATTTTAACAGGTAATGAGGGAGAAAGCTCTGTCTTTTTTTTAATTTTTCATTTTATTTTATTTTATTTTATTTTATTTCTTTTCAGTGTTCCAGCATTCATTGCTTATGCACCACACCCAGTGCTCCATGCAATATGTGCCTTTCATAATACCCACCAACAGCCTCACCCAACCCCTCTGCCCCCTCCCTCCAAAACCCTTAGTTTGTTTCTCAGAGCCCACAGTCTCTCATGGTTTGTCTCCCCTTCCAATTTCTGCCAACTCACTTCTCCACTTTATTTCCCAATGTCCTCTGTGTTGTTCCTTATGCTCCACAAGTAAGTGAAGCCATATGATACTTGACTCTCTCTGCTTGACTTATTTCACTCAGCATAATCTCTTCCAGTCCCGTCCATGTTGATACAAAAGTTGGGTATTCATCCCTTCTGGTGGAGGCATAATACTCCATTGTATATATGGACCATATCTTTATCCATTCATCCATTGAAGGGCATCTTGGTTCTTTCCACAGTTTGGCAACTGTGGCCATTGCTGTTATGAACATTGGGGTACAGATGGTCCTTCTTTTCACTACATCAATATCTTTGGGGTAAATACTCAGTAGTGCAATTGCAGGGTCATAAGGAAGCTCTATTTTTAAAGAAAGCTCTGTCTTATCTGCCAGTTAATCTGCCAGCATCATAAGAGTGCTCCACTTCATTACACAATGTTGTAAATCCAATAAATCTTTTGGCTTTGAAGAGGCAAATAACTTGAAGCTGGTCATGGTTAAAACTGAACTGTATTCAGAACAGCATGATTTTTGAATCCACAGATTTTGCCTTTACTTTTTTCACTGAGGCTGAAACACATACATATTTGCTCAATGGGTGTCCATGGTCCTATGTTTCTAATTATGTTCATTTTTCTGACACATTTTGACTAATTGTCCTGCTTCTGTAGTTGGCTAGGGTTTTTTTTGTTGTTGTTTTTTGTGTTTGTTTTTGTTTTTGTTTTTTATATGGACCAGTATGTACCTTGGAATAGATTATATCACAGCAAATTTTACCTCAATGTCTGTGATATTAGTTTCCTTAGTAAATAAAATATTTCTATTTACTCACTAAACAGAAAAGATTCTGCCTTTCTAGTTTATTATATGCATACAAAGAAAAAGTATAAAGATTTTTATAATACAGTTTAGATGCATATGTGGCAAGAATTTTTAAGTCTAGAAATTAATAGTGGTCTTCCAAATTTGTTTTCATTAATAATAATTATTCAAGGAGATACGCCTATGGTTTTACATGTCTTCCAATACATTGCTACTCAAAATGTGGTCTGCCAATCAGAGCCAATCTGAAAACTATTAGCTGCTATTCTGTCACAAGTAAGTACGGACACTGAGTGTTTTTAAAAATAAATGTTAATAGAAATTTGTTGAAACTATTCTTATCCATGAAGTGTGAAAATACAAAGTTACCTTGTATTGTGTTTTTCTCTGATTTGTTTTCTAATGTTCCTTTTTATTATACTTTATCATTTGTCTATAATAGATTGGGAAATTGAAAAAAAAGATTTCTGTCATTATTCAGTGTCTTTAACATTGCCTAGCAACTGAAGATATAGCTGTAAGTGTATTTGATAAAAGCATTACTAAAAGGATAACTAAAGAACTTTAGCCAAGGACAAGATTTGAGACAGCAGAGTTTAAGAGGATCATTGTAGTGCAAAGTGAAGGATGCCTGAGGAAAAACAAACAAACAAAAAATTAATGCAAGGACTAGTATTTAAGGTCAGAGAAGAGAGCCTGGTTCAAGATGATAGTGGAGTAGAAAGAGTGGAAATAAGACTTGCAAGATATATAGATATAGATATAGATATCTAGATATATCTAGATATCTAGATCTATCTATCTATCTATCTATATTCAGTAGGAGGCCTGGATACATTACACATTTTCTCAAGGTATATTGCCATATTTTTAAATAAACCAAATAATGTGAAGGATCTTTCTCTAGAATAGAGTCACAAGTCTTAAATGAAGTAAAGTGAATAAATCTTACATGTATATGTAAGACCCATAATCTCAAGAGTCTAATTTTAGTATTCTTAAAATGTACAACTTAAAATGTACAATTCTTAAAAATGTACAACTTTGATCTTGTGAAGTTCTCTCAGAAAAAAATGAGTGCATATTTTATGAGATTCTTATACTCTGCATAATATTTTTAAAGAAAAATAATAGTTATATTATTATTAATTGTAGTAGAGAAGGAATAGTAACAGAAAGAAAAATATTGCTTTATATCTGAAGGAGAAAATGGATGGAAGTGATTGTACAGAAATGTCAATTTTAGTTTTTATTTTCTTCTATTGATAATGACTTAGCAATAATTACAAAAGTGAGCAAAAATTTTAAGAACATAAGTTTATATATCTAACCAAGTCAATTAAAAAAAAATACAACCAATGTGTTTACCAACAAAGTGATTATCTTTCCTATAGTCTGTTAGTGCATATTTAGCAGGAATAAATTCCAAAGATAATTAAGTTCATAACAAATAAATATTTCAAAATCTAAATTAATACAACTATTCCAGTGTAGTATCAGAATATGAGATGATTGCTATTATAAGTAGTACTTATCAATCAACTTATTTGACAATATTTTCAAGTTTATAAGCTAAGGGTCTTCTAAGTAAAATTCTTCAGTGGTTACCTTGAAGGTCAAAAGCAATTGTATTGTTTTTTCTACATCCTTTAATAAGACTAATGAATTAGTGACTTGATTGGGATAGGTAGAAATATGTGTGATTCTAGCTATTTCAAAAAAGACTTTATTATGGGATGATTTCATTCATAGATGACATAGATATTTTGAGATATAAAGAAATGTTCTTAAAATATAGAAATGAATGGGGTACCTGGGTGGCTCAGTTGGTTAAGTGTCTGCGGTTGGATCAGGTCATGATCTCAGGGTCCTGAGATTAAGCCTCACGTGGGGCTCCCTGCTGAGCTAGGAGTCTGCTTCTCTGTGTGTGTGTGTCTCTCTTTCACAGATAAATACATAAAGTCTTTAGAAAAAAACAAAAACAAAACAGAAATGAAAGTAGCATTGTCCAGATGGCTTAGTTGGTTAAGCCTCTGACTCTTCATTTCAGCTCAGGCCATGATCTCAGGATCCTGACATAGAGCCCTCCAATGGGCTCTGCACTTAGTAGGGAGTCTGCTTGAAGTTTCTCTGTCTGTCCGTCCCCCATCTCATGCACTCTCTCTCTCTCTCTCTCTCACATGTGAACTGAAATAAATAAATAATTTTTTAAAAATAGATATAATAAATCTATAAAACAGATTGATATAAATGATAGCAATAGTTTGAATTACAGTTATAACTCTTTAAGTTCCTTGTTTATATAGGATGTTTTATTCCTGGCTTTTAGTATATAGAATTATGCCAGACTTAATGAAATGGAGATTCTATTACTGTGAATGGTGTGTGTGTGTGTGTGTGTGTGAGATGTAAAAGCCATTTTTTATTCATATTGTCATGTCAGCTAATTTCATTATACCATAAACTTAGTTTGGATGACATATGCTTTTATTTTTTATTTTATTTTACTTTATTATTATTATATTTTTTAATTTGAGTATAGCTGACTCACAATGTTATTTTAATTCCAGGTATACAACTGAAGGGAAGGAAAAATTCTGTTCTAGCCTCAAGATCTCCCAGATGGACTAATAATTAAATTTATATGGGATAGATGAACAGGAGAAAAAAAAATAGTTTTATGATGTGTGCACAGAGACCCAGTTAAGAAATTGAGACTTAAAGAAATGACCAAGGCAGCAGTTTTTACACATTTTTTTTAGAAAAAAGAGACAAAAATTCTGTGAATAATTGACAGGAGAAGAGAAACTTAACTTTGAAAGCTTCACTTCATAAGGAATTCTAAACAGAATTTGGGCCAGAGTCGTAAATTAGTAAAAAGTAAGGATGTGACTGGAAGAGATTATGCTGAGTGAAATAAGTTAAGCAGAGAGAATCAATTATCATATGGTTTCACTTATTTGTGGATCATAACAAATAGCATGGAGGACAAGGGGAGTTAGAGAGGAGAAGGGAGTTGGGGGAAATTGGAAGGGGAGGTGAACCAAGAGAGACCATGGACTCTGAAAAACAATCTGAGGGGTTTGAAGGGGTGGGGGGTGGGAGGTTGGGGGAACCAGGTGGTGGGTATTAGAGAGGGCACGGATTGCATGGAGCACTGGGTGTGGTGCAAAAACAATGAATACTGTTATGCTGAAAATAAAAAAAAAAAAGTAATGAGGGTTTTGGGGTTCCTGGGTGTCTCAGTCGGTTAAGCCTCAGCCTTTGGCTCAGGTCATGATTTCAGGGTCTTGGCATCGAGCCCCACATTGGGCTCTCTGCTCAGCAGGGAGCCTGCTTCCCAGTCTCTCTCTCTATGCCTTTCTGCCTACTTGTGATCTCTCTTTCTATCAAATAAATAAAATCTTTAAGGAAAAAAAAATGTAATGAGGGTTTTTTTATACAGTCTTCTCAGCTCTAAATTCTCCATATCTGGTAGAGGAGGGTACATTTTACATGAAAGATTTATTTCTTGTTTTCTGGGGGACAGATCAAACTCTGAGTGTCCTTCTATATAGGCTATCACTTAAGTAACTTTTATTTAATATAATCAGTGTGCCAAAGTGGCACATTTTGGGGCAGGTTGCCTTTAACCCCGATACAACATAGTGATTCAACAACTCAACAGGTTATGCTAGGATAACATATACTTTAACGTACACTGTAGTTAGATTCAGTTCCCATAATTTTGACCTCCAACTGTAAAAATAAATAAAGGAACACAGTTTCAGTAATTCATTTGAGCCCATTTCCTCATAATTCACCTATATAAAGTTCAAATATGTTGGGTGCCTAAGTAACTGTTCAATTTTACAAGCCACTTAGTTTCTCTTATTGTCCAACGTCCTCAGTTAGTATCATTTTCATATTTTTAAAATCTTCTAATAATATCGAATCTCCAAAGGGAACTGGTCAATCTCCTTTCTCCCAGGAAGTTCCCTATTTTTCCACTTAGTTATACACAAGTAACTGCTTAGATAAGAATTTTGATAAAGACTGCCTTTGAAAGGTCATGGAAAACATTCTGTGACATCTTTTCTTTCTTACAAAACATTGTATATTACTTGTCTTATATTTACATAACTTACAGGGTCTCATAATTTGTTCTACCCCAAAGAACCTGGCTGAATGTCTATACCTCTACATGTAAGACATAGTTAAAAGTTGGTGACAATCCAAAAGCTGAGCATTTTTCAATAAATACATGAAACTTAAAAACTAATTTTTCCTTCAACAGAACACTTAGCTATATCTTCTTCCCAAAGGATAAATTCTGGAGGATAGGTTAGAGATTCAAATATCGATTAGATCATTTTAAGATTATTTTGTTTTTAGGTCTGATTTGCCTTTTAATTCTGATGATGGAAAAGGACCCCCATCAATGAAAAACCCTAGATAATTAAGTGTGGGAGGGGCAATGGTGTGGGACATGAGGAAGAGCAGCCTATGTGGGTAAGTTTACATTGTTTGATTGTAATTGATCTTTGGTCCATATACTAGTAGAATTCCCTTGTGCTATACTGGTTTGACACAGTTCCTCTTACATTATTGAGCTACAGTCAAGAAGTGTGTATTTTCTTTTATCTGTATCATGTCCAAGTCATTTGTTTATTTTAGTCTACAGGGGAAAGGAAGTTAACACCAGTAAGATACAGTCTATAAACAAGTACATGCAAAAAATAAATAAATAAATAAATAAAGTGACAAAAGTGCATATAAGGAACAAAGCAACAAGCTTAAAATCACCAAAGGCAGAAAGAAAAGAATTTTTTTTGAATTTTTACATTCTAATTGCCAACACAAAAAAAGTTAGATGAATAAACATTTGCCTTGGGCATAAGCCACAATGTCCTTTTTTTCAGCAAAATGTGAAATTTTCCTATTTATGCTACCTTAGAATAAAACAAATTGCTAGTCTTCACAAAATTACATTTGGAACAAGCACTGAATCATTTTTTGACATTTTTCTTGTTTTTTTAGTAGTAACTATTCTAGAACTTTTGATATCAATTGATTTCTATGATCCATGTCTATGATATGATATGTATTACTTATTTTGCATATCTTAGTTTGACGCCTCGTATTATTATGGCAATTTAACCTTTTTGTTTCTCTGATTTTCCATAAACAGATAACTGTACATTTTCTTTAATCTTAGTTGCCATAAACACATCATTATTCCCTTAGCCTTAGGTGTTAAGTCTTTCAAGAAGGTCTTAGGGCCTGATTTTCATCCTACTACTTAAGATAAACTCTTTTATTTTGACTCTTTTGCAGTAGAGGATGATATAATTCTTTAAATAAGAGATGAAACTTTCTGGACTTCTTCCTTAGTAGTTAAACATTAGCAACCTTTCCAAGACCATATGGTGCAGATGGTCATCCCATTCATCTGGCACCTTCCCAAATTCAGTTCACATTTAATACCAAATTATTCAAAGTCAACTTATTGCAAGGACTTAATCAGTTTTTTTTTTAAATAACTGATGTGTAGCTATAGATAAATTTAGAAATGTGATTATTGAGTGAAAGACACATTTTTGTTGTATCTGAAGTAATATATTAATATTTTATAAATTATTAAACATGGGAGCTATAATAATATCCAGTATTTTTACCCTTTTTAGGAAGTAACATTCATTATCACAAACTAAAACCATAGGGCTTTACATCAAAAGCAATTATCTAAAATTTTTAATAAAAAATATAAAATAACACTGGGCAAAGCCTATGGTAAACAGTGACTGGGTTGCAAAACATAATATTGGAAAAGTACTAGAATGATGAAATTCTAAGATAAAATAAAACATGCGCTGTATCACTCAGATTTTGACAAACTTATTCAAACTACCATTATAAGTTAGGCCCACAAATAGGCTCATCTTTCAATTAGGAAATTAACACCAGTAAGATATATTCTATAAACAAATCCATGCAAAATATTAGGTATCATTAACAATGACATTTCTTTATATAGTGAACCAAACTGCATATAAAGAACAAAGGAACAAACCTAAAATCACATATATATATATACATATATATATATATACACAAATATATATATGTAATATATTTAATAAACTACTGATAAAACAAATATTTATATAGAGTTAAATTCTTTTTTTAAGATTTATTTATTTGACAGAAGAGGGAGATCACAAGTAGGCAGAGAGGCAGGCAGAGAAAGAGGAAGAATTAGACTCCCAACTGAGCAGAGAGCCGGATGCAGGGCTTGACCCCAGCACCCCAAGATCATGACCTGAGCCGAAGGCAGAGGCTTAACCCACTGAGCCACCCAGATGCCCTAGGGCTAAATTCTTAAACTGTTAACGAAACCTGAAAATATAATAGGTACTGATTAAACACCTAATATATTCAAAAAATTGTGCTAGATCTGGAAATACAAGAATGACCAAAATTTTTCCATTTTCAAGGAAATCGTGGTCTAATGGATAACACAATGGATAAATGACTAGTGGGAAAATAATCCAATACGCTGAGTGCTACAGTAGCAATTTTAACAATATGTTGTAGATTTATAGAAAACTAGCTTTTATTTTTGGCTAAGAGAATGAGGGAAGACCTGATAAAAGAGAGGATAAGAAGTTTTCATTGAATCCAAATGTCCTGCCAAGAATATTAAATGGGAAAGAAAAGGTACAAAGAAAGTTATGAACAAATGATCCTGCCTTGCACATAGGTTAGCAGAGGGCAATAGAAATAATGTTGGTAAATGTCACAGTATCAAGAGTTTGACAAAGTTATCCCATTGTGCTGCTGCCTCATCATCCATTTTGTTTGGCCAAGTGGGCTGCTGGGAACCTTAAAGTTCATTAGTTGCTCATGCAAGTGCATGTTTTATATAACAATCCTCAGAATCACAAGTAGATATAAGTTCCTGATATGACCAATTCAGCAATGGCCCTTGTGACAAACAGTCTCTCTAACCCCCAGGGCCTTCTCCTTGTGTGTCCCTTAGATAAGACCTTACTAATGCAGAGCTTACCAAAACCCCACCTTTTGGGGGTTTAAATTGACCAGTCTAAGCTTAACCTAGGAATCCCAAAGAACTTAACCAACAGACCCTGATAAAATCATGTGCCCCATATCCTGGGGCTCTTTACCTGCATCCTGCCTTGACATGCCTTTCCTCCAAGACTCTGAGTAATAAATGTTTCTATTTCAATTCCCTTGTGGTTTTTTATTCAATTTTGCCTTACCATCTGATTCTCTGGGCTCTACGTAACAAGTGCTAATTTAATAGAGTCACAACACATAGAAAAGGAAGGTTGGAACATTTTGTGAAAGATCTTTTATCTCATTGTAGGGTTTATGTTTTGTCTTTGAAAACAGCAGTTGAGTTAAGGTCCTCAAACAGTAGCGTGACATGGTGAAATTACTTTTTTTTTTTTTTGAGATTATTGTATTTACCATATATTTATTCTTTTTTTTTAAATTAACATAAAATGTATTATTTGCCCCAGGGGTACAGGTTGAAATTCCATTTTTAACAAGAAAAGTTTTGTTGCTCTGTGGAAGAGGGAGAGAAGACAAAAGAAATACTTAAAAGGACAAAGTAAGATAGTGATATAATAGAAAATGATGGTGAAGTAGAGAAGTAATACAAAATCAGAAAAAAAGGTGAATAGAAATATTCAAGAGCTTCCCTCCCCACCTTTGGTAAAAGATTGAATACTTGGTGCTTGTTGCATGTGAAAAGAGAGAAAAAGAGATAAAAATAAATAAATAAATAAATAAAATAATAAATAAATTTAAAAAAATAATGGTAAGTCAAGTTCTGATTTTCCATAAATGTTCTGTTATTGTCACCGTCTGAGAACTAGCCTTACGTTCTATCATACATCAGATGTTGAATGATTTCCAAAATATATAAGGTACTTCTATTACTCAATGGCAAAAAGAAAAAGGAAAAAAATTAAAATATGGACAAAGGAACTGAATGAACATTTCTCCATAGAAGACTTACAAATGGCCAACACTTATATGAAAAGATGAACAATATTGCTAATTATCAGGGAGATGTAAATCAAAACCACAATGAGATACTACTTCACACCAGTTAAGATGAGCATTATCAAAAACAAAACTAAACAAATAGATAGCAAGTGTTGGGAAGGATAGGAGAAATTGGAAAACTTACATACTATTGGTGGGAATGTAAATGGTATAGCCATTATGGAAAATAGTATGGAAATTCCTCAAAATATTAAAAGTAGAATTACATATGATGCAACAATCCTACTTGTGAGTATTTTATAAAATAACAGAGATCAGGATCTCCAAGAGGTATCTGCAAATCCCATGCTCATTGGAGTTCTGTTCATAATAACTAAAATGAGAACCAACCTATATGCTTATTGATAGATGAATTGATTAAAAAAATAATGTGACATTTACATACAATGGCACTGTATCAGCCTTCGAAAGGAAGGAAATCCTGTAATATACAACAACATGCATAAACCTAGTGGATATTACACTAGGTGAAATAAGCCAATCATGGGAGAACAAATACTGTTTGATTCCACTTACATAAGATATCTAAAAGAGCCAAACTCATAGAAGCATAAAATAGATTGGTGGTTGCCACAGTTTAGGCACAGAGGAAAATGGGAAGTTATTAAACAGGTATAAAATTTCAGTTATGTGAATGATTAAATTCTAGAAATCTGTACAATGTTGTGCTTAAAGTTAACAATATTATATTGTACACTTGAAATTTATTGAAAGGGTTACTCTCAAGTTACATGATCTTACTACAATAAAATGACATTTTCTATTTTATCTTATATTTATCTTATAGTAATAGAGTTAGGTCTTTGTTCTTTAGTATGAAAAAATTAAGTTTCATGAAACTGTAATGCATAGACTTTAGCATATAACATATTAGAGAAGTATGCAAAACATGATACTGTCTTAAAAGATAGCAGATAATTGAAATTGCTTTCTTTCAATATATATGTTCTGTTATCAAAGAGAAAACACTTATGATGGGTGGCTCATTCAGTTAAGCATCTGCCTTCAGCTCAGGTCATGATCCCAGGGTCCTAGGATGGAGTCCTATCTAATTGTGTCAAAGGTTGTGACCAGTCTTCACAATTTTTTTATGGTCAAAGAAGATCCTGTTAACAACATGCATTGCCTTTGTTTTTGGCTTAGATTCTATCAATGCTTATAACATGTGAATATAAAATCTTTCTTTTTCTCTCTCATTGGCTATATTGCCCCTATTATCTAAAATCAACCCTGTTAGCCTAATGCTAATTACTAAAATACTTAATTTGGCCTTACTCATTGTAATTATTATCACCTAAACTACTACTACAAATGGATTTTATTTACCAAAAAAAAAAAAAAAAAAGAAGACTGAAATGGGAGGAATTGAATCCATTGAATTTTGACTCAAACTTTTTCCACTTTCAATGGAAATTTTGAAAGACAGTAGGAGAGAGAAAAAGCTATATTTCCCCATGCTAAATGTAATATTTGAAAGAAAGTGTACCTTTATTTTTTTTTCAGATTTATTTATTTATTTAAGAAAGAGTGAGTGGGAGGAGGGGCAGGAAAAGAAGACAAGTAGACCCCCTGCTGAGTGGGGAGCCCAATGCAGAGCCTGATTTCAGGACCCTGAGATGATAACCTGAGCCAAAATCAAGACTTGCACGCTTAACCATGTGAGCCTCCCACGTGCTCCAAAGTATGACTTTTATAAACAACATACCAATTATTATTAGAGAAATATCTATTGTTACTTGAATTTTTCCTTTCCAGAAAGCTTATTATGAAAGACATTTTTTTTAAAGATTTGTTTATTTAAAGAGACAGCATGAGTGGGAGGGGCAGAGGGAGAGGGAGAGAGAATCTCAAGCAGACTCCATGCTGAGCATGGAACCCAACATGGGGCCACCCAGGCACCTCATGTAGAAAAATATTTAAAGCCAGAATTAAAAGCTTAGTAATTTTGGCTCATATAGACCTGATGGAAAATTTAAATGTAGAAGTATGTAATATTGTGAATAATACTGACTTCACATAGTTCTAGAAACTTAGATACCAATGTTTTGGGCTTGTTTAGTATATTTTTAAATTAAAAATGTAATTTTTTTTCTTTTTAATCATATCAACATCCCTTAGGCACCATTTCCATGCAAGTAGATTTTTAAAACCAAAGCTCAGTTAGGGCCATAGCAACAGTGCTGTTCCATCAGCATCAGCACAACCCAAGAGTCATTTCTATACACAAACCAGGAACACTACTCATTCTTCCTGTGTAAGCACAATGGAAGCTGAATTCTTTAACTGTTCTCACAGACTCATATCTGACCATAAATGAAACACACATTGCTGATATACAGTTGACAAGGGCTTTGATTGAGTCTTAAGCTACAATTTTTATTGACCCATTGAAAATAAGGGATGATTGTTTTTAAAGTCACTAAGAGGATAGAATATAAAACAATTATAAAGGCAATAACATCAGTAATTACCCAACAAGCTCAAAATACAAAAAATAACTAATAACAAGTGAAAGACAATAAATATAAAACATATTTGTAGAATTAACTCAATATTTGTAATTTAGTTTTAACACAGGATTACCTTTAAGGCAAGGATGTTATTAAGAAAATTATGGTTTTTGGGCGCCTGGGTGGCTCAGTGGGTTAAAGCCTCTGCCTTCGGCTCAGGTCATGATCTCAGGGTCCTGGGATCGAGCCCCGCATCGGGCTCTCTGCTCCACGGGGAGCCTGCTTCCTCCCCTCTCTCTCTGCCTGCCTCTCTGCCTACTTGTGATCTCTCTCTGTCAAATAAATAAAATCTTTAAAAAAAAAAAAAGAAAATTATGGTTTTTAATTTATATTGTGTTTAGTTGTAATTTTTTGTTATCCATAAAAAATCATAAACTTTAAGCTCAAATAAAGCATATTTAGCTTTACATTTGTGTATGCTTAAGTTATATTATAAAAAATAAATAATGCATAGACTATCTACAAGAATATCTCTCTACTAAAAGGTTGAGCTATGTTTATTAAAAAAAAATCAATGGCTATTGTTATAAGGGTATAGCAATGATTTTCTTTTTCCCTTACTCTCCTGGGGTGATACACCCAAGTCTTCCATTATAATCTATATGAATTACCTGTACTATCTATTATGTATTACGAAAATGGAGGCACTTTATGATGGAGCCTTTGAGAAGCTACAGTTCAATCTTTATATGTAATACACATAGTAGGTATAATTTATAATTTATTGGATGGAATTAACATATACATTTATATATTTATATTTATACATACAGAAATGACAGAATGTATTTCCTTGATAGCTATACCAATCTGAAATGCTTATTTATGCCATCCTTAGAGAACTTTTTATATAAGGGGGTTTTTATATTGGTAGATGTAGTTAGTATACAGAAATTACTGATAATAAGAATAATTACCATTTGAACAGGACCAAAAACTGTGCTAAGTGCTTCCCATATATTTCATTTGATTCTGAAAGAAAGGTTAAAAGCCAGCTAATTCACATTTTTTGAATAAATGAGGCAGGGATTTCTTCCATGGTTGGTAAGTTTAACTGTAAACCTAAAGCTAAATTTGGCTTCATATGAAGTTCTAGACTAACATCTTTGTAATTGTGGTTCAAATATGTTAACTATTGTCTAGTGGCCTAATGCATATTTGTTGAAAAGTCCAATTTTTAAATATATTTTCCCATTTCAAAATAATTTTAGAAAACATTAAAGTTAGGTGAAAATGAAAAATGATAGCTTTTCAAATAGAAGAGAATAAATGAAGGAGTCCAGTGTTACAAATATGAAGATATATGTTTTTGTTTTATTTTGTGTTGTGTTGTTTTATTGTACTGTGTTAACAAATGCAGCATGAGATCTATTCTCATATATTTTAAATGCACAAAAACTATGTTTTTAAGTTATAATAATTGAAACACACCTGCAACATGAAATAATAAAGCTTAGAAATATCTGGTTTTTGTATGTGAAAAATAATTTGTAATGTATAATAACTCTAAGTATAATAAATCAGCAAAAACAATGGGGAAACTTAATCTTAAAATTAATTTGCATAAATAAATATTTGGGAAACAGTAAGAGCAAAACCTGGTTTCCATAAAGTCTGTTGCATATATTTTTAGGTTGAGCATATGAAATTTAAAAATAAAACCATGCAAATTCATAAATAAAACATAAGATATGAAATAAAATTCTGTCACATAAAATTAAAAGTATTATGTGACAAAGGGAATTCTGAAGATCTGAGAAAATCAAAAGCATTATTACATATCACATTTGGAGGAGTAAATGTATAAAGGTCCCATATAAGTGATTTTTTTTTTCAAATAGCTTTTATGCTATGTTCAGCTGTTTCTCCTCCCTAATTTCTGAGTGTGTACTTAACCTAAGGCTTATAATAATAAAACTTAAAACAGTAACACCATGTTTCTGAGGTTATTGTGAAAACTAAACATAGCTATTTGCCTTTATTGATGTTAGTGTTGTATTAGTAGTATCAGTATTTAATGAAATAACATGCAAAGATTTGACTGAGGCATTTGAACTAATCATTATTACACTTTAACTGAAAATAAATTATACAGACTATCAAAATCATGAATGTAAATAGCTATATACAAATATATACATATGCATACTTAAAATGGAAGAAAATTTACCAAAATTAAAATAACTTTAGGTGCTCTAATTTTAGGTAATTGCTCAATTTTTATCAATTTCTAAGATAAATTTTTGTATATGTGTCACATATACAATTCATTTAAACTACACATTACATATAATTTAATTTCTCTGTATTATATAAAGATAGTAATTTGATTCACATGTAATATACATAGGCTATGTATGTTATATTCTAATGTGTATAAGTTAATATTAAAATATCATAACATTGGGGCACCTGGATGGCTCAGTGGATTAAAGCCTCTGCCTTCAGCTCAGGTCGTGATCCCAGTGTCCTGAGATCGAGCCCCTCATCGGGCTTGCTGCTCAGCGGAGAGCCTACTTCCTCTGCTCTCTCTCTGCCTGCCTCTCTGCCTACTTGTGATCTCTGTCTGTCAAATAAATAAATAAAATCTTAAAAAAAAAATCATGACATTAATAAATGTAATTTTCCCCTTTGTAGACAAGCACTTTTCCCACTCCAGACCCTGCTATTCACTGGTCTTTGTTCTATTTCTCTAGTTTTATCCTTTCAAGAATGTCATACAGAAGGATCATGCACTTGAGATCCTTTCAGTCTGGCTTCCTTTACTAAGAATAAGGCATTTGTGATTCATTGATGTTTTGTGTATCATTAATTTGTTCCTTTGTATTATTAAGTAGAATGTATTTTTTCTTTCAATTTTATTTTAATTCCAGTATAGTCAACATACAGTGTTATATTAGTTTCAGGTGTACAATGTAGTATACTTAACGCTTCTATTTACCAGTGTTCATCATGACAAGTGTACTCCTTAATCCACATCACCTATTTTACTATAGCCCACATACCTCCTTTCTGGTAATCATCAGTTTGTTTTCTCTCTCTTTTTTTTAATATTTGATTTTAAAAAATATTTTGTGTATTTATTTGAGAGAGAGAGAGGAGTGTGAAAGCACAATGATGGGAGAGGGAGAAACAGATTCCCCACTGAATGGGGACCTGACAAATGGGAAGCCGGACATGGGACTCAATCCCAGGATCCTGGGATCATGACCTGAGCCAAAGTTATGTGCTCAAACATCTGAGCTGGCCAGACACCCATCAGTTTGTTTTCTATAGTTGAGTCTATTTTTTGTTTCTCTCTCTATTTCCCTTTGCTTATTTTGTTTCTTAAATTCCATATATGAGTGAAACTATATGGTATTTGTCTTTCTCTGACTGGCTTCTTTTGCTTAGGATTATAATCTGTTTCTTTTCCTTTTTTTTTAAGATTTTTTTAAATTTATTTATTTGACAGACAGAGATCACAAGTAGGCAGAGAGGCAGGCAGAGAGAGAGCAGAGGAAGCAGGCTCCCCGTTGAGCAGAGAGCCCGATGTGGGGCTCGATCCCAGGACCCTGGGATCATGACCTGAGCCGAAGGCAGAGGCTTTAACTCACTGAGCCACCCAGGCTATAATCTGTTTCCATCCATGTCATTACAAATGACAATATTTTATTCTTTTTTAGGACCAAATAATATTCCACTGTACACATATACTGAATAATATTCCACTGTACACATATACAGTGGAATATTAAATGTAAATGTTTATTTTTATTAAATGTAAATGTAAATTATATTATTAAATGCAAATATTTATTTACATTAAATGCAAATATCCATTTATCTATCAGAGGATATTTAAGACTGCTTCGGTTATTTGGCTACTGTAAATAATAATAAAAAAAACCAGGGGTGAATGTATACCTTTGTATTAGAGTTTTGTATTTTGGATGAATACCCCATAGGGCAATTACTACATAGTAGGGTCGTTTTATTTTTAACTTTCTGAGGAACCATTTTGTCAAAGTGGCTGCACCAGTTTGCATTCCCACCAACATCAAAAGAGGGTTCCCCTTTCTCCTTTTAGCCATTTTGACAGGTGTGAGGTGATATCTCATTGTATTTTGATTTGCATTTCCCTCATGATGAGTGATGTCAAGCAATTTTTCATGTGTCTGTTGGCCATCTATATGTCTTTAGAGAAATATCTATTCATGTGGTTCTGCCCATTTTTAGTTGGATTATTTGTTTTTTCAATGTTGAGTTATCTAAGTTCCTTTTATATTTAAGATACTAACTTTTTATCCAATATGTCATTTGCAAATATCTTCCCCCATTCTCTAGTTTGCTTTTGAGATTTCTTGATTGTTTCCTTTGTTGTGCAGAAGCTTTTTTATTGTGATGAAGTCCCAACAGTTTATTTTTATTTCCCTTGTCTTATGAGATAGATCTAGAAAAATGTTGCTACATCTGATGGTAGAGAAATTACTATCTGTGCTCTCCTCTAGGATTTTATGGTTTCAGGTTTCACCATTAGGTCTTTAACCCATTTTCGGTTAATTTTTGTGTGTGATGTATGAAAGTGTTCCAGTTTTATTTTTTCCCATGTACCCGAGCAGTTTTCCCAACACCATTTGTTGAAAAGACTATCTTTTTTTGCCATTCTTTCCTGCTTTGGTGAAGACTAATTGATCATATTTGTGGGTTCATTTCTGGGTTTTATATTCTGTTCCATTGATCTATGTGCCTACTTTTGTGTAAGTGCTATACTGTTTTGATCATTACAGCTTTGTAATATAACTTGAAGTCTGAAATTATGATATCTTCAGGCTTTCTTTTCTTTTTCAAAATTATTTTGTCTATTCAGGGTCTTTTGTGGTTCCATATAAATTTTAAGGTAGTTTGGTCCAGTTTTATGCAAATGTTGTTGGTATTTTGATAGGGATTGCCTTAAATGTGTAGATTGCTTTGGGTAGTATAGATATTTCAACAATATTTGTTCTTCTAATCCATGAGTTTGGAATGTCTTTCCATTTCTTTGTGTTGTGTTCAGTTTCCTTCCTCAGTATTTTATAGTTTTTAGAGTGAGAGATCTCTCACCTCTTTGTATTTATTCCTAGGTATTATTATTCTGGGGTGTAATTGTAAATGGACTGTTTTCTTAATTTCACTTACTGCTGCTTCATTGTTTGTATATAGAAATGCTACAGATTTCTATACATTAACTTTTCTAACCTATACCTTTACAAACTTCCTTTATCAGTTTTAGCAGTTTTTTGGTGCATTCTTTTGGGTTTTCTATATAGAATATCATGTTATCTGCAAAGAGTGAAAGTCTAACTCCTTCCTTACTAATTCTGATCCCTTTTATTTTCTGATGTTGTCTAATTGTTGCGGCTAGGACTTCCCAGTGCTGTGCTGAATAAAAGTGAGGAGAGTGGCCATCCTTGTTATCCCTGACGGTAGTGGGAAATTCAGTGTTTCCCTATGGAGTATGATGTAAGTCTGCATTTTTCATATGTGCACATTATTGTGTTGAGATATGTTCCTTCTACCCCTACTTTATTGAGGGCTTTTATCACAAATGGATATTGTATTTTGTGAAATGCTTCTTCTACATCAATTGAAATGACCATAGGATTTTTCTCCTTTTCCTTATCAGTGTCTTGATTTGCAAATATTGAACCATCCTTCCTCCCCGGGAACAAATCCCATTTGATTTTGGTGAATGATTTCTTCAGTGTACTGTTGAATTCAGTCAGCTAGTATTTTGTTAAGAATTTTTGCATCTCTGTTCATCAGGGAAACTGGCCTGTAGTTTTCTTTGTGATGTTCTTTTCCTTGTTTTAATATCAGGGTGGTACTGGCAGAATTTGGATGTTTTCCTTCTTTTATTTTTTATTATATTATTATATATATTTTATTATATTATTTATTACTTGAGAAGAATAGGCATTAACTCTTCCTTAACTGTTAGGTAGAGTTTGCCTGTGAATTCATAAGTTCCTGGGCTTTTGGGGCAAATTTTTATTACTGGTTCAATCTCCTTGATGATAATTGGTCTTTTCAGATTTTCTATTTCTTCCTGTTTAGTTTTGACAGGATATATGTTTCTAGGAAATTATCCATTTCTTCTAGGTTGTCTAATATGTTGGCATATAGTTTTTCATATTATTCTCTTATGATTGTATTTCTGTGGTTTTAGTTATTATTTCTCCTTTCTCTGTTGTGTTTTGTTCATTTGTGTACTTCATCTCTTTGATGAATCTGGCTAGAAGTTTATCAATTTTATTGATCTTTTAAAAGAACCACCTCCTGGTTTTATTAATCAGTTCTATTTTTTTTAAACTTTCTATCTCATTTATTTCTGTTCTAATCTTTATGATTTCCTTCCTTCTGTTGGTTTTAGGTTTTGTTTGTTGTTTCTCTTTTTCTAGCTCCTATAGGTGTAAAGTTAGGTTGTTGATTTGATCTTTTTCTTGCTTCTTGAGTTAACCCTGTATTTGTTATAAACTCCCTTCTTAAAACAGTTTTTGTTGTATCCCAAGGATTTTGGACTATTGCATTTTTATTTTCATTTGTTTCCATGTATTTTTTTTTATTTCTTCTTTGGATTTTTTTTTAAGATTTTATTTATTTTTTTGACAAAGAGTGAGACAGTGAGATAGTCAACACAAGCAGGGGGAGTGGAAGAGGGAGAAGCAGGCTTCCTGCTGAGCAGGGAGCCCGATGAGGGGCTCGATGCCAGGATCTTGGGATCATGACCTGAGCCGAAGGCAGGGGTTCAATGACTGAGACACTGAGGCACCACTCTTCTTTGAATTCTTGATCCACTCACTGTTTAGTAGCATGTTATTTTTTTTAATTTTTTTTAATTAACATATAATGTACTATTAGTCCCAGGGGTACAGGTCTGTGAATCGCCAGGTTGATGCACTTCACAGCACTCACCATAGCACATACCTTCCCCAATGTCCATAACCCAATCACCCTCTCCCAGCATGTTATCTTTTTAAAGATTTATTTGAGAGAGAGGAGCAGCAGAGGGAGAAGATAGAGAAACCCAATAGGCTCCATGCCCAGCATGGAGCCTCACATGGGGCTCAATCTCACAACTTTGAGATGATGATCTGAGTGAAGTCAAGAGTTAGACATTTAATCAACTGGGCTACCCATGTGTCCCTGTTTAATAGGATATTATTTAACCCCAAGTACTTGTGGTCTTTCTAGATTTTTTTTTCTTGTGATTGATTTCTAGTTCCAGTGTTGTGGTCAGAAAAGATGCTGTATAACTTCAATCTTTTTTACTTTATTGAGACTTTTTTGTGGGCTATTCTGATATGTGATCTATTCTGGAGAATGTTCTGTGTGCACTGGAAAAAAATGTGTACTCTGCTGTATTGGGATGGAATGTTCTGAATGTATCTATTAAGTCTTTCTGGTCAGGTGCGTCATTCAAAACCACTGTCTTCTTGTTAATTTTCTGTTTGGATGATATATCCATTAATACAAATAGGGTATTAAACTCTCCCTCTATTATTGTATTACTGTGGATTAATTCCTTTATGCTTTTTACTAACTCTTTTATATATTTGGGTACTCCCATTAGGGGTGCATAAATAATTACAATTTTGGTATCTTCTTTGTGGATTGTCTCCTTTATTATTATATACTGTCCTACTTTGTCCCTTTTTAGAAACTGTGTTTAAAGTTTACTTTGTCTAAAATAAGTATTGCTATTCAGGCTTCCTTTTGACATCGATTTCCAAAATAAATATTTCTCCATCCTCTTACTTTCAATCTGCAGGTATCTTTAGGTCTGAAATGAGTCTCTTGCAGTTAGCATATAAATGGGTTTTAATCTTTTTAACTTTTTATATATTTTTATCTACTCTCATCTATGTCTTTTGATTGGAGCATTTAGTCCATTTAATTCAAAGTAATTATTGATAAATACATATTTATTGCTGTTTGGTTTTTTTGTGTGTGTGTTTTTTGTAGTTTATTTATGATCCTTAACCTCTCTTTTTCATGGTTTGATGGTTTTCTTTAGTAATATATTTGGATTCCCTACTCTTTTTTTTGCATTTCTATTACTGCTTTTTATTTGTGTTTACCATTTGCTTTATCTTTAACATCTGCATATAGCAGTCTATATTATGCCTAATATGATGCTCACTTAATTTTGAACATGACCTCCATGTTTCAGATATCTGAATATATTTTCACCTTTTCTGTGTGTTTCTCTTGACTAATTTTTACAGATATATTTGTTTTGTTTGTTTTAGTGCTTCTTATTTGTCATACTCTACTCAGAGAGCCCCCTTTAACAGTTATTTTAGGGTTGGTTTAGTGGTCATGGATTCTTTTAATCTCTGTTTGCCTGAGAACCTCTTTATTTTTCCTTCTATTCTGACTGGTAACCCTACTGGATAGAGTATTCTTGGCTGCAGATTTTTCCCCTTCAGCACTTTAAATACATCATGCCACTCTCTTCTGGCCTGCAAAGTTTCTGCTGAAAAATCGGCTAATAGCTTTATGGGGTTTGTTCTGAATATATATGTCTTCCTTTTTCTCACAAATGTTAAAATTCTTTATCCTTCTTTTTTGCTATTTTCATTACTATATCTTGGTGTGGACCTTCTGGGGTTTAATTTATTGAGGAATATCTGTGTGTTCTGAATCTGGATCTCTGTTTCCCTATTAGATTCAGGAATTTTTCAGCTATTATTTCTTTAAATACATTGTCTGTGCTTTTTTTTCCTTTCTTCTCCTTCTGGGGTCCCTATAATGCAATGCTACTTTGCTTGATGGAATCACTGAGTTCTGTAAGTCTATTTTCATAAGAAAGTATTTGTTTGTCTTTCCTCTGTTTAGGTTGATTGCCTTCCATTACTCATTCTCCAGGTCACTGATACATTCCTCTGTTTCCTGTAGCCTATTATTTAATCCATCTATTGTATTTTTCATTTTATTTGAGTTCTTCATCTCTTATATGTTATATTTTATCTCTTTGTCAAGGGTCCTACTGATGTCCTCAACCCTTCTCTGAAGTCCAGTGAGTATCTTTATGATCTTTACTTTATATTCTTTATCAGACATATTACTTGTTTCTGCTTCATTTATATCTCCTGCTGTGATTTTGTCCTGTTCTTTAATTTGGAACCTATCCCTCTGTCTCCTCATTTTGTCTACCTCTTTGTGTCTATTTCTCTGTGTTAGGGAAGTCAGCTACATCTTCTGGTCGTGAAAGTAGTGACTTTATGAAGAAGAGGTCCTGTAGTGCCTTGCAGTGCAGTGTCCCCTATTCACCAGAACCTGCTATCTCAGGAGAGTCTCCCATGTGTGTTGTTTGCATCCTGCTATTGTGTTTGAGTTGTTTTCCCATTTAGTACAGACTCTCTGCACCGACTTCTTATTGTGGACTGTTCTTGCTCTCTGCAATACTAGTGAAACCCAGGCAGACAAGCTTTAAGGGGGCATGACTGGAGGAAGGTCAGGGGTGGGCAGCAGAATTAGCAAAATTTGCACTGAGTGCTAGTCCTAGGCTTGATTCCTCACAGCAGAATGGCTGCTGGAGGTGCAGCTTGCAGCAGCAACCAAAGGTGTAGTATCTGTGTATGGTGGCTTGGTAGGGCTCATGCCTGGCATTAGCAAAATTTGCACTGAGTCTTCCAGTCCTAGGCCAGATAACCTGAAACACGATGGCACAGGGAGACTGTGACTAAGCAGGGAGCATAGCAAGTTAACAAAATTTGTGCTGAGCTCAAGGCCAAAGCCAGCAGAGTTGGAGTAGGTGAGTCCTCAGGAGAACCCATGGGCAGCATGCACTGCTAGCAGATTAGGTAGTAAATATCTGTGCAGTTTTTGGGGGATAAAGAAGGAAAATGGTGACTCTTTTTTTTCCCCCTGAGAAGTCCCCCAATTTGCTCAGAAATCAGTATAAAAAGATGTCCCTTCTGTTTGCCTCAGGCATTGTGTGAACTGTTGCTTTCTTCCATGCTTCCAGCTTCCAGTGGTGCATCAGCTGACTTTTACATCTCCAGACTCCAAGGCCCTCCTGTTACACAAACTCATGGAATTCAGTCCCTCTGGTTTTAAAGGCCAGACATTGTGGAGATTTGTTTTCCCCATGTGGGCTCCCTGGTACTTTTCCTTTACTCTCTGTAGCTCCTCTCACAGACAGCTCCCAATGATTGCCCTTCCTAATCTCTCCAGTGTGGCTTCTACTCTACATTTAGTTGTAGAATTTGTTCTGCCAATCTTTGAGTGACTCTCTGGTTTATTTACTTGGATATGAATAATGTCTATTTGTAAATGTGGGACAGAGTGATCTTAAGGTCTTTCTATTTGTCCATCTTCTGAGAAGACCTTTACCTAGAATTTATTTATATGCACAATAGTTTGTCCTTTTCCCATTTGAGGGACGTTTGAGATGCTTCTATGTTTAACATACAAGTAAAGCTGTAATAAACATTTTTATATAAGAATTGTATGAGCAGAAGTTATTACTTCACTGAACAAATACCTCGGTGAGAAATTACAAAATCATATGGGAAGTATATGTTTAGCTTTATAAGAAACTGGAAAACGTATTCAAAGTGATTGTACCAATTTGCATTACCACCAGAAAATATGAGAATTCTAGTTGTTCAGCATCCTCATGAACAAGTGTTAGCTTTTCAGAAAGATTTATTCATTCAAGTAGTGTAGTGGTATTTCAGGGAACTTTTAATTTATCTCCCTCTGGTGTCTATTTGAATTATTTATTCATTTTTAAAATCTGGATGTTAGTTTTCCAATCATTGTGTTTTTAGAGTAAACTAATATTCTCTAGTAACAATATTTTATCAGATATGAGATTGTCAAATATTTCCTCACAATCTATGACTTGTGTTTACTCTTAGTAACAACATTGGTAAAACAGTAGTTTTTAATTTTGATTAAATCCAATTTATCAATCTTATATTGTATTCAGTGTGATTTTGGCATCATATCCATGGAAGTTTTGCCTAATCCAAAGTCTCTAAGATTTTTTTTCCATTGTTTCCTTTTATGTATTTTATAGTTTTCTTGTTTTATATGTGAATGTGATCCATTTTGAGATACTTTTTGTATACAATGAAATGCATGAATTAAGGTTAGTTTTCAAAGTACATATGTCCAATTATTCCACCATTTGTTGAAAAGACAGTCTTTCCTTAATTGAAATTTCTTGGCATCACTTTTGAAAATTGCTTAACTATATTTGTATACCTCTATTTCCGGGCTCTCTTTTCTATTCTCTCTATATATTTAGTCAATAACACATGACCTTTGTTCAAAAGCAGACTGTGAAGTTCTGTTTTATATACTGAAATCAAATAGTCTCTGTCCTCCAACCTCGTTCTTTTTCATAATTCTTGTAGTTTTCTAGTTTTGTTTTGTTTTGTTTATTTTTTAATTAAGAATTTTAGAATCAGCTTAACAATATCTGTAGCTATCCTACCACAATTTTGATTGAAATTGTACTGAAAATATTAGGAGCATTTTGAGAAGAACTGACATCTTAAAAATATTCATCAATCCAGGACATATCTTTTCCATTTATTTAGGTCTTTTGGATTTCTTTCATTAATATATTTTGTAGTTTTCAGCAGACATTATCTATTTTTTGCTAAATCTATGACTAAGTATTTAATTGGTTACTAGTATAAAATGCTATATTGATTTTGATTTCCAAATGTCCACTGTTATCATTTAGAAATTTAATGTATTTTTATATATGTAATATGCATCTTATAACACTACTAAAGTCACTAATTACATCTATTAGCTTTGTGGTAGATTGTATTTCTATAAAGAAAAGTAATCTGCAGTCCTTCTATTCTTAATTTTTAATTGCATTTTAAAAATATTTTATTGTACTATTAATTACCTCTAATACAGTAGTGAATAGGAATGTTGAGGGCAGAAAATGCTTACCTCCTGAAATCAAAATAACATATTGTGTCATGTATCATTAAATATGGTATTGCATGGATTTGACTGTTTTTTTTTAAACGCCGTTTATCAGGAGTCTGAGTGGCTCACTGGGTTGAGCCTCTGTTTTCAGCTCAGGTGGTGATCTCAGGGTCCTGGGATCAAACACTACAACAGGCTCTCTGCTCATTTGTCTGCTCAGGGGAGAGCCTGATTCACTGTACCCCCTCCCCGCCTGACTCTGCCTACTTGTGATCTCTCTCTCTGTCAAATAAATAAATAAAATCTTTAAAAAATAAAAATAAATAAACAAATAAAAGCCCTTTATCTTATTCAGAAAGGTCAAATTTATAACAGTTTGTAATCATTGTGTTTTAAATCATGAAGGTATATGAGTGTGGGTATATGTGTGTGTGTTTTGACTATGAACATTAAATGGATACTGAATTTTGTCAAATGTTCTTCTGCATCTATTAAGCTTTTTATCATTTTGGTTTTTCTTTTCTTTAATAAAATATATCACTTTTTTAAAAGATTTTATTTTTAAATAATCTTTACACCCAACATGGGTATAAAGATCAAGAGATCAAGAGGCGCACACTCCATCTACAGAGCCAGTCAAGTACCCCTAAATAGATCACTTTTCAATGATCCAGGCTTGTATTTTTAGAATAAATCCCATTTTATCATTACATATTGCTGTTTATATATATTGCATAGTTTAAATGATTGAGGATTTTTGCATCTATATTCTGGAGGAATATTGTATTGTAAATTTGTGCTTTTTTAGGTTTTGTTTGTTTGTTTGTTTTGCTTTATGTTTCTGATTTTGGACCTAGGTAATCCATGCCTTATAAAGTGAGTTAGGATATGTTACTGTCTCTTTCAGTGTTTTGAAGAAAATTGTGTAGGATTAGTATTAGCTTTTAAAAGAGTTTTGTGAAATATAATTCATACACCATAAAATTCACCTTCTTTAAAAAGTGCATAGTGGTTTTTCAGTATATTCAAACAGGTGTGACATCATCTCCTTCACCTATAGAACATTTCATCTCCACTGAAAGCAAACCTGTACCAAACCAGTATGCATAGCATAAATCTGCTTTGCTCATAGTAAGTAAGGCTCTCTATATATTGTTGATTACTTTTTTTTTTTACTTTTACATTTACATTCATAATAGATATCTGACTGTGGTTTATTTTTCTTGTGACATCTGATTTTGATATTAGAATAATAATGGCTTCATAGAACAAGTTAATAAATATCCTCATCACTTTGACATTTGGAGGAGTTTGTAAAACATTTATGTTAATACTTTATTTAAGAATTTGGTAGAAATAAACAGGGAAGCCATCTGGACCAAGTTTTTTATTGTGGGATGTTTCGTGATTACTGGTTCAATCTCTCTATCCATTACAGATCTATCGCAGTTTATTTTGTCTAAGTTAAGTAACTCACTGGCATACAATTGTTCATAGTATTTCCTTATAATTATCTTTATCTATTACTACCTTTTAGTCAATAGTAGCATTCCCTTTATCCTTGATACCATGATTTTGAGTGGTTTTTCACTTTTTTCAAGGTCACTCTTTAACTAGTTAATTGCTTATCTTTCCATAGAGCCAACTTTTTGTTGTTTTGGCTTTATTTATTCATATATTTTACTTTCTATTCCATTTATTTCTGCTTTTTCCTTTGTTATGTCCTTCCTTCTACTTGTATATTATTGAGTTTGTTCTTTTTCTACTTTATTAATGGTAAAAGTTAGGTAAAGTCTTTTGAATTGAGATTTTTCTTTTTTATTACTATTGTTTACAGCTCTAAATTGCCCTCCATACACTAAATTGTCTAATTTTTGGCATGGTGTATGTTTGTTTCAATCATTTGAAAATATTTTCTAATTCTCCTTCCAGTTCTTTACTGGTCTATTGATTATTCAGGAAAATGTGTCTTAATTTATTTTACATTCTCCTTTACATCCTTTAAAATTTCAATTTCTTGGGGCATCCGGGTGACTCAGAGAGTTAAGCCTCTGCCTTCAGCTCAGGTCTTGATTGCAGGGTCCTGGGATGGAGCTCTGAATCGGGCTCTCTGCTCAGCAGGGAGGCTGCTTCCCCCCCCACCCCCGACTGCCTGCTTGTGATTGATCTCTTTCTCTCTTTCTGTAAAATCTTTCTTAAAAATTTCAATATCTTTCCTGAAACTTAATATTTTTAATTTGTTTTAAATATATTCATATTTACTCAGCTGTTATCTTGGTCATTCTAAAATCTTTTGTCAAGTACTTTAAACTTCTTTCTTATGTCTATGTTGGTATCTGGTTATTTTTCCATCAGTTTGTGATTTTCTAGGATCTTATTTTGAAAACTGATTTTCAACTGAAATCAGGATGTTTTCATATTGTGTTACTGTTGTTATCATTTGAACTTTTAAAATTTATTTTAAATGACTTTCCTCTTACATTGCTACAATGGAGGGTGGAAAGGTCACTCTCTTATAATATCCAATTAAAGGTAGAAGTACAGGTTTTTGATTCACTCTCTATCGATGCTTGAGTGAGTAGAGCATCTGGGTAGAAGTGGAAGTTCCAGATCCACACAAGATCCTTACTAACACAGTGGTATGGGTCATGACTCTTAGGCAATGGTGAAAGTGTGGACTCTCTACAAGATCTCCTTTGTGAGCACTACAGGGGTTAGAATAGTAGTGCCTCCTTATTGCTTGATACAAGGAGAACTTCAGGTTTCCCTTATAGTTTCTATAGAATCATGATGGGTGGAAATTTTGTTACCACAGGCAAAGCTGGATATCTACCCTCCCTACTTTGGCCTCTCTGACAGCACTCTGGTGAGGTTCTGGAGAGCCTCATTCTTGACTCATTTGTGTGGAAGTCCAGGCTTCCCATTAAGATTTTGTTGGTGTGGATGAGGGTAGGGACAATATTTTTTGTGGTGTTTGGTTAGCATGATTATTGTCTAAAAGTGTTTTGTCTTGCCAGATTACCCAGCTTCTTGGTCATCTGGCTAGAAAGAAAATGTTTCAGAGGTGTTTTTTTTTGTTTGTTTGTTTGTTTTGTGCAGCCATAAACATTTTCATTTTGCTATATATTTCAGCTCCATGTGTGACATATATGAGGCAAAAAGAAACATAAAAACTCAACATACTTTGTTCCTTACTAATAGAATTACAAGCTCATCTACTTTCACCTTTATTAGATAGATGATAGATATAACACTCTTGGTGTTTAGTTATATTTTGTGAAAAGATAAAGAAAAGTGCATCTGTCCATTTTCTGAGATGTGGAAAAAGCTCTTCTTCATTGAAGGAGGTTTTTTGTTTGTTTGTTTGTTTTGTTTTGTTTTGTTTTCCCGGCATGGAATTCTTAGTTAATATTTTTCTTTCATTTCCATACTTTCAATGCTACCGTTCCAAGTTTCTCTGTTTCTGGGTTTAGAAAGTTCAACAATGATGTGGCTAGGTATGAATATCTTCAGTTTTGTGCTATCTGGAATCTGTTCAACTTGTGATATGTGCCAATTAAAGTTTTTCATCAAAACTGAGAAATTGGGGTGCTTGTGTGGCTCAGTCATTAAGCATCTGCCTTCAGCTCATGTCATGATCCTGGGGTCCTAGGATCAAGCTCCTCATCAGGCTGCCTGCTCATTGGGAAGCCTGCTTCTCCCTCTTCTACTCCCCCTATTGGTGTACCCTCTCTCGCTGTGTATCTCCCTGTCAAATAAATAAATAAAATCTTTAAAAAAAAAAAAAA